>NC_135618.1:23432882-23740382 GCF_053574225.1 Canis aureus
GCAGTGTAGTTCTGGAACTTTTTTTTTTTTTTTTAAGATTTTACTTATTTACTCATGATAGAGAGAGATAGAGAGAGAGGCAGAGACACAGGCAGAGGGAGAAGCAGGCTCCATGCCAGGAGCCCGACGCGGGACTCTATCTCGGGACTCCAGGATCACTCCCTGGGCCAAAGGCAGGTGCCAAACCCCTGAGCCACCCAAGGATCCCCCGTTCTGGAACTTTTGAATAGCAATTCCAAGGTGGAGTAGGCAGCTTTTGGAGATGCTATACTTCTTAACCTGGAGTTGTCCAGGCTGAAGGGCAAATTGAAAGAGCTTTGGTAGATGGGATTACAAAATCTGTGGGTAAAAGAAGGAGGCCACCACATCCTGATGGTGATGAACATAAAGTTGTCATGAACAGAGTGAAGTTTGGGTTGGGTGAAGTATCCTTGTAAGGTAGAAAGTTTGGCATAAGCTATTCTGTAAATAAAGCAGTTCGCCCTAAGAAGTATTTATTTTCCTTTTCAAATTGGATTTTTTTCTGCAACAATTAGTAACATTAGCTATTTTTGAGGAGTGATGTGTTGACATAATTTATTTTTTATACTGAAATAGAATAGTGAGCCCACATTCAGTCCTCACTAATCATGATGGTGATGTGTTATTATTACCTCTTCCTCATCATTTCCAGTTGGGCCATTCATCCCATGAAATCACCCAAGTATCAGTGAGCCAAAGACTAATACATAGACAGGAAGGAATAGGCCCTTTTAGGACTCGTCCTTAAGCTTAATTAATCGTCTTCATAATCATGGTGTGAAAAATTATGAGGTTCAGTTTTACCTTTAAACTACAGATTTTTTTTTTCACTTTTGGAGTGCCTTTTCTGTTTTCATAGTTCTCTTGGTTGCCATTGGTACACATTTCATCTTATTCTTGCATCAGTTCTGTCATAAAGGTGGTATTATGCCCATTTTACAAATGGAGAAACTGAAATTTAGATCAGCTTCACCCAAGGTCACTCAGGAGAGAGGGTTCAAAGCCTGGCCTCCATGCCATGGGCTTGTGATCACTATACTAAGTCTCCCGCCTTCCCAGACTTAACTGTTTAATTATCATAATGAATTTTCCAAAGAGAATAAGGTTTTGAAAGATTCTGACAGTCAGCCAGCCAAGAAATATGGAAATTCTGCCATCAGCATTGGGATACAGTGGTGATAATCAAGTAGCATTCTTAGACACTTCCATCTATCATTCCACTGTTCCATAAAACAGGGATGATGAGGATAGTGCAGCAGCCGCCACACACTCCTAACAGTAGCTCTATTAAAAAGTATTCATCATATTCGTAGAAATCTGGAAATGGGGTTAGAGAAATTCAGTTAATAACCATAAGGTTATGCAGTTAATAAAGGGCTCATTGATGCCCTCTTCTAGCGAGTTTCCTTCTGGTCCATAGCTGTTATGCAGGTCTCAAATTCTCTTACCTCTATTTTTTTTTAAATTAAAGTATAGTTGACATATGGTATCCTATTAGTTTCAGGCTTACATCATCATGATTTTATATTTTTATGTATTACCAAATGATCTACACATTAAGTGTAGTACTATCCATCACCAAACCAAATTTTTATAATATTATTAACTATACTACCCTTGCTGTACATTATATCTTTATGACTTATTTTATAACTGGAAGTTTGTACATCTTAACTTCCTTCACCCATTTGGCCACCTGCCCTGTCCCTCACCAACAGACTTTTCATTAGCAACCATTAGTTTAGTTTGTTCTTTGTATCTGTGAGTCTTTCTATTCTGTTTTGCTTGTTCATTTGTTTTGGTTTTTTTAGATTCCACATATAAGTGAAATCATATGGTATTTGTCTTTCTCTGACTGACTTCTTTAACATGGCATAAAACTCTCTACGTCAAGTCCATCCATGTTCTCATATATGGCAAGATTTTATTCTTTTTTTTAATGACTAATATTCCATTGTGTGTATATACCATATCTTCTTTACCCATTCATTTATCAGAGAGCACTTAGGTTGCTTCCGTATCTTGGCTGTTAATAATGCTACATAGGGGTGCACATATCTCTCTGAATTGGTGTTCTTATTTTTTTCGGGTAAATACCAAGAAGTAGAATTGCAGGATCATATGGTAGTCCTATGTTTAATTTTTTGAGGAACATCCGTATTGTTTTCCATAGTGGCTACGTCTGTTTACATTCCCACCAACAGTGTATGAAGGTTCCCTTTTCTTCATATCCTTGCAAACACTTACTTTTTTTTTCTTTTTCTTTTTTTTAAGCTTTGACACTAGCCAATCTGATAGAAGTAAGGTGATATTCCCTATCTCTTTTACTTGCCTACCCACTTTTTTCTGTCTTGCTTCACTAATCTAAATGTATCAATTTTTGGAGATTAAATATCAGACTTTTCTTTTTATCATACACATTTATGATGACCTCTAACTCTTTTCTACTGATCTCTTTACAAAATTAACATCTGGATATTTTTCTCCTTTTCTTTTAGAATGGAATACTAATATTCTCATTAGAGTGCTTACCCACTCAGAAATAGGTTTATAGGACTCTTAGGATTCTGGTTTTGGAGGTGATTCTGCTTGTTTCACACTGAGGAGGCAGGTGAGGTTCAACTCAGAAAATATAGGCCAGGCACTGCACTAGGCTTTATGGATAGAACTGTAAATGAGACACAAAGAATATAGATATTTGCAGGGAGTTAAGCACTCTGACAAGCAGAGAGATCTGTTGAGACACTTAACCCTGATGGATATTAAGGAGTCAGGGGAAAATTTTTAGAGGGATACAGCTAGTTTACCTTCATAATGCTGGTGGGATCTGATGGGGGGATTTGTAAATCTTCACTAATTACAATGTCAGAGAAGTAGGGAGATAGTTTCCCCGAGGGCTTAGAGATTCCTAGGTCATCTGTAAGCTAGGGCAATGGTTGTGTACCTTTAGTGAATATTGGAATCATGTAGAGGGCCTGTTAAAACTAGATTGCTTATCTGACCCCCAGGGTTTCTGATTCAGGAGATCTGTCATGGGCCCAAGAATATGCATATCTAGCAAATATCCAGGTGATGCTGATGCTTCTAGGCTAGTGATCACACTTTGAGAACCACTGGGTTAGAAATGAGAGAACTAACCCTTTTCTTTGGGAAGAGGGGAGAGAAATTAGAAGAACAGCTAGGATGCTATGCCCAATTTTTCATAAACTCAAGAGAAAGTCAAAGTGTGGAGATACCGCATTTTGTCTAAATTTAGATGAAAGTAACATACAAAATTTATAATTTTTGCTAGTCATTTTTAATATTTAAAGACTATTATAAAGTCAGGTTTTATCTGATGTTAATTTGATATTTTGGTTAATATTACTTTTAATTGTATACCAATTTGAAAGAAGTTAAAAGAAATAATTTTCTAGACTCTAAAAAAAGTCAGTACATTTCATGGTTTTTTTTTTGTATTTTTAAAGTTCAGTAGAGAGAAATATTTAAAATTCTTAAAGTTTGAGAGTAAGACTATTGCTGGAATATTATTTCAATATTTTGCATGACTTTGGGGTATCTGTTTGCAAATATTTTAGAAATCACAAAAATTAAAAATTTTTCAGTATTGGATCTCATCTTTGGAAAAATGATTTACTTGAAAGATACAGTAAGGAATTTAGCATGGCTTTGGCTGACCCTAGGAACATATTAATTCATATTTTATAGTAGTTTGGTCTGTCATACTCTCTAAACATTGGATATAGTTACCTAGAATACCATAGATTTAAAACAATTAAACAAAAGAATAAGATTGTTAGAAAAATAGATTGGAATAAGAGTTGCCTTTACCTGAAAAGAGAAAGGCAATGTTATAAATGAGAGAATTAACTTTAAAAATAAGAGTAGGGCAGCCCTGGTGGCTCAGTGGTTTAGTGCTGCCTTCATCCCAGGGCGTGATCCTGGAGTCTCAGGATCGAGTCCCACGTCGTCGGGCTCCCTGCATGGAGCCTGCTTCTCCCTCTGCTTGTGTCTCTGCCTCTCTCTCTCTCTCTCTCTCGTCTCTCATGAATAAATAAATAAAATCTTTAAAAAAAAAGATTAAAAAATTAAGAGTAAATGTTTATTACACACATAAATTTATTATAATAGAGGATTTCTCCTAATAAAAAATATTTCTAAGATTTTCATATGTGTGCTTCAAGTAAGAATCTCCCTAAAGTAACTATTTTCCTTGCTTTTTTTCGCCTCCCCAAAAATCATGTTCTACCTGTGCACTATTTTCAAAGCTCTTCTCCCTTGCTCTGCTCACTGCAGAATTTAAGTATGTAGTAGAGGAAAGCAGGACATTTTAGCTTTTTAATTTTACTGGGATGGTCTCCAACTAAACACAATTACTTATTTTCCTGACCTTTTCTTAACTGAAATATTCCAACTACTTCCTTTGGAAACACTTACCTAAACTTCAAACAAATCACCAAAACTAAAAAATAAATCCACAAAACATCAAGGAACTTGGCATATGCAAGGCAATTTGTTTCCTATTATCTTCAAAGTGCTTCTTTGTGCGGCATGAGTTAGGTCAGATATTTACTCTTTTTTTTTTTTTTAATGATTGTATTTATTTATTCATGAGAGACACACACAGAGAGAGAGGCAGAGACACAGGCAGAAAGAGAAGCAGGCTCCAAGCAGGGAGCCTGACGTGGGACTCGATCCCAGGACTCCAGGATCACGCCCTGGGCTAAAGGCCGATGCTCAACTGCTGAGCCACCCAGGCATCCCAAGACATTTACTCTTTATTCATGTCTCCTTCTCATTGCTGGGAAGATGATTCTGATTATGTATTAAAATGAAAAAGTTCACCTGACATTTAAGATTTATTATAATAAAATTCATAATAAAACAAAGATAGGAGTGGCCTGCGCAAGTCCATTTTGGTTTTACCATTTTAGCACTGAAAGTCTTACATCCTGTGAAATCTTTTTCTGTGATGCAAAAAAATCATGGCAAGCATGATTTGCAATTCACAATAATGGATCATTCATTGTCACATTATGCTGAATGATGGAACTGAGGTATGTTGTAATCATGAGCATTAACAATTATCTTTGTCTATTGGAAGTTTGGATAACCAGAATGAGAATAGTTATGATACCAACACCAGAATGCTCTAAGCATCACCAATAAAGAAGGTTATAGTTATTATATATGGAAATATGTATATTATTACATATTTTAGTATATAGTGGTATGTTATTATAGATGTATGGAAAGACACATGGATGAGGGAATTGGATAACCAAGATAGACCATACTGCACAACGTGCGTAAAAGAATTTGAGTTTGGGCATTGTTATGGAATGAATTGTAACCCGCCCCCAAATTCATTTGTTGAGGTCCTAAGTTCTACTATCTCTGAATGTGACTTTATTTGGAAATAAGGTCAATACAGATGTAATTAGTTAAGTGAAAACAAGGTCATCATTGAGAAGGTTGGGTCCTTAATCCAGTGTGACTGGTATCTTTATAAAATGGGGAAATTTGGACACAGACATGCACACAGGGAAAAGGCCTAAAGATTGGAGTTGGACTGCCAGAAGCCAAGGAACTGCAAGAAGCTAGGAGAGAGGCCTGGAGCAGAGCCTTCCCTAGAACCTTCAGAGGGAACATGGATCCACCTTGATCTCTAGCACATTGATCTAGGATTTCTAGCCTCCAGAACTGTAAAACAATAACCTTCTGTTATTTAAGCCACCCAACCTGTGGTATTCTGTTATAGCAGCTCTGGCAAATTAACCTGGGCCTGGTAGAGATAGGGATGTAAAAGCACCTGAAGAGACTGAGTCTCACAAGTCTGGAATGAGAGAAGCAAATGCATCTCAATCTGTACTTTTTCATTTTCCAAAAAGACATTGACGTTCAGTTGAAAATAGCAGGCACTGAATTAACTTGGACATATCACATGGATGTACACATTTTATTTTTTCCCTTGATTGCTCTATGAAACTGACTAAAGTTACATTTCCTGATTCAGAGGTTGCAACTAAAACATCCTGTCAGTGAAAAAAAAAAAAGGGAAATTTTGATAACAGATGTGTTGGCTTCTTACAACATAGAGAGCTGATTCTGTTGGATCTTACTAATGATCATACTTTCTTCATTCTATCAAGTGTTGCACCGAATCACAGCAACAACAAGATGTTCCCCTAGCTCTGAGGTACTTTGATTTGAAAAATGGAGTTCAAGCTGAATTTTTGATTTCTATAAAGATTATAAAGAATCCACATAAACAAAAATTGTTGATGTGTTCAAGTATGGATTAGATTTTGCTCAATCTGTCTGCATATTTGGCAGACAGCACAAATGTAAGTCTGGCAAATTCCATTTGGTCTATCAACTTCTTACCAAATAAAATGAAAAGTTACTACCTGCGAAATGTCTTCTACATCATGCATAGAACAGTGCTAAAAAGGAATGTGATTTGCTTACCTGTGACATTGAGGCTTTCACAATGAAGGTTCTTTGTCACCTTTAGCTTCCTCAAAACCTGCAAAAACAATGAAAGTTTTGACTTTATGGAAATATAAGGAGATGATGTCCATAGACATGTGCCTACAACATAGCTACAATTGTTGCTAGCAAATGTTGGCCAGCTGTAAAAGCACATGTTTAGAGTGTGAGGCAAGGAGAATGTCCTTCTGTAACTGGGGAAATAAATTGGAGAAGGAAGAAAAGTATTACATTAAGTAAATGGGTATTTATGTACCGTTTCTCTAAAAGTGTTTGGTGATTACTGAGGGGACCGGTAAGCAGTCAGAAAAGGATGAACAATCCAAACCTTAGTTATTTCATGTGGTGTGCAGGTTGTGATGAACACTCTCTCAATGGAAAAATGACTCATTTTGGGGAAATTAGACTGCTTCTGAACTAAAAAATGTTACCAGAAAAGAGTAGCCACACTGAACAGGATTTTCTTTACTAGAACTCTAACTTACTTGGAATCCACCCAGTGTGCTTTGGAGTGTTGAAAAGGATGGCTATTTTAGAAATGAGTAGTCTATATGATGAATTTATACATGCAGAGGACCTTGGAAACAAACAGTTGGTCTAGCAAAACAAGCCTGTAGGAATAAAGTGGGTGGACCTTTTTAAGAGAGCTAGGGACTTAATTCTTATAACTCTAAGAAGCTTGCTGTTGCTAGTAAGTAAAATCTCAAATATATTATGCTCACATCTTTCTTACGAAAATATTTAGGTTGAGGTCATCCTGTTGGACCGATATAAGTAATGTGGACTTCTAAGAGCAGAGTTAGAAACCAAAGTGAATTGTATGCTGGACTGTAGTTCATTCCTGGGGAATAAAAGCAAAATATGTGTGTGTGTATTACATATATATATAATTTCACCTAATGGCTGCAGGCAGTTCATAGTAGTAGTATTGGAAAAGGAAACAGTAAAAATATCCTACTGTGTCATAGATAAGAAGTTGTCACTATTTTTTTTATTAAATATAGACAACTGTTTAATTAGTCCCAATTGTATTTACATTCTCCTTTTACAGAGCCTCAGAAATATACAATAATATAGCCTAGTAAATTTAAATATCCAGAAAAAAAAGTTAAATAAAAGGGTAGAAAGTAACAAAAACGTTGGGGCGCCTGGATGGCTCAGTTGGTTAAGCATCTGACTCTTGATCTCTGCTCAGGTCACGATCTCAGGGTACTGAGAATGTGACTCACATCAGCTCCTGGGCATGAAGCCTGTTTAAGATTCTCTCTCTCTCTCTCTCCCTCCTCCCTCCCTCCCTCAACCCCCCCCCCCCCCCGCCTTTCCTTCTCTCTCCTCCTATTAAAAAAAAACATAAAAATATTGTTTTCATACATTTACTTGTTAAATTAGTCCTATTCTTAATTACTACTAATTGCCATTATTAATCTTTTAAAATAAAAGCTCTTATTGTAACAGAAAAGTAAATAGTACAAAACAATATATAATTTCAGATAAACACTGATTCTTTATAATTCTTTGTTAAAGTAATAACACATGTGAGTGATTAGTTCTATGTTGTCAGTGTTTTTGGAGTGGTGTGGCTGTGTCTCAGCTGACTTTAGATAAAGTTGATCACCCCCGTGTACAATACTCACCCGCTGTCTTTGTGCCTGCTCCCTCTGTTCCTTCTTTTTCTTTTTTTCTTTAAGATTTTATTTATTTACTCATGAGACACACACAGAGAGAGGCAGAGACATAGGCAGAGGGAGAAGCAGGCTCCCTTCAGGGAGTCTGATGCAGGACTCCATCCTTTGGGATTATGCCCTGAGCCAAAGGCAGTTGCTCAACCATTGAGCCACCCAGGTGCCCTTCTTCTCTTTCTCCTCATCACCCATTTCAATTTCACTAAGGCCAGTGAGTTTGAGATTATAAAAAGTTCTAAATTAGTGTTGGAAAAGCTAATTTGTGTAACTAGCTCTGAATTTTTATTTTTTTATTTTTATCTATTTATTTTTAAAGATTTTATTTATTCATTTATGATAGACATAGAGAGAGAGAGAGAGAGGCAGAGGGAGAAGCAGGCTCCATGCCGGGACCCCGACGTGGGACTCGATCCTGGGACTCCAGGATCGCGCCCTGGGCCAAAGGCAGGCACCAAACCGCTGAGCCACCCAGGGATCCCCAAGCTCTGAAGTTTCAATCCCTAAAACAATTTCCATGGAGAAGAACTGAAAATATTCAAATGAAAAATTCATGTTTTTATTGCTTTGTATCATTCCCATTTGGAAGACAGCATGGTATAGCTTTTAGGCATCGAGTTTCTGAAGTTCCATATGTGTCTAATGTTTTGGGGGTAGGTAGGACTATTTCTTTTTGTGTGTGATCATAATTCTGATTGAATTAGAAGTACTGAAATGACTATTTACCTAGCAATAATTTTTTAATTACATGATATTTTTGAAATGTATACTTTTGTTCTTCTTTCTAATGTTTATTAGCTCTACTTTTCCTATTATTAAATTCATACAATGTACTACTAGGCATTGTGTTTCTAAGTTCATAAAGGTCCTTAAAGTGTGTGTTTTAGCTGCAGTATCTTCTGATTGACAAATATATTTTTCAGGTCAAATGTGATAAATAAGTTTTAGCATGTGTGTACCCTTGGCAAATATGCATCTACTCACAGGCTCACATATTGTTATTTAGGATGTTAAGTACACTTTTGAGATTTTAAAGATACTTTTATTAATGGATATAAAAATGAGTTTCTATTAGGTATTTCATTGCTATAAAATTCTTCAACTTCTGAAATTTATGCTATTTTGGTCATTATTTTTACAGTAATTTGAGAATGCTGCTACCATTGGCTGTTTGCAGAATTCATTAGTTCAACATGGGAAACAACTGCTTAAAATCTGTTTTTATAAGTGCACATAACTGTACAATATGCTGTCTTTTAAAAATATTATAGAATTGTAGTGACATTTCTAAATTCTCATAACGAAGAAAACCAGCTGGGAGACATGGTCTGTTTTGGTATTGATTGTTATTTTACATGGAGAAGTTATTGAATGTTCTTTTAATATTTAGAAATGTTGATAAGCTTGTCCTCCCTGACATTGTGTTTTATGTCTATCATCCAGAGGTATGGAGTCCTGGCATCCATTGGGAATTTTCGCCTGCTTGCAGAACTTTCCAGCCCTTTTGTGAATCAGCGGTAGGTTATTAATCTCATTATTTTAAACTTGTGCTGTTTACTTTTAGTTTGGGGAAGTTTTTTCCAAGATCCTAAAGCTACTGAATAAAAATGAGAATATGTGATATTAATTATTATCACCATTGCGCACATGAGGAAACCAAGCTTTGGAAAGGTGAGAGAAACCTAGTTAGAAAGTGGTGGTCCTAGCTTTACAACAAAACTCTCTTTGAAGGATGGTGATGCTTTATTATACTTGGGTTCAACTTGGGTCCAGTTCACATTCTTGACACTAGAATGCCCTTCTCATCACATCATGTCAGGAGAAACATGATGTCCATGTGACATCACTGGGGATGTGAACTTGCATCCCATGTTTAAAGTGGTGTTTACCAGGTTTCTCCACTGTGAAGTTTTTTCTTTTCCTTATCTATTCTTGAAAAGCAAGATATGAAGTAGAGCCCACTCTCAAGGGGTGAGGGAGAAAGGAAATTAAGCTCCACCCCATGGAGGAGGTAGTTGCTCATATTTGCCAATGGATTTATTATGGTGCTGTATTACCCTTATCTTGTCATTTAGTGAGGACTGCTGATGTCTTTTCTGTGTAACGTTAGCTGTTCTTTTCACTCCATGTCCATGGTCCTAGGTGAGGGCCTTCTGGATATCCATAGTTCAGTTACTGCCATAGCCTTCTGACTGACTTCCCTCCTTCCAGATTGACCCTCTCTTCAGTCCTCTCTTCACAGGGCTACTGATGTAATCTTCCCTGGGATCCACTTTCTGTACCTTATTTTCTTCTAAAAACTGCATCCTATTTAGACACTTCTCTGACTTTGAGGTTCGCTGTAATGTGCTCCATATGTCTCCAGCCTTATTTCTTCCTACTCATTAGGGTCCATTTTGAGCCCTTACTGTCTCATGCACCTGTGAGTGGTTCTTTCGTTTCTTCCCTTATTCACATCCTACATCTTTGAAAAATTTACCTATTTTTAAATCTTAGGTCAAAGTTCCAAAGCCAGGGGAGGCTCCCAGGATGGCAGTTAGCCCTTTTGTGACTTAGTACAGAGATAACCCAGGGAATTGAGAGTGTCAAACCAGACTCGTGTGGGTTTGAGTGTACCCTCTATTAAGCTTTACTAATAATCCCAAGGATCCAGGTAATCACGAAGCCCTGGCAAATTAGGGAGATGTTCAGGACCATCAAAAGGATTCCCTGGGTCCTTTTGGCATTGGGCTGACTCTGGAATAAGGTTATCTAAGAGGGGCCATATAGGCAGTATATATAGCTCCTATTGTGGACATAGAGGTTATGAAACACTGCCATTTAATAGATAGTTACATAACTTATGAAATATTCCCCAAGGGGTAGCATAAGCAATCCTAAACTAGATATATCTGAAAAGCATTCCATGGATGAGACTCTCCTGCAACAAATACCTAAGTCTGTTTATCAGGACATCTGTCATTAGTATGTTCACCAAGCAATTAGCCTGATTTTTAAAAAATTTTATTTATTTATCTGAGAGAGAGAGCGCGCGAGAGTGCATGATAATGGGGTAGGGTCAGAGAGAAGCAAATTCCCTGTTGAGCAGGGAGCCAAATGTGGGGGCTCAATCCTGAGACTCCGGGATCATGACCTGAGCTGAAGACAGATGCTTAACTGACTGAGCCACCTAGGTCCCCCTAAACTGATCTTTTTTTTCTTGCCAAAGGTTGTGGGAGCAGAGGAAGAGTGATCCTTCCACTCCCCAAATAAGAGCAAATAGATTACAGAGCTGCTGCTGGACATTTTCTTTCCCAAGTTTTGTTTATATACTGTCTTATTTTGTTTGCCAGTAATTTCAGATGGTGTAATATTTCTTCAAGAAGATAGAAAGTTTCTTAGGCTTGGCCATTTATATATTTAAAATAATAATTCTTCTGCAATCCTCAAAGACTCTGATAATGTGAAAATCTAGAGCAAAGAGCAATGACTATGAAGTCAAAAGACCTGCAATCAAATCCAAACTCTCCCACTCACCATTGTATATGAGTGGAAGATTATTTAATCTAAGATTGGTTTCTTACCTATAAAACAGGGCTGATGATGCCTATAGGCCTCAGAGTTTGTTGTGAAGATTCAGTGAGATCATGTGTATAAAGCACCTGGCACAGTGCTTGCCATTGGGTATTACATACAGTAAATGCTAAATGTCATTCATATTCAACATGCTAAAACCCAATGAACACTGGAAGTGCATAGTTTATGCTTGCTTTCTCTATTGTACCTTTTTTTGCTCTTTAAACTCATTAAAATTAGGCTTCCTCCTCTGTCATTGTGCTGGAACTATTTCATTAGAGGCACCAGTGACTTCCAGTTGCAAAATGCAGCAAACTCCGTTTGGTGCCTGTTTCATTATGTCTCTCTGTGGACTTGATGCTGTTGAGCACCTTCTTCTACGGTTTGCTTTCATAACACCGTATTCACCCAGTCCTTGTATTTCTCTGACCATACTCTCTCAGCTTCCTTGGTAAGAGACAGTTCCATAAATGCTGGTGTTCCCTGAGGCTCTCTTCTGGGCCCACTGACCTTCTCAATGCTTCTCCCTGGGGTGAGTTCTCCTTTCACGGTGTCAACTATTACCAATTTGCTCATTTTCATGTGATGGACTATGTATGAATTTTAGAACCAGATAAACTCAAGTTGCAATTCAGCCTTGCCACTTAACCTGCCCTGACCTGGGGTAAGTTATTTAACATCACTGTACTACAGTTGCTTTCTCTTTAAAAAGAGCATATTTAATATTACCTACTTCTTTGTATTATAGTCCAGTGTTTTCTCCTTCCAAGTGGACATCAAAGTCAACATGTCTAAAATAGAATGCAACATATTTCCCTCTGTAGTTTCTTATTCAGCATGTGGCCAAGCCATTCTCTGTCAGTCACTCCTGCTTGACATGTGGTTATCATCTTTGTTTCTCTCACCTACATTTATTTGGTCCATATTAGATCCTAAATATTTCTTGCCTTGCCACTGTCTCTCTGTCTCTACCATCAGTTCCCATCATCTCTTGCCTAGGCTCCTGTACCAACTTCTAACCCTGTACTGCCCAAGAGGGTACCCATGAGTCACTTGTAACTATTTACATTTAATTTAAAAATTCAGTTTCTCAGTCTAACTGGTAACATTTCAAATGCTTCACAGCCCCATGTTACTGGTGTCTACCAAATTGGGTAGCATATCTATAGAACATTTTCATTATTGCATAAAAATTTTTTGGACAGTGCTGTTCTAGACCAGGGGTTGGCAAAGTAAGGCTTGAGGGGCCAAACTATTGCTGTTTTTTTGTAAATAAAGTTTATTGGGGCGCAGCTATGCTCATTTGTTTACATGACTGCTGTTACACCACAACACTGGAGTCAATTTGTTGTGACAGAGAGTGTACAGTTTCCAAAGCCTACTACTTATGTCTACTCTCTGGCTCTCTGTAAAAGAAGTTTGCTGATTTCTGCTCTAGACAGACTGCCCCTGTCTCCAGTCCTGTTCCCCTTTCATCTGTCTTTTGTATTTTCTTCCACAATGATCCCTCTAAAACACAAAAAATGTTTTCAACCCTCCCCTGGTTGAATCCCCTCAGTGATTCCTGCTGCTTACAAGATAAAACATGGGCTCTTTAATATGACAGAAAATTTTCCAAATACATCTGTTTTATCTCTTTCTGCCACCTATTCCTCCTCAAAAATCTCTCCAACTTGTTCACGTGCTGGAAAAGTCTCCTGGCTTCTTACTCATCCTTCAAGACTCAGCCTGAGGATTATTTCCATTACTAAAACCCATCTCTCTCTGGTTATATTGTGTATCCCTCACCTGTGTTTCCATAATAGTGACATAGAGTTACACCATTATGATCAGTGTATTTTATGATAGTGTTCTCTCTCTCTCTCTCTCTCTCTCTCTCTCTCTTCTTTCGTGTCTTACTCATCTCTGTGTTTCATTAGATCAAGGACAAAATTTTGTTAAACTTTGTGTGGTCCAGCACTCATTGCCTGGCACATTAATAGCCATTTAATTGCTTTTTGTTTACATGACTGCTGTTACACCACAACACTGGAGTCAATTTGTTGTGACAGAGAGTGTACAGTTTCCAAAGCCTACTACTTATGTCTACTCTCTGGCTCTCTGTAGAAGAAGTTTGCTGATTCCTGCTCTAGACAGACTGTCCCTGTCTCCAGTCCTGTTCCCCTTTCATCTGTCTTTTGTATTCCTCTGGGAGCAGAGGAAGAGTGATCCTTCCACTCCCCAAATAAGAGCAAATAGATTACAGAGCTGCTGCTGGACATTTTCTTTCCCAAGTTTTGTTTATATACTGTCTTATTTTGTTTGCCAGTAATTTCAGATGGTGTAATATTTCTTCAAGAAGATAGAAAGTTTCTTAGGCTTGGCCATTTATATATTTAAAATAATAATTCTTCTGCAATCCTCAAAGACTGATAATGTGAAAATCTAGAGCAAAGAGCAATGACTATGAAGTCAAAAGACCTGCAAGAGGTGATCAGTTAAGCTCTAGCAATGTCCATCTCTTGAATATGATTCAGAATATGCGATATTGAAGCAAAAATTAACTCTGATGCTTAAAAGAACTTCAATTTGTTTTTGTTTGAAACTTTTTGAGAACTCATAAAATTAGCAATAGTTTAATTCTATACCTTTATCTAAAAGCTTTGAGTCTTTAGTAATTTAAGAAAAGGAGAAGTGTGGTTGGAATGTGAACAGGAAATGGTATAATGGATCAAGAAGATCATAACAAAATTGAGTGCAGCTATTTAAGCTCTGTTAGAGTTTTCTATTGGCTAATTGTTTTCTTTATAGTTTGTAAATTTTTGTTTTCTTTATTTTAAAGTGTTGTATGATTTAAGAAGGCACATGGAATGCATGTGGTGGGTTATAGAGGAAAAGAGGATTGAAATAAAGCTTAGACACCTGGGCTTCACAGTTACATTTCTTCTGCTAAGTTATATCCATGCATCAGTTTTCTTTTTATAAGAAATAATTCAATGGTGGTAACTTCCTTCTTGTCTAAATGCCTTGAGTTGCCATGAGGACATATTTATTCATTGCTATTAAAATTAAATAGCTTATAAGAACTTTGTACACATGCTCCTTAATATGTTAATTCAGTATTTCCTAAATACCTCCGCAGTACCTAAAGTCCCAGTCCCTGCCCTCTGGGACCTTTGAGTATGGTGTCTGGTGTCATGTCTATGATTGAAAAAGTAGGACTTAAAAGTATAAAATGATCTAGTAAAACAAGACGTTATGTATAAAGGGGCAAGAAAAAAAGCGCTGATGTTAATGGTATAAAACAGCTGTTCTCAAACTTGTTGATATCATAAATTATTGAGGACTTGAATGAACTTTTATTTCCTGTGGGCTTATATCTACTGATATTTGCCAGATTGGAAATTAAAACTGCAACATTAAAAATATTTATTAATTCATTTAATAGTAACAATATTTTATGTTAACATAATGTGTTTTTTGTGAAAAATAACCACATTACCAAAATGAAAAAAATTTTAGTGGAAACAGTGTCATGGATGTACGCTTTTGCAAATCTTTCTAATGTCTAGCATGGTGGTATTTAGCTGGAATCTCAGGGCTGCCTCTGTTTTCAGTCTGTTGTGAAATGTTATTTTGGTTGAAGCATATGAAAGAGAAACCCGGCCTCTCAGAGTTAATAATGTAGTAGGAAAAGGTAGAAGTATTTAAGAAGCCTTTTCAAGTATTCAAGGATATTCTTCTTTAACATTATGCCAAAATATACCAAGAGGTATTTTTTTAAAGGTTATCTAAATATAGAATATGAAACTGTATCAACGAACTTTCCATACAGAGTTATATTCAAATTCATTGGTCTCTTTGCACTTTGAATCTTTTGCCTATGCATAATTATGTAACATCATGCCTTGGTCATTTGTTTATTTGGTCCACTGAGTTTTGTAGGTTTTCCAAATGTTGGTACATTAAATAGTAATATTTTAAAACCTCACATTAGTTAATATCACCACTGATCTCATTTCAAAAGCCTTTAAGTATTGGGAGGCTATCAAAATCATAGTGGCAAATAAAAATTTTCCAAAATTCTGATTTTCATTTGAAAGTTCAAGTTTTGTTATTGGCAACAAATACTGACAAGCTTCTTTTCTCAATGTGACAAACTCACTTTTCATTTTTGAGAAAATGCCTGCCAAATACCCAAGTCTAAATAACATAGTTTTTTCAGTTGTTTTTTCAAGTAAAAATGGTGTTCCATGGAAAAGGCAGGTAGTTTAGCTCATAATTCAAATCATCATCTAAGGGTTTTTTTCCTTCAGATAACTGTTGTACTTTGCAACAGAAGTGTGTTATGTATACTTCCCATTTTATCACACATAATATTAAAAAGATGTACCTAAAGGTCAGGATGCAGTGAAATTATTCTTCTTCATTGGGGACATTCTTAAGTGAAACCGTTTCTGCCCCCCCCCCTTTTGTAACATTTTAAAAAATTCCCTTGTTTCATTTTTAATTCCAAGTGTGTGGTGGTAAAGGCTACAGTGTCCACTAGTATCATTTTGTGCCATTGCCGTTATTTGTGTTAAGATGCCAGGAGTTTTATCTACCATGCTTTGCACCCTCATTGTAGAAGTCATCACAAGGAGAAAGGTGGATAATATTTTAATATTATTATGAAAATAGTTTTGCCTTGTACACCCTCCAAAAAGTCTCAGGGTGCATGGACCACATTTCAATATCTATTATTGATATTTGTCATGCAAGCCTTCACAGAGAAGGCAGGACATATTCTTAAAATGGTTTTTAGAATGTTTTTAGAAGTGGTTGGGGAAGGAATGAACATAAGTTTTTAAAAAGTGGAATAAACATGCTGCATGAAAGAGAAACCCATTCTTGTAGAATCAAAGAGTATGCCTAGGAGGAGGGTGGATAGACTTACAGGGTGTTGAGTGTCAGAGTTAATTGAACTTGAACCAGTGGATGATGAGAACATAGTCTAGTGGGGAAGACATTCTGAAAATAGCATTGAGTAATTGTAGTTTTTGGTATTTGTAGGATAGATTGGAAGACTGGAGGCAAAGATTGGGTTAGGAGGTTAGCAGACACTCTTAGTTATGTGAATGGATGGTGTAATTACATTAGTCCAGGAAATAAATAGGAGTCCAAATTAGCCTGTGGGGATAGATAAAAGATGACAAAATAGAGATTTTCAAGGAAGAAAAAGTGAAATTGGCAATGGATGAGAGATTAGAGAAAAGGGATGAGTTTAGGGCAACTCCTTTGTACCTTTGAGGATTGGGCCCATGAAAAGAAATGAGGAGGCAAGGGGGAGGACTAGAGGGAAGGTGGTTTGGTTTGGAGATGTTAGGTAAGAGGACAAACAGGGCATCTGAGTAGAACTATAGTGAGAGGTACAGAGAAGAATTTTGGAATGATCAGATAGAGGTGACATTTGAAGCCATGAGAAAAGATGGCACTTAAATGATAAAGTTGAGTGTTTAGAATGGAAGCATAAGATAAGGAGGAGTAGATAATGAAGGAATGGTTTAGAAGAAGAAGGGGAGCCAAAATAATATTGGAGCAGTGGGCAACTTTTCTAAAATTAAGTTTCTGAACTCCTAAAATTTCACAGTTAATATTTATTAAATACCAATGTTTACATTCTGAAAAAATTACATTAGCAACCAAGGTAACTGGGGTCAACTCACTGCCCAGGCCCAGAAATGTACAGCATCCATAGCCTTATTGGAGTTTTTCCAAGGATGTCAACAAAGATCGAGTTTGTTATTCACAGCTACACTTCTTAAAATTCTCTTTGCTCCTCTTGAACTCACAATATCTCCTAGAACCCCAGGCTTACTCAAAATTCTGACCTTCAACTCTGAATTCCAAAAACACACTGAAGCAGTGCTGTGTTGGGATGGACTTTTTTGCTTCCATTCTCTTCTCACTTTTTTCCTTTCTTTCTCTTCCTGCAAGGAACCATTTTTGCTTTTGCCAGGTGTGAATTATACCAGATAATATCTTGTTTTTACACTATTTGTAGTTAATACCACACTGCACCATTAATTCCCAGGACATAATTGAAAGGTTCAAGTTTAGAAGTGCAGGTGGAGAAAGAAGTGCTCAATGACCAAAGACAGATTTTTCCCTATAGAGTTGGGTTTGGAAGATTATAAACACGTACAATTTGCTATCTTTTCTTGTATACCTTTTTTAGTAATAACTGTAGATGGTGGGTAAAAGAGTGTTTTCCCTCTGTCCTTTCTTCTCACAAGCATGTCTTCCTTCTTCCTCCTGCCCCTTTCCCTCTCAGCTTTAATGAATATATTCACAATCTAGTAGCCTTTATTTGTTGGAATAAAAGAGTGTTTGAATTAGGTAAGAAGTAGATTCCAACAAAATAGGTGGCTCTTCTGATGTGAGAGAGGAAGGGAAAAGCAATTACATAAATATTATTTCACCTCAAATTAATATATGAGCTCTTTCTTTTAAAAGAGACTGGCTTGGGACACCTGGGTGACTTAGTTAAGCATCCAGCTCTTGATTTGGCCCACATCACGATCTCGGAGTCATGAGATTGGGGCTCTGTGCTGGGCACGGAGCCTGTTTGAGATTCTGTCTTTCTCTTTCTGCTCCTCCCTTACTTGCTCACATGTTCACTCTCTCTCGAATGAATGAATGAATGAATGAATGAATGAATGAATGAATGAAACTGGCTTAAAGACCAGGTATTGGTCACATGAAAAAAATTGGCAGAAGATGAATATGGTGATTTCATAGTAGAGCCAAAGGACAACTTCTTTAAGTCTGGATTTGTAGATGATCATCTTTTCACACAACCAAAAATTTGGTAAGTGCATGAAGTACTTGGAGAACAGAAAGTGTAAGTATTCTGGACTAAATACAGAATAGGACTTGTGAAAAGAGAACAGTCTAGAAAGGTTAGGTCAAGGGAGACCCAGTTGAGTCATTGTAGTCATTGAGGTTAGAGATACTGAGGACCAAAAATTATAATGGCAGCAGTGGGAACGGAATGAATCAGGGGAAGATAAGGAAGAATTTTCAGAAATGGAATGGGTAGGGCTTGGTTACAGACTATAGGAATAGTCTAGGATGACTGCAAGTTTCTGATGTGGATGGTTAAGTCATTGGTGATGCCACTGATGAAGATTTGGGAGGATTGGTTGCTATAAACTTCCATTTATAAAATGTGGAGGGTAAGGTACAGCCTGTGGAATATAAATCAGTAATGCTGTATCAACTTTGTGTGATGACAGACATTACCTAGACTTATTGTGGTGCTCCGTTCCCAGTGTATACAAATGTGGAACCACTATGTTGTACACTTGAAACTAATATACTGTGATATGTCAATTATACTTCAAGTTTAAAAATAAATAATTAAAATTTACAGACCACACACACAGTTTTCCACAGAAAGACCTGAATTTGAACAAAGAAAAAGCAAATGTTGGGATGCTTATGACACCTAACACACAAACTATATTGAAAAGATGGCCTTTGGGCCCTTCCCAGTCTTATGTAGCTACCTGAAATATGACCATTTAATTACACAAGCCAATTTTCTATAGCTTAGTGTTATTGTAAAAGTTTGCTTGTACAAACTCATTATATATATCATATATTTACATATTTGTATATATTCACACACTAAAATGGAGTTTATTCATGAAAATAAAAGCATATCCATCTCTCAAAAACCCCACAAAATGATTGGGAGGATCAGAAGAGAAACAGGCAGTTTTCTGTGGTTGGGGGCTGGGTACAGAGGAGTGATTAGGCAAGGAGTAGAGTATTGGTTTTAAGCATGTTGAGTTTTGGGCATATTTGAGAATTTTTGATTTGTGAAATGCTCACCAACAATAAATTTATTGTTGAGCATAAAAATGCTCAACAATAAATTAAAAATCTGGAACTACAAGTAGACCTTGAGAGATGACTTGAAATCAAATATTCATGTTAGGGTGTCAAGCCTTTGAGAGTGGATGAAATGGCCTTGGTAGCACATATAGAAAGGAATGATGATTGGGAGGCACAAATATTTAAGGGATAGGCAGAGGAAGTAGAGACTGGAAAAGTGTAGTTAGAGAACCAAGAGGAAAATAGTATCATGGAGGTGAGGAGAGATGGAAGTATGATGGTTGGCAGTGTCATATGCTATAGAAAAGCCATTTAGGATGAAGTCTAAGATGAACCCACTGTCTTGATTATAGGGAAGCCACTAGTGACCAATTTCTTTTGTAGGGGAATGTAATCATATTGTATTGGGTTATGAGATATAATAAGAATGCCTGTGAATATACTGTTGACTTCTCTTTCAAAAAGTGTGATAGGAAAGAGAAGCAGAGAGATTTTTGGATTAGGAAAAATTGAGCAAGTTGGTCAGAGAGAAGAAAGAATCAACCTAGATGGATCAAGGGGAAGGGGATAATTGATGGACTAAAGTCCCAGAAGATGGAGTGTGGTCCCGAGCATGGGCAGGGAAGCAGTTAGCCTTAGAGAGAGCAAGAGAAACCTCTTTATCTGAGTATAAAGGTAAAGGTGCCTGAAAAGAAGTTTTGAGACCTTGAGGTCAGAGTTTAAGGAATTCATGGTTGATGGACTCTACTATCTCAGTAGTTAGAAGAGGCCAGTTCCTCTGAAGGGATTGACAAGTAGAAAAGAATGAGGAAGGGAAGTAACTTGAATGGTGAGAGGTTAGAAGCAATTTTATGGAGTGTGGAGTTAAGTAAAAGGACGGTGAAAGAAATTAGAGAATTCAGCTAAAGTCCAGCTCTCTTTAAATTATAGTTGTGCCTGCTGTTTATCTTAATTTCAGTATTGGGGAGTCATAATTATTTATTGAGCTCTAGTTGGAGTGGGGTTCTTACTATGTGTCATAACTACTTCATACCAGAAGGGAGTTCCCATCATTGCCCCCAGTATTGTAGAGATAAAACTGAGACATAGAAGTCAATGACGGAGAGAGGAAAGACAACACAGGTGCTAAGTGGCAGAGGCAGGCTCTGAACCCAGGCATTCTGGTTGCAGAGCACAGTACGACTTGCAGTGTACATGCCTGGGAAAGGTGGTGTGATAAGAAATTGGAGGCAGACGGGGTGGGTGGGATGTATGAAGTGTTTAGAGACCTGAGTGTGCTGATGTGTGTTCTGAAGTTATCTGAGTTCAGGGAGGTAGGAAAGGAAGTAATCAAACTCTGGAGGCTGATAGGATTTTGAGAGTTGGGAGGTCAAAGAATGGGTTTAGGTGGAATTGGGTAGAGTGAAATACGGGGTGTTAAGAGTTGTGATGAGAAAGGGATTGGTCATTTAAGGGATAGCATTTCTGGTAATCCCAAGGCCACCATATAGTCTAAAAAAATGGCTATTTGGTTTTGTTTGTTTGTTTGTTTTTTTTAATGGCTGAGGGTAACAAGAGAAGTCTTTGGACTAAAGAAGACTGAGGGATAGAAGATCCCTTAGAACAAAGGTTTTTGACTTTACTGCTTCAGTGATGGTTTTCCTGTTTGTGATATTTTATTAATTTGACATTGCTGCCTAAATAGTTGAGATTTTTCTCTTTTCACACTACATATACTGACAAATTGTAATACACCTCTTATCCTACCAATTACTCCTACTTGATCTTTTGATCTTAGTAAAATATTTTAAGGTTTTCTTAATTGTTAAGCTTTAGTTACTGAGGTTAAGCAGTTTCTAGTTTAGTCA
Organism: Canis aureus; assembly: GCF_053574225.1. Lineage (NCBI taxonomy): Eukaryota > Metazoa > Chordata > Mammalia > Carnivora > Canidae > Canis > Canis aureus. Next base: position 23,454,337 of record NC_135618.1, read on the forward strand.
TAACTAATTCAGTCAAATTAAATATTAAGATATATATTTATATATATATTAAGATAGTATATTTTACTATATTTGCAGTTTAATCTCTAAACAATGAGGTGAAATTCAGCAAAATCTTTTTTTTTAAAGATTTTATTTATTTATTCATGAGAGACACACACATACAGAGGCAGAGACACAAGCAGAGAGAGAAGCAGGCTCCCCACAAGGAGCCCGATGTGGGAATTGATCCTGGATCCCGGGATCACACCCTGAGCTGAAGGTAGATGCTCAACTGCTGAGCCACCCAGGCATCCCTCAGCACAATCTTTTTTAAAGAGCAGAAATAACAGAGAAAATACTGAATTTTTTAAAATAAACTTTGAGAATAATTTTAGACTTACAGAAAAGTGCAAGGTGATACAGAAGTTTCTCATAACCCCACAGCCAGTTTCCCTTATTAACATTTTAACATTAGTAGGGTACATTTGTCACAATTCATGAATATTGATACATTATTATTAACTAAAGTCCCTACTGTATTCAGATTTCCTTAGTTTTCCTTTTTCTATCCCAGGACCCCAGCCAGGATACCACTTTACATTTAATTGTATCTCCTTAGACTCCTCTTTGTTGTGACAGTTTCTCAGACTTTTGTTGCTTTTGAGGAGTACTGGTCAGGTGTTTTGTGGAATATTTCTCAATTTGAGTTTCTCATGTTTTTCTCATGATTAGAGTTGGATCATGGGGTTTGGGGAGGAAGACCATAGAAGTAAAGTACCATTCCCATGACAGCATATCAGGCCTACATGCTATAAACATGACTTATCACTTGATGTTTTCCTTGTTTACCTGGCTGAAGTAACATTTGTTAGATTTCTCAATTTTTAAGTTACTCTCTCAATCCCACCTGCTTTCTATCCTGAACTCTGGAAGGAAGTCACTATGAATAGTTCCCCTATGCCTTTCCTTGTTGAGAGTGCAATATCTACAGAAATTGTTTATAATTATTCTGCATAGGATATTTATCTTTTCTCCTTCAATCACTTATTCCTTCATTCATTTATATTACTATGGATTCATGGATTTATTTTATACTTCAAGTGTTTTTAAAATGTTACAGCTTTTGCCACTGAACTCTTTCAGTTGGTTTCTGTGTCCCTTTGCTATAACCTCACCATTTTGTTTTTTGAGTACTTCCTTACTTTCTGGCAGTAAAAAATATGCTAGATTCATATTGTATATTCTCTGTTCCAGCCCTAGAATCAGCTGTGTCTCAAAGAGCCCTGATTCCTTTTATTGGAGAATGGTATTAGAGACCATGGTCTAGGCTCTGGGTGTGCTCATTGTTACTGGGGCATCATTGTTTCTATAATTTCCCAGATAACTGGGAAATATACTAGCCTGTGTAATTATAGGTATACAGCTACCTATAATTATTCTATGTCCATAAATACACACATACACACACACACACACACACAATTAAGCTAAATGAATTCATACTGATGTTTTCAACTCTAACCCAGTATCATATGGCTCAATCTAGCCTCTTTTACTCAGTTGTCAGTAATTTTCCACCCCAACAATGAGAAACCGGGTCCCCGCTTCACCATCAAACAAATGTACTTATGTGTTAAATCCCAAATTATATATATGGGTTTCAGAATTGCTAACTTGTTCCTCCATGACATGCAACTTTACCAAATAGAATACAGCGCTTGTGTATAGTTTTGTCTTTAGTCTTATAGCCACCATTTCCAAAGTTACTTAGATCACCTGTGTTTACCGCACTTCCTAGAGTAAGGTTATGTCATATATTTGTAAAGCACTTAGATTCTTTTGTCACAGTCTAGATTCTATCCTGGCACTACCAAACTCCTGATATTTTAAAATTTGAAAAAAAAAATTTGTACACATTCTTCATGCTGTTCTGTGGATTTTGACAAATGCATAACGTCATGCAGTCACTACTACAATATCATATAGAATTGTTTCACCACCCTAAAATATCTCCTCTGCTTCACTTACTCTCTACCCTCTTTCTCTCTCCCTGAACCTCTGGCAACTACTGATCTGTTTTCTGTTTTTATAGTTTTGCTTTTTCTGGGATGTTATATAAATGGAATCATACTGTGGGTATTGTTTTCAGAATGGCTTTTATTTAGTAATCTGCACTTAAGATTTATCCATGTGGTTATGTAAATTGGAATTTACATAATGTCCTCTTTATTGCTGAATGACATTCAATTGTGTGGATATACCACAATTTGCTTATCCATTCACCTACTGAATAACATCTTAGTTGCTTGCTTCCAGTTTTTTGCAATTATAAATAAACCTGATGTAAAAATTTGCATGTAATTTTTTTGTGTGGACATAAATTTTCAAATCAGTTGGAAAAATACCTAGGAGAGTGGTTGCTGGATTGTGTGCTATGAATATGTTTAGTGTTATAACTGACATATTGTTTTCCAAAGTGGCTTTACTGTTTTATTCTCACCAGCAATGCTTGAGAGTTCCGTTGCTCCATATCCTTGCCAGCAATTGGTATTGCCAAAATTTTGGATTTTATCATTTTTATAGATATGTAGTAGTATCTCATTGTTTTAATTTACGGTTTTCTAATGACAAATGATGTTTAACATCTTGTTCATATTCTTATTTTCCTTTTGTATATCTTCTCTGATGAGGTGTTTAAGATATTTTGCCCACATCTTAATTGGGTTGTTGCCTTATTGTTGAGTTTTATGAATTCCTTTTATATTTTGGATACAAGTACTTTATCCTAGATGTATTTTGTAAATATTTTCTCCCAGTGCATGGGTATCTTTTTATTTTGTGTTAACAGTGCCTTTCACAGAGCAAGTTTTTAATTTTAGTAAAGTCCAACTTAATATTGTTTTCTAAGATTGTGCTTTTGGTGTTATATCTAAAGTATTATCACCAAACCCAAGATCATGAAGATTTTCTTCTATGTTTTCTTCTAGAAGTTTCATAGTTTTTCATTTTATATTTTAAGTCTGTGGTTCATTTTTAGTTAATTTTTGGATAAAATGTGAGGTCTCTGCCTAGGTTCATTTTTCTGCATATGAATATCCAATTGTTCCAGCTGTTTGTTGGAAAAACTATTCTTTCTCTATTGAATTCCCTTTACACTGTAGTGAAAAATCGATTGAGTATATTTGTGTGGGTTTGTTTCTGGGCTAAGACTGTTGATCTATTTGTTCTCTCACCAATGCCATGCTGTCTTGATTACTGTAGCTTTATATAGTAAGTAAGTCTTGAAAGTGGGTAGTATGTGTCTGCCAACTTTCTTCCTTTTCAGTATTATATTGGCTATTCTAGGCCCTTTGCCTCTCTATATAAATCTTAGGGGGATATTCACTGAATTTTAAAAACTGAAAACTAAAATTAAAATGGTTAATCCTTGGAGATACAGAGTAAATGTGATGCTTTTAAAAATTTTTTCCAGGTGGTTCTTTGAAGCTCTGAAGTATCCTAAGTTTTCCAAGGCTAACGTCATCAATGGAATACTCATGACAGTGGTGTTCTTCATCGTGCGGATTGCCCCAATACCTCCTTTTTATAGTTACATGTATTCCGTGTTAGGAACAGAAGCCTACATAAGGCTTGGATTTTTAATCCAATGTTCCTGGATCTCTACTTGTGTTGTTTTGGATATAATGAATGTCATGTGGATGATCAAAATTACAAAGGGTTGCATCAAAGTCATCTCTTTCATCAGACAAGAGAAAACCAAAAGTAGTCTTCAGAATGGAAAACTTGACTAAAAGTGGGCTGTTGATATGCATACTTCAGTACTATCTGCATTATATCTACTGATAGGATGAATTCTTGGCATGTTCTTGTACTTCTTATTAATTATATTTGTTATCAAGGATTTCAATCCTTTTTTTTTTTTTTTTTACCTTTAGAAAAGAGAAACTAAAACTTAGATTTTATTCCAAGATTTCTTTTCTGATTTTCTTCTGCAATATAAGCATGGATAAAATCTTAAAGGTTTAAATTAAAAAATTACAAATATAGTGGTGAATCTTTTCAGAAATCTGTTAACCTGCATTGATTGGTATTTTTCTCTGTGAAAAGATGACTATGCTAATTGGGTGCACTTAGTTTTATGTCACCAATTTTGCTGAAAGAATGGGAACTGCTTTTAAATTTGTAAATAGCTCTCAACATTTTGTTGTACTGCACTCACTTCTTACTATGGCTATCAATACCCGTGTAGGGTTTAATTTCTAAATTGTTAAAATGTTCTTTTCTTTAGGCTATTAGAAATGATGTATATTTTGTTTAGCTATGTTCTCATCTATGAATGATAAAATATTTTTGCTTATTTTGGGAATATTTAATTACTTCAGTCACAGAAAATACTTTAATTTTTAGATTTTTCAGACCACTTTATTTCTTTTTTTAACATTTTATCAAAGTATTGCTTTTTTATTTGTTGTAAGGCTTAAGATAGGTCTTACAGAGCCCCTTAAGAGATGAATTCCTCTTTCTAAAAATGCAAGTTACAGATAATTATTTAGGCTGATGGGAGGAATTATTAAGAAAAAAGCTTTAACACTGCTGTCTCTGTTTCCCTTGCACTTTTTCCATGAAAAATATAACCTTTCTATTTGCTCTACTTGCAAAACCTCCCCTAAGTTCAGAACCCAACATCATCAGTACCAAAGTGTTATGCAGTATCTGTCACGCTCCTAACATAGGCCTCTTAATGAGACCAAAACTCCAAAAGAGTCAGAATTCATATTTTATTCACAGTTTACACCCATACTTGCTTAACCAACATTTTGAGTGCTTTGGATATCTGTCTTTCCTAAAGGACAGGAAAAAAAATAGATAATTTAATCTAAATATTCTGATTATTAACATCCTTCTCCCGTGTGGTGATAAATGGTTGGTGACTCCCGTTTTTTGGTTTTTGGGGTTTTTTTTTTGTGATTCTTGTAAGTATATGTTTACTACTTTGATTCTTACAACCCAAATATAGAATTATAATAGTTAACTATTATTGCCTTTATTTTTCTCAAGTACTTTAATGATTGTTCTTACCTAAGAAAGAAATTTAATCAGTGACAGCTGCTTGAATTTAATTGAACCCAACCCAAAAAAGATCTAATCCACTCAGTTTCTCAGCTGGTAGGAGAATGATTTCCTTTCATTGCCCATGTTATGATGGTGAAGGGAGGCTGGCTGGATAGATCAGACTGATTTGATCTGATTTGATTTGATTTGGCTGTTTAATGCAGAGAGAGCCTGATAAGTTTTAGAACATTTAAAGAAAGTAACTGAAATCTCAGTCAATAACTCAATGAGAAAATCAAATTTATTGGCTTTTAGTAAGTACACTTATTTTTGAAAGACAAAGTAATGTATAGGTATTTGTTTTTAAAGCTACTAATATTAAATTGATAATTTGATACCAATTTAGTGCCTTTGACATCACAGGCACTTAAATGCGTATTGGTTGTTTAGAGGGAGTAGGAAAGCACATGGTTTTATCTTGTTCTTTTCTTGCTCTTTTGCAAGAAAACTGGATTTTTAAATGGAAAATATTTATATTAGAAAACTATTTTGGAAATTAATTCCTTTAAAAAGAAACAAAAATTGAAGTAAATATTTTTGACTCTTGGGATATTTCTATAGTTTCTGAACACAGATTTTAAATCCACCATCAAAATGAAGACAATATAAAGCAATATATTGCAATGTATTGTAATATAAAGCTCACTGATAAGTGAGTTTCCATATAGCAGTTTCAGTTTTTATAGTTGCTATTTCATGCTTAAAACTTTATTTTTGCTTTCATTAACAGCACTTTTCATTAGTATAGCTACTCACAAAACAAATGTTTAAAATACAATGTTTTGAACCAAAGTTCACTATTCCCTTTAGTCAGCAAATCTTATTTTATGCTGGCTGCATGACAGCTAATTCAACATCCAGATTCAATATCCAAAAGTAGAAGCTACATATTTCCTTGTACAACATGCATGAAATGGAAAAGACACTGCAAACTGCCATACTACTTTAAGTCAGATCTTTACAGGAGCTATACTTTGCTGTTCTGTGATTGTATCCACCTACCTAAGATACAAGGAGTTAAAGACAGAACATATCATTTATTAAACGATGAATTTTTCATTTATTAAATGACTAACTTTTGCTAGACATTTTACATATTAAGTATTTTGACTGGATTAATTTAAATAATTCTATTAGGCATTCTGAATTTAACAACTATTAAAATATTTGTAGAAAATAAAAGCAAATTGGTATAAATTTTTAAGCAATTCTATTTTTATAGAAGAAGATTAGTGACAAACCTGTAACTATAAAGGTGTTCTTTGAATGTGTAGTAGTCTAAAAAATAAAAATTCTTACAAAATTTTGAAAGTGAATGAAAATCAACTAAATAGCATGCAAGATCATAGATTCTGCATCTGTTATTTGGGAGAATTTAAAAATTATGAGCTTGAGTTTGTAGAATTTGCACTCTTGTGTCTGAAATCTTTCTAGTAAGTATTGTTTGCATTTATTTAAAACTCAAAATGGAGTTATATAAGTGCAAAGAAATTAACTCATGTGTAACTTGTGTCTTGATGCCTTATGGTAAGTTAAGATGTAATTTTTATTTCAACTGTTTAGTTTTGTTGTTTCATGGGCTAGTGCTATGTTTGGAGAAATAATAATGTCTTTACCATTCCTAAGGGTGATTGATATACCAAGGATGCCCCAGTACTATTGTAAAGGTCTTATTTTTAAAAACTGCCTAGTTTATAGGTGTTTGAATCAAATTCTTTTCTAAATTTTAATCTGTTTGGCTCGACTTCTTGCTAAAGTGTCAGTTTCTAAATTGTACACTTTCTCTGAGGTGCATTGGGTGTTCAGAGAATGATTCTTCACAGATGTAAGGGCCAGCTTTACAGCTGGTTACACCTTTTGTCATCATGCATCAGAAAAAATCCTGTCATGGAGATATATAGGGGAAAGTGTAATATTCATGTTTGTTCTGTTTCATTTTTAAGGGAAATAAACATGTTCCAAAAGACATTATTATTAAATAAATGTTTGAACAAATTTCAGTTTCTAGGTTACTGCTAACTCCAATGTGTAAATATACATATGAATCAGCTTTCAGTGGTCTAGGCTATTGCTTAAAATTGAAAAGTCCATGTAATTGTTGACATCATAGTTTTACTTTATGGAAGACTATGTATCTGTGTGTCTTGGGTTCCAGAAGAAGTGCATATAACTTTATCAGAAATGTGGCACAGCATTTTTCCACCAGTATGAACCAACACAGCAGTGAGACCCCTCCTGTGTTTAGAGATCCTGGGCACACAAACAAACTGCCCAGCCTTAACCACAGCTTGATTGATGACAGGCACAATCCCTTAAAGCTACTGCAAGGGATTTTTCACACGAAGCATATGTGGCACGTGTGAGAACAATGAGAAGCCAGCAGGACCTGGAGTTGGAGACACCATGACTGATTTTCCTTTAAAAGGCATGATGTCCCTCCCTCATCTAAAGGTTGTTCTCTGAATTCCTTCAGCCCTTCCAACTCATCCTCCTAACACCCTTAAGACTATGCCAGCACCTTTCAATTTTTGAGGCTTCCCCATACCCATAAGTGTTCTGATCTGTTGTGGCAAATTTCAAAGTTTTCAAGTACGTTTTTCAATTGAAAAAAAGCATTGCAATACGTTTAAGTAGAGGTCAGCAAACCATAATTGCTAAGAGGCTATCAGAAGCCATTTAGTACTTAATACTTTTTACAAGATGAAACAAGGCTAATAAGGTTATGGTTTTATTGAGAAAAACATCTGTAGTCTCTTTCTTAGACTGGCTTAGCAGTAAGAGCTTTATATGTATTTCAGCTATGGATTCATTGTAGACCTATAAATTATCTAAATGCTCTTCCTTAGACCCCATGGCAGGAGGAGGAACTGAAGTAGCTCTGTGTTATGAGGCCGTTAGGAGGAGGGGCTGCTGGTGTGTGGCAGCATTACTGGGTCCTGCTCTTTGAGCAAATTTAGTTATGGTCATGTTTCTTTTAAAAACAAGCTTACCAGCAAGTGGATAACTCAGCATGTTTTACAAGTGCAACACCCATGGACTAGAGCCCTATCCCTCTCTAGCCCAGACCTCAAACTGCCTCTACCAGCCTTGATATTAAGTTGTACCTTTATTTGAAGATGTTTTGGATAGCAGTGGAGAACTGAAGGCTAGCTGCTAAAATTGGTTTGTTTGCATTGAAAATGTTTACACTGAGTCCCTTGCTACACCATAAACCGTAAACCATTTGTTTGCATTGAAAATGTCTACAGCAAACTAGACAGTTTCGATATCAGGCCCTATATTTAAGACCAAAAACAATGAGAAGTATTTCTAAATCTTAAAGATATAAATACAGTACCTCTGGCTGAAAACTCGTTAATCATCATCTGTATATTTTTTCTTTATATCTTTACATAATTTTTTCTGTAATTAAGTGTGCATTAGGTATTTGCTACTTCTTGGTTAATGAAGCCTAAAAATATAACTGTAAATAAAATATGCTATATATTTTTCTGTTTCTTGCTTGGTTTGCTTCTAGTATCATTATGTCTACTTTCTACTTAAAGAATTTTTGCATAGATGATACTCTTACTAGTAACTAGAATGAGTTATGAGTATTTTTGGTAATTATTAGAATTTATAATAACTTTTAGACATGGATTTCATTTGAAAAAGCTACTTGGAAATTGCAGCAAATGTGATAACTCTAGTGATACACAAAATTTTTTTCTGGGAATATACATTACTATTTAATTGTTATAAAGATTTTGGAAGTCTTTCAAAATACATTTAACATTTTGAGAAACACACCTTCTAATTTATTTCCATAAGGCTGAATGAAAAACTCTTATTTACAAAATGTGAGACTTGGTAATTTATAAACAAGTGTTATTCAGATTTATTAGCAATTAAAATAGCAATTTAGTATTCTTTGGTCACTGGTTGTGCTTAATTTGAAGGGGATTAATTAATATCTCTAGGTAATTCCCTTAAAAATGTTAAATGTTTGTATATTTTATTTGTATGTGTGCCAGTTCAAAGTATATGCAAGTTCTAAGCAATAATCTGCATGTTACACAAGGTTGGCCTTCCTTTGTCATGACAAATTTTATTTGATCTTGATTTTAAGAATGTGTATAAAATCAATATCCTATATATATAAATCGTCCCTCCTCCCAATGAAAACCGTGAAATTTTCCTGTGTTAGAACACTAATGTGGTGCAAAGCTTTGTATTTTGTGGGAAAAAAATTAATAAAATCACAATTATTTAGTGCAAAAGTCTGAGTCTGCAAAGTGTACACTTTCATAGTAATTGATGAATAGATGATAAAAATTACTTTCCTCAAATCATCTCTTCCAGCTCTTGAATCCTAAAGCTAATATTTTTCTTCAAGATGTTTGTAGAGCTTGTTTACCCTCTTCCCTCCCTTTTCTCCCTGAGGTCCCTGCCTTATAACAAACCAGGAGGGGAAGCAGGCATTATAGTCATGCTTGTTGATGGAAGGAATGGTGCTATCTAATCCATAGGCTCTTTTAGATTAAGTAAAACTTTGGCAGTTATGTTTTTAATCTCCTTCCTCGTGTTCTTTAGGCCTCTCATGTGGTCTCAAGTGTTTTTTGCCAAATGTCTTGGCTGGAGTTTCTCCCTTCTCAAATTGCCCATGTCTTAATTTTGCATCTTGGTCTGAGAATATCCAGTAGATCAGGAAGCAGAAAGCTAATTGAATAGAATACTGAAGTGGTTTGGCCTTTGGAGAGAGTACCATGAGTCATGCTTCAGAACATGCCTAAAATGTTGTGTCAAGACTGGCAAAGGAACAGCTGAATTTCAAAATTAAAATAGCAGCCACAGCTGTTAGTGGAGACAGGCCACAGGTAAAATTACAAGGATTCAGAACTGCTCTAAGCAAGTGTAAATGGGTGCTCTCTCTCACACCTCAGCTTGTTTCAAAGATGAGCCACCCGTCTTGTTTTTTTTTTCCTAGTCTTTACCAAAGTTAACTTACTGCGTTCCCTCCTTGTTGATGGTTCTTAAAACTGCACAGAATAAGCAAGTTGGCAAGTTTGCAATTTTCCCCTTTCTAGTAACTGATAATCTGTTCCTAGATGCTTCTCATAAATTGGACTCTTCAAATAAGGTCTATGCACACCGAATCTAGTTGAGTAGCCCATTGTTGCAGCACTCCTAGGCTTGGAGCTTGACTCCCCTATTGGCTAAATAGCCCCTTCCTCTTTTATCTATCTCCAGCTAAATTCTGCTACATCTTGTTATGTCATTTTACCAAATCATTAATTATACCATTTCAGAAATTATCTAAGCAGAACTTTCAAAGAAGGGGACTTGTAGGGAGAAATGAAAAGTAATATGGATTATAGGCTGCATTTTTATGGAGGATAAAGTTCAAGGATAGATAGAAATTTGGGAAGAATGACATAGAAAAGTAGAGATAAAAGATCTCAAGGAATAGGAAACCAAAATAAGAACATGCTCTGTAGGTAAACATTGCATTTGGGGTAACATGAACCCCTCAAAATGAATATAGTGAAATTCATGTGCACATTACAAGAATGTTTGTCTTCATTAAAATGCAATGTAAGCATTCATTATATGTGCCTTTTTTCTTCAAATTTTTATTTAAATTCCAGTTAACATGCAGTGCTATATTGGTTTCTGGTGTACAGTTTAGTGACTCATCACAAGTGCCGTCCTTAATCCCCATCATCCATTTAACCCATCCCCCTGCCCAAACATTGGTTTTGTTTCTTAAATTTCACATGAGTGAAATCATATAGTATTTGTCTTTATATATATATATATATATATATATATGTATATATATGCAGGTATGCTATGTGACTGTGTGTATCTATCATCTATCTTGGTAGTGTGTCACCCACTGCTGACAGATGTCTCCGTGCAGAGGCAGGAATGAGGGGCCACCCTCCTGGAGCAGTGATTTTAGTGGACTGTCTGAGCCTGCAGAAGACCCCAAGTCCAAGTCTGTTGTGATTACAAAACACCCAACTGTGCCCGACAGTTAAGCTTTGTGAAATAATTTGTGTTGTCAGACTCATCATGAGAGGTTTTAGAAAATGAAGTTTTGAAAGTATACTGTGTTTTGGACAGAAAGGATGTACGAATGGATATGGCACAAGACAGTAGGATTTTGTTTGAATTGTAAATTAGGAAAGAGCAAATTTGCAAAGAGTGAAGTATCCAAGGGCCAAAGGTATTGGTGAAAAAGTATCTTAACCTCTGTGAGTCTTAGTCTTGTTATCTGTAAAGTTATGTTTTATGTATCTCCTGACTTTCCTTCCAGCTCTCCTATCCTATTAGTAAGAGCTTTTACTTGAAACAAAACAATTACAACAGAGCAAGTATAGCTTTAAGGCTTAGTGATGTGATTGGAATGGCATCTGAGGGAGATTCTCAGTGTCAGATGAATGGGAGTACAGAAATAGGCTAGTGATGGAGAAATTGGCCAAGCAACTGCAAAGTGGTTAAGCCTGATGCATGGCCTTGGACAAGGAAGAAAGACAGAAGGGCCAGATCTGCTAAATATTGCAAAGAGAGAACCAGAAGGCTTTAGAAAAACTGAATATAACTCACGAATAAAGCTGCGGAACTGAGAGGTGACAGATGCCACTGGATGTGATGTCAGAACATGGGGAGCTGAGGACTCAGCAAGATGTTGGAGAATGGCAACAGCTCTTCGGAGATGCTGTGGATGAGAGGAAAGAGGGAAGTCAAGGTCTCAGGCATTTTCTGTACATGAGGAAAGGCAAAGTACAGTAGTTGGAAGAGCAGAATGGAGCCTGTGGTAAACTTTTAACATAATGGCCACTTGGAGAATTCATTCTGGGGGAAAGAAATGTCTCAAAGTGCCTCACTATGGTGACTTGCATTGCTTTTCTCATGTCTGAATAATGGTCTTGCCCTGACCCCTCGTATTTGTGTATTCAAGATTCCTGAGTGTCACTGACCCATAGTTTCCCCACAGCCCTTTCAGGTCTGCTGTCTGTCCTCGTGACTCAATGCTGCCCATGGTGTCAGTCCAGCCCTCTCTTGTCAAAGAGCTTGGGTAAAGTTTAGAGAGGATGACTAGAATATAAGGCCCTTCTGGGGAGTCTGGCTGCAGGTCGGTAGTTGGAGACTGCTGCAGACAGATCTACAGCCTTGCGGAGGGGTTTGACTGCCTAGGAGAGGTGGTCATTGGATGGTGAGGGTGGAGGGCAAAGTTCAAAGCAGACAGCAGAAGCCCACGTTACCTGGAGCAGGTTCAGGGAGGCTGTTGGGAATGTGTTAGGTCTCCAGTTTCTGTGTCTGAATTGCTAGGAAGATGTCATGGAGAACACTGTAAATCGTTCCCTCTTGGACTGCTATACAGTCTCCTAATTGGTCTTTCCCAGTATACACTACCTCCCTGCCCATCTGTCACACATGCTACTGACTCATTTTCGAACACATCCTCAATATGTGTCACAGCCCTGCTCAGAATTTCTGAATATTCTGAGTAAAATACTCCCAAGTCTAAACTCCTTCAACCAAATTTAAAGTTCTTGGTGATTTTACCCTATCCTATCTATCTAACTTCCAGCAGGTTGGTTCTACTATCTGCACCTGTTCATCCAAGCTGCATGCCTTTGCACTTGCTATGCCTCAAGTTTGGAAACCCTTGCCTCTCACAGATCTGTCATCTACTTTAACCTCAAGACACATATTAAGAAAATGGATTCTTTTTTTTTTTTCTCCACTAAAAACAAAACAAACACATTCAGGTGAAGTGGAGAATACATTTATTAAATCATGTTACTTTATATATTTTTAAAAATTATTTATTTATTTATTTATTTATTTATTTATTTATTTATTTATGAGAGAGAGAGAGAGAGAGAGAGACAGCAAGGGGAGGAGCAGAGGCAGAGGGACAAGCAGACTCCACACTGAGTACAGAGACCAACTTGGGGCTCAATCTTAGGACCTTGAGATCATGACCTGAGCCAAAATGAAGAGTTAGACACTTAACCAACTGAGCCACCTGGGCACCCCAAATCATGTTAATATTTATTAAGCACTGGTTAGATTGCCAAGAGGTCTTCTGGAACAACCAGGATAAATAAATTCATTCTTTACTGAGCCTGGATCTCAGAACTTTCTGTCTTGGGGAAGCTTCTATGGCCATAGCCAAGCTGTTATGTTTCCTCTCAAAGAAATTAGTTCATCCACTCCCACTGGCTGGAACAAGTAGTGGGAGCTCAGCCCTCCTCAGGCTTCTGCACAGACTTTGTTATTTTGAGTAACATGGTGGAAAGACTTGATCTGGGAGTCTGAAACCTGGATTCCAGTTCCAGCTTACCACCTACTTGTGACCTGTGTAGGCAAGTGTTCTCACCTTCTTGGCATTTGTTTTCACCTGTAAGGTGAGAAGTTCAACTGGATGAATTTAAGGCTCCTTTTCTTTCAAGTTCATCATTCTATGATAAGAGTAATTAAGGGCAGACCCGGTGGCGCAGCGGTTTAGCGCCGCCTGCAGCCCAGGGCATGATCCTGGAGTCCCGGGATCGAGTCCCACATCAGGCTCTCTGCATGGAGCCTGCTTCTCCCTCTGCCTGTGTCTCTGCCTCTCTCTCTCTCTCTCTCTCTCTCTCTCTCTGCATCTCTATGAATAAATAAATAAAATCTTTAAAAAATTTTTAAAAAAGAGTAACTAAAATCAAGGTTGGGGTATATATAGCCCAGGTTATGGCAAGCTAATTTCTGTCAGCCAGCAATTCTACAATATTGGTTTCAGTTGCTAAGTTTTTGGAGGTGGCTTAAATTCTAACTTTGGTTGTAACTGTGTGCCCTTGAGTAAGGCCCCTTGTTTATGACTCCATCTTCCTCACTTGTAAAAGGAGATGGTATCACTTGCAATCGATGAACCTAGCCAAGAGTCTGAGTGTAATATTTGCTAAGTGCTTCAAGATTCTTCGGGAAAAGAGATAAAGTTTTAATGATGTACTTTCCCACTATACTTGAAGCCAAGTTGATTTTTAAAATACTCTTCCTAGTGTTAACCTCTGAAAGATATAAACATCTCCATTATGGTATCCAAACTGGAACCCCTTTTCTTTATTTCCCACAAGAAAATATAATCAGAAAGGAAAGCAAATGACTAATGAAAATGTAAACAGTAAGTTATTTATTCCTTTCTCACCACAACAAAAACTGAATCCTCCAATTATCTTGAGAAGCCAGTCTATCACAAATGGGTCAATTACCTTGGTTGACTCACTACTGCCTAATCAGACTTTCCATAAGATTGTTGTGTTCTTAGTAACTTTAAACGTAGTCTGCTAGGGTTATGTGGTGGCTCTGTGCAAAGTCAAGGCCAGGATGAACTGGGATGGGGAAACTATTCTGATGACGTTTGTTGTCTGTGAGTTAGTTGAGTGGTATACTTAGTTGTTTCTTGTAACTTTATTGGTCTTTGGCTGACTGATAATGGAATTATCTATAGAAAGATCCACTCTGGATTTTTACAATCAGTAGATGGACTCTCTAAGACACCGTGTCACGAAGAAAAGTAATGAAATAAGTAAATCTGCATTGCTCTAAGCGGAAAATGTGAATGATTCCTTAGCATTCTAATGAGTAAAAATAAATGCTAATTAGGATTTATGTTCTAAAGAATGGAGTGAGAAAATGGACGTGCCAGTATGTAAATTTTGTTCTTTAAAAATGACTAACCTAAAAACCTTTATAACTTGGACCATTCTTTTTAGAAAGGCATCTACACTGTGTGTATTGAAAACGTGAACCCAAAAAGAAGTCTACTCTCCACTGTCCATTCCCTTCATGACTCTCCAGTCATTAGCTTAAACTCTTAAATATCCTTATCCCATATCTAACCAAATGCCTACATTTTGTATATTCAACTCAGGATCCAGAAATCTGCTGGAAAATCATTCAACTCTGTGTAATTGGAGCCACCACAAATTCATGGAATCGGTCATTTACTTTAAAAACATTGACACTTTAGGTACCAGGTACCATGCAAGCACAGGGTATATAAATATGGTGAACAAAACTGTCGAGGCCTTCTTGACAGGGAGCTAGAAGGGAGAGGTAAGGAGGAGGAAAGCATATATAGGTCAAGTGACTCTTTCCTCTTTGATCTCAGATCTAGCATAGTGTTTCACATATAGTAAATTATGCAATCAAAAAAACATCTAGTCAGCACTTACTATGTGCCAGGCTCTATTTTAGGCTCTAGAGGACATCAGTGAACAAGGTAGACACAGAAGGCTCTGCTCTCTTAGAACCTACATTCTAGCCACGGAAAACAATGGTAAACAAACTTGACAAAAAGCAATAAATATACAAGGTAATTTCAAGTAATAAGTGCTGGGAAAGAAAGAAATAACGGTGGGGGGTGGGGAGGGCACACCTGAGTGGCTCAGTCAGTTAAGCGTCTGCCTTCAGCTCAGGTCATGATCCCAGAGTCCTGGGATCAAGCCCCACACTGGGCTCCCTGATCAGTGGGAAGCCTGCTTCTCCCTCTCCCCACCCCTTGCTCATGCTCTTGCACATTCTCCCTCTCACAAATAAATAAATAAAATCCTAAGAAAAGAAAAGAAAAGAAAAGAAAAGAAAAGAAAAGAAAAGAAAAGAAAAGAAAAGAAAAGAAAGATAAGACAAGACAGTTGGGATTGGGAGGCATTTTAGAAAGGCTACTTTGTGGACATGACCCTTGTACTAAGACCATGCAGAACATACAGGTGTTGTGATGAGCACAGTAGGTAGGGGAAATAGCAGGTGCAAAGTCCCCGAGGTATAGATACTTTGGTATGTTTCATATAAAGAAAGCCACTGTGACTGAAGTATGTTTAGTAAGAAGAGGAGAGAAAGATGATGCGGTCAGAGAGGTAAACAGGCACAGATCACATTGAGTTGTTAGGCCATTGTAAGGTTTGGCTTTTCATCATGCTGAGAGTAAGAATTCCAGGTTTTAAGCAGTCCAGGGGAAAAATGATGTGGGCTTACATGCAGGCTTTCAAATGTTTTTTAGCACGATAGCCAAGAAGACACATATTTTATATGGTAACTCAGTACATAAACACATATGCATAAACAAAAATTTCATGAAGCAATCCCTTTAACCATGAGTGATGCACTCTGAGATTTGCTATTTGATTTCACTGTAAAAGAAGAAATACTGGTTGTCATCCACCAAACTGATTTCATAACTCATCAATGGGTTGCAACTCACAGTTTTTGTAAAATGCTGGTTCAGTCTAAAGTGCTGACAGTAGAGATGGAGAAAAATGAACAGATTCAGGGTATATTTTAGAAGTAGAGTTGACAGTGGTTATTGATGGATTTGTGGGGAGGTAAGGAAAAAAGCCTGATAAACAATGATTTTCTATGATTTTGGCTTGAACAATGGGAGGATGTTCCTATATCCTGAGAGGGGGAAGACCAAGGAAGGAATATGTTTTACGGGAAGGGTAGAAAGAAAATCAATTAATTTTCTTTAAAGACTTTGAATAATTCCAATTATATACGTTCATGTACATACAGAATATTTGTAATATTACTTGCTCAAATTATAAGCCAACAAAAATTTTTGTGTAGACTCTTGAAAATACTTTAAAATTGTTAATTTTATTTTCATCATAGAAGCAAAGCCTGCTTACTAAAATAAAAGAGAAAGAAATGGGATCCGTGGTCTAGCCACATAGAAATGACCATGATTAATTGTTTTAATGTTTTCTTAATGTAACTTTTTCTATGGATAATGATAATTATGGTAATTGATGTTTAATGAGTAGCTTTATTTTTATAATGAGGTGAATTTAATGAGAAACCCAGTGAATTAGTCCACTGTTTCTTAAACTTTAAATATCTACACATATGATCACATCATATCTTCCAATCAGTTTTGTATAAGTGCTCAGATTGGGATGTATATACATCCATCTCCATACCTACTGAGAATCCTGGATAGAGGATTAAAATATATTTTTTCAAATATAAAATAACAGCTTAAGTTTACCGAAATACTGTGAAGTTAATATGGTTAATACCCCAAATCCGGTTTCCCCATTTATGTTAGTATGGTACATAGTTTTACAGTCAATTTGAGTCATACCATTTACAGAATTTTGAATCCTCACCTTTTCATTTTACAGTATTTTGTAAGTATCATTTCCACTTAAAATGTGGAACACGAATAGTGGTAGCAAGGTACTCTAGATATTACCTGTGCCAGCCACCTCATTTATCAGATGAGGAAATGGAGGTTAAGACCTGACTATGGAATGAAAGCACAGCTGCAGGCACCCATCCCCAGGTCCATGAGTGTAATGTGGCTGCTTCTTACCTATCCGGGAGATGTGAGGATGTAGGGAATAGTTCTTCTTGAATTCAGTCAACCAACAAATAGTCACTGAATGCCGACTGAGCATCAGATTATTATTGGGTTGGTGCAGAAACAGTAATACAGCAGTCACTCTCTATTCTCCAGGAATTTATGTTATAAATGTTTTTGGGCTGAAATCACAGAATAAAAGGGCATTGAGTTTCTGCTTTCCTTCAGTGAGGCGGGAAGGACAAAATGTATGGTGAAATGGTAGCAGAACATGATTTCAGAGAATTGTTGGGGTAGGCTGATAATGGCCCTCCTGAGATATCTATATTCTAATCCCTATAATCTGTGAATGTTACTTTACATAGCAAAAGGGGCTTTGCAGATGTGATTAAGGATCTTGATTATACAGGATTATCCAGATGGATCCAATGTAATCAAGAGAGTTCTTATATTACAGATGGTCCCTGACTCACAGTGGTTGGACTTACAATTTTTCAACCTTACAATGGTGTGAAAGTGATATGTATTCAACAGAAACTGTGCTTTGAATTCTGAGTTTTGATCTTTTCCCAGCTAGTGACATGTGGTATGATACTCTCTTATGATGCTGGGTGGTGGCAGCCCCAGCTCCCTGTTGGCCAGGTGATCACAAGGGTAAACAACTGATACACTTATAACCATTTTGTACCCAATTGGCCATCTGTTTCTCACTTTAAGTAGTGTTCAATAAGTTACATGAGGTATTCACCACTATATTATTAAATAGGCTTTGTGTGAGATGATTTTACTCAACTGTAGACTAATTCAGTGTTCTGAGCATGTTCAGGGTAGGCTAGGATGAGATACAATGTGCAATAGATTAGGTGTATTAAATGAATTTTTTACTTATTTTCAATTTATGATGGGCTTATTGGGACATAATCTCATCATAAATTGAGGAAGATCTATATAGGAAAGGAGGCAGGATACATGACCAGAAGTGCAGATGGCAGGGATGGGTTACTGGCTGCAAGCTGTGAGATGAAGAACATGGGCAGCATCTAGAGGCTGGAAAAGGCAAGGAAGAGTCTCTCCTAGAGTCTCCAGAAGGAATGCAGCCTTGCCAATGCTTTGGTTTAGCTGCTTAAGACCCATTCTGGACTTCCGACCTCCAGAACTGTAACGGAATAAATCTGTGTTGCCTTAAGCCACCAAATTTGTGGTAATTTGTTACAGCAGCAATGGAAACTAATGCAGTTGATAAGCTGACTACTTTTTATAAGAAGAAGAAAGTATTAGTATGATATTTTAGGATTATACAATATTAACCTCTAAGGTTCAACTCTGCTCTCTCTAGTCCAATAGCTTCATTTTCTTAGAGGAAACTCATGATGAAAAGGAAGTATCTGACAAGCTTCTCCTTATTCAAACTCATTATTTTACTTTGGCTTTGAAACCATATATGTAGCAGCATGATTCATAATAGCCCTGAACTGGAAACAACCCAAATGTCATCAATACTAGAATGGAAAACCCATTCCCTGTCTATTCCCACAGTGGAATACTACATAGCAATGAGAATGTATGAACTACAATTACTAGGAATAATATGGGTGAATAACATGAACTCATGTTATTGTTGAGTGAAAGAAGATAGATAACAGAGTTAATACCATATAATTCTATTTACATAAGTTTCAAAAAACAGGCAAAACTAATCTATGATGTTAACAGTTACACCTTGGAGAGAGACAAAGGCTGGATAACGACAGGGAGGGGTAAGGATGGAAGCTTCGGGATTCTGGCAATGTTCTGTCTCTTGATCTCAGTGCTGGTTACATGGGTGAGTTCATTTGGTAAAATTTATGTAATTTGTACAAACTTCTGGATGATATACATCAGTAAAAAGCTTACTTAAGATAAAACCATATGAATAGGTGCTCCCAATGGTTGTTTTAACAGTAGCTTAATATAAAGAATCGCGATTTTCAAGGGAAAACAGTGATCGAAATTCCTTGCTGGAGAACCTTCTTGGATTCATTGCCCAGAAAAGGAACCAACACCCCTCCTTGACTTTAGAATATTGGATTTAAAAATTTGTTATAAACCATTTGAAACACTTACTTTATGCTGTACTTATTAGCCTTACTCTCCTTCTCCCCCCACAACACATTATTTTCAAGCTGGTGTTTAAAAATACTATTTAGCTAAGAAGAAGTCAAACTCTCCCTCTTCGCAGATGACATGATACTGTACATAGGAAACCCAAAAGACTCCACCCCAAGATTGCTAGAACTCATACAGCAGTTCGGCAGTGTGGCAGGATACAAAATCAATGCCCAGAAATCAGTGGCATTTCTATACACTAACAATGAGACTTAAGAAAGACAAATTAAGGAATCAATCCCATTTACAATTGCACCCAAAAACATAAGACACCTAGGAATAAACCTAACCAAAGAGGTAAAGGATCTATACCCTAAAAACTACAGAACACTTCTGAAAGAAATTGAGGAAGACACAAAGAGATGGAAAAATATTCCATGCTCATGGATTGGAAGAATTAATATTGTTAAAATGTCAATGTGACTGTGACCCAGGGCAATTTACACATTTAATGCAATCCCTATCAAAATACCATGGACTTTCTTCAGAGAGTTGGAACAAATTATCTTAAGATTTGTGTGGAATCAGAAAAGACCCCAAATAGCCAAGTGAATATTAAAAAAGAAAACCATAGCTGGGGGCATCACAATGCCAGATTTCAGGTTGTATACTACAAAGCTGTGGTCATCAAGACAGTGTGGTACTGGCACAAAAACAGACACATAGATCAATGGAACAGAATAGAGAACCCAGAAGTGGACCCTCAACTTTATGGTCAACTAATATTCGACAAAGCAGGAAAGACTATCCACTGGAAAAAAGACAGTCTCTTCAATAAATGGTGCTGGGAAAATTGGATAGCCACGTGCAGAATGAAACTAGACCATTCTCTTACACAATTCATAAACATAAACTCAAAATGGATGAAAGATCTAAATGTGAGACAAGATTCCATCAAAATCCTAGAGGAGAACACAGGCAACACCCTTTCGAACTTGGCCACAGAAACTTCTTGGAAGATACATCTAGGAAGGCAAGAGAAACAAAAGCAAAAATGAATTATTGGGACTTCATCAAGATAAGAAGCTTCTGCACAGCAAAAGAAACAGTCAACAAAACTAAAAGACAACCTACAGAATGGGAGAAGATATTTGCAAATGACCTATCAGATAAAGGGCTAGTATCCAAGATCTATAAAGAACTTGTTAAATTCAACAGCAAAGAAACAAACAATCCAATCATGAAATGGGCAAAAGACATGAACAGAAATTTCACAGAGGAAGACATAGACATGGCCAACAAGCACATGAGAAAATGCTCATCACTGGCCATCGGGGAAATACAAATCCAAACCACAATGAGACCCCACCTCACACCAGTGAGAATAGTGAAAATTAACAAGACAGGAAACAACAAATGTTGGAGAGGATGTGGAGAAAGGGGAACCCTCTTGCACTGTTGGTGGGAATGTGAACTGGTGCAGCCACTCTGGAAAACTGTGTGGAGGTTCTTCAAAGAGTTAAACAGATCTGCCCTATGACCCAGCAATTGCACTGCTGGGGATTTACCCCAAAGATACAGATGCAGTGAAATGCTGGGACACCTGCACCCCAATGTTTACAGCAGCAATGGCCACAATAGCCAAACTGTGGAAGGAGCCTCGGTGTCACTGAAAGATGAATGGATAAAGGAGATGTGGTCTATGTATACAATGGAATATTACTCAGCCATTAGAAACGACAAATACCCACTATTTGCTTCCACGTGGAAGGACCTGGAGGGTATTATGCTGAGTTAAATAAGTCAATCAGAAAAGGACAAACATTATATGGTCTCATTCATTTGGGGAATATAAAAATTAGTGAAAGGGAATAAAGGAAAAGTAGAGAAAATGAGTGAAAATATCAGTGAGGGTGACAAAACATGAGAGACACCTAACTCTAGGAAATGAACAAGGGGTAGTGGAAGGGGAAGTGGGCAGGGGTTTGGGGTGACTGGGTGATGGGCACTGAGGGGAGCATTTGGCTGGATGAGCACTGGGTGTTATGCTGTATGTTGGCAAATTGAACTCCAATAAAAAATTAAAAAAACAAATATATATATATTATTTAATTGTGGGGAAGGAAAGTCTTCAATACATTCATGATAAATAAGAATTGCCTAATTATGGTTTCTGTGGAAGAATGAGGCTTTCTGATGTGTTTGGAATTGTATCTACTCGGGGCCCCCTATATTTTCAGCAACTGCTATTGGAAAGCTAAGGCTGGAGTCTGACTAATGAGACCCTTCACATGAAATATTGAGGGAAGGTAGTCTGTACAAGTCTGGTAGATTCCATTTATACAATGTTGAACAATTTAAATTTAAATACTAAGCAATCTATCAAATGATTTAAATAGCAAACATTTAAATAATAACATCCTACAGATTCAGTGGAAAAATATAATTTCCTATAACAAGTATGATTTCTAAAGTGTGTGGTCCTCACATAATTTTTTATTTCCTGGAAATAAACAAAAACATTGTAGTTGATAGTTGAATATCTTGGGGAACTTCTTTCTCTTCAGCAAACATTGAGGAGAAGAGCAATGAAATTTAAGTAAATCTTTACCCCAGCAGACTAGTGCTCTCTGTTTACTGTGTTCTTAAGGTCACTGGAGTGTGAGCACTTCCAACATTCTCTTATCTTTGCTAAGGAGGATGAGAGCCAGCACAGTACTTAGAATTCTCAAAGTACTTATATCAACAGGATTACTTCAGCACAAGGTTCATTATCAAATGTCATTGTGACCTCTAGCATTTCTTAAATTTACCAAAACCTGAAAACAATTTTGAAGGGTGCTTATGATTTTGTTTCAAAATGTTAAGGGAGCCAAAATTATAAAGTGAATATTGACTTAATACAATTTATTTTGGCAACTTAACTTCCTACCAAAACAAGATGAGTGAAAGTTGGTGACCAACTTCAGTAGGGAATATTAGTAATATCCTAAAACTTAAATCAAAGGGAAATAATAAGTAAAAACTGCAGTGCTGATCTGGGTAGCTAAGAAGGAATATTGATGTCCTTATTTTTTTAGGTCAAAGTTGGCAGCATTTTTATGTCAAAGTAAGTAATAAAAAAAAGATGATTTCAACCATAATAGCACTTATATTTAAAAAATTAGTTGTGAGAAATTTTGTGACAGTAATATGAGATATTAGACAACAAACAAACAAAAAAAGCATTTATGGACTACATAGTATTTATGAATTTTAATTTAAAATATTTTCCTTATTATCTCATGTTTAAAGACCTCATAAACTCATTTGTTGATAACCTAGCATAAGAGCTTTCAAAATAAGATGGTCTTCCTTTCTTCTTTCTATCCTTTCTCTCCTTCAAGGATGACTGAGGTATAGTACCAGACTCACAGTTCTTCTCATTGTGCTTACAAAGAATTAAGAGTTTTATTCAAATGCAGATTCTCATTCAGTAGGTCTGGGGTTTGTGCATGGTTGATCCTGGGGTTGATAGGAATTTATTTTTCTAATAAGCTTCTAGTTGATGCCAATGCTGTTGTACCTTGAATCCCACTTTGAGTAGTAAGGACTGAAAAGAGAAGTCCATTCCGAAAAAGTCCATAGTGTAGTTACAGCCACTTCCATTCTCCACTATAGTTCAAAAAGTCTCAACATATTTTTCAGATTATGTGTACAACCCAGGTGTCAACAGAAAGCCTCTCCTTGAAAATCTAGATAAAATTAGATCAAAACATATTGCTAATTCTGTAGCCTCTAAAAACCCAAACACTTTCCCACAATTTATAGAATGAACTCAGAGGCAAAACTTGTTTCATCTCCAATTTCCACAAAAAATACACCTGAACAAAGATATTGTCTGTAGACTTTACTGAGATGGGAGAAAACAGAGAAGGAGTTGATATAACACAAGCAATAATACTGAAAGGAACCGTGGGTTCCTGCTTCTGCAGGATGAGTTCAGCAGCTGAGTCTTTTAACAACAAGGTACTGTGTCCATCCTGTACTACATGCTATAAATGTCACCCCATGAGCACATGCTTCCTGAGGCGGCATTGAGCTATATATGATCACATACCTATTTAAAACAAGCAAATCAAAACTTTCTTCTGTCCAGATAGATCCAGGAGAATCCATTGGGGAGTATAAATGTTTAAATATAACAAATTAAATACTATTTAAAAAAAAAAAAACAGTGAAATAAGACAAGTTAAGAGACAACAAAAAGCAGTGCTTAGGGACTCCTGGGTGGCTCAGCAGTTGAGCCTTTGCCTTTGGCTCAGGGCATGATCCTAGAGTTCCAGGATCAAGTTCTGCATCGGGTTTCCTGCATGGAGCCTGCTTCTCCCTCTGCCTATGTCTCTGTCTCTCTCTCTCTGTCTCTCATGAATAAATAAAATCTTTTTAAAAAAACAATGCTTAATTAGTTGGTAGATACTGGCTGTATATCAATGTACATCAGGTGTCCATGTGACTTCCTATCATTCTTAAAGTCACATAATTACATAAGTAATAGTACATATGTATTCAGTATTTTACTTAGATATAGGAGAACATACTGCCATTGCCCTCCAAAGACTACTAGAAACATACTTGTGAGTGAACAAATTGGGGTTAAGTACTCACGGCAGAAAGGAAGAATGCATACCATGGGGAACTCATGGGGTGTCTCCATGACAAATTATAGGACTTGGGTTTGTGTTATCATTTAACACAATTTAGGGAGAGTTTGAGGAAATGGGGGCTGTGCTTAGGGCTGGATTTTGTCAGGAGACAGGTAATTCCATGATTGGGTATCTTAATAAATCTATCTTCAAGGAGAGAAGACCAAATGGAGAATAGGCTATTGGCAAAGAAGCACCAGTCATTCCTACTAGGCAGGTTAGAAGGATGTTGAGTAATTTCTGTGGCTTGCACAATGTTTATGTTATGTCTGTGTGCAGACATGACTATGGAGTGGCTTTTATTGCCCTGACTTACCATGGTCACAAAGCAGCCTTGTCTGATGCTGAAGTTCTGTGAAATTGTTGATGTTCAACAGGAGAGCCCCAAGGCCTAGCTGATAGTAGCAGGCCAATTCCTGGAGGTCAAGAGGTGCTTTCTTTCTTAATACATTTTAGAAGAAAAATAGCATACCTATTTTTTCCCCCTCAGAGTAGTATACCATGGAGATAATAAGGTGACAGATTGGATGGAATTATCTAGGTGAAGCACAACATCTTAAAAAATGGCAATATTTATGTGTTAGGCAGAAAGACCAAAACTTGTGTGACTGGTGTGACCTTCACAAATTTACAAATGCGATCACATGTTTTGTTTAATAAATTGAGTCCATGTTAGGAAGCAGTTTCCATACTTTTTCAGATACAGGTTCAACCCAAGAGTGGGGAGCTTTGTGAGTCTGTCCTCTTCCAGGCATCAAGTGGAGAGAGCACTGGAAATGGTAAGTCTACTATCTTTGTTTGAGTCCATAGGGTATCACCATTAGAGACTGGTCCCGCAGTCTGATGGATGGTGTTGGGATGTGCTTGTTGGTCTGATAGGGGACAACAGTACCATAGAGTTGCATTAGAATTATTACTGCCTTTTCTGTTTTTGTTTTTCAGCTTATCTGTGTGTCTCTGCAAGGCTGCAGTTGCCAGATATGAGTTAAGCAGCTAGAATTGCCAGCAAGCTGGAGAGATGCCTGGCTGCAGAGTAACGGTTGAGATCTAAGATCCAAGAAGAGAATTCAGCGCCTAGGGTAGTATCCCCGCACCGGGAGACACCAGTCTTGTCTTTTTTCTTTTCCTTTCTTTCTGAGGGAAGAAATGTGGGCTTTTACATCAAGTACCTTTACTTTAATTTCCAGTATAGTAACATAGGAGCTGTGTATCCTTTGGCAATTTAGTCTATCTGAACCTTTTCTCATCTGCTTAAACTACGAGTAATAGTAGCCTTGTGCTTCCTGCCTCCTTTGTGCATGGCATGGTCCTCTACCTAGCAAGCCTCTCCTGTTTCTTCCTTTCCACTTAGTAGGAATCCTACCTATCCCTGAAGACAAGTTTCAGTCACTATTCCCTCAGTGGCTCCAACCTATTGTGATTTCTGCTCCTTTTGAACTATTTATAGAAATAGATACTCAAAATACTGCTCAGTTAGCACTTATCAGTTAACTTCTTTTGTAGAACCTTATTCTCAAGGAGAAAGAAAAGAGCCAAAGAGGTAGGCTTAAAATAAGTTGTTTTGTTTATTTTTCCACCAATTTTCTAGTTCAGGCCTCCTCCTTCTGCATTCTTGATCTTCCAGCAGTAAAACAGATTGCCCTGGTTCTTCTTAGATATTCCACTGAGTTCTCTATCTGGTTGTAGTTTGAAAGAAAAAAAAAAATAAGCAAAAATGCTGCTGGACATTGCTTCTCCACCAGGGGTGTCAGCCTTTTAACTTTCCTGGCATTTCCTTTACTTCCTACTAGATCAGCATAGTTACAAGTTTTCTCCCTAATGCCTGAGATTGGCTCTGCCATTGCTGCCAAATGACAAAACATTAGATGAATTTCTCACCAGCAGTTGGAACCATCTGACTAACACAGGACCCCAGCTAAACTTAAATCTTTTTACCCCTGCTGGTCTCTAGCAAAAACTTTCTCCAAAGCACTCTGACATTGGAACCAATGCTGATTTCTTGCTCCCAACTCTGACCAGTCTCTGCAGTGATTTTAAAATGGTCATTGGGAAGCTCTGCTCCTTTTCAAATCCAATCACCAGACTACAAATAGCTTATTCACTCTGGCTCTGCATCTGGCCCTCCTCCACCTGTCTGGGATTATGTTTACCATTAGCTTTGAATAGCATTTTATTATTCTTATTTTTTTTTCTACCTTTTGACTCCCTTCACCCCTTTTTCTTACTTCCTGCCTCCCACCTCTGGCAACCACCAATCTGTTCTCCATATCTCTGTGCTTGTACTAGTTATTTATTTATTTTAGACTCTACATATAAGAAGGATAATATGGTATTTTTCTTTCTCTGCCTGACTTCAGTTAGAATGATGCATTTGAGGCCCAACCAAATTGTCCCAAATAGCAAGATTTCATTCTTTTTAGTGGCTGAATAATTTTAATTATATGTGAATATATACCACAATTTCCCCATCCATTCATCAGTGGACCTTAGCTTGTTTCCATATCTTGGCTATTGTTAATAATGCTGATTACATGGAGGTGTGTATACCTTTCCAAATTGGTGTTTTTCTTTTCTTCAGATAAATACTCAGAAGTGGAATTACTGAATTGTATGATAGATAGTTCTATTGTTAGCTTTCTGAGAAACCTCCATACTATTTTCCATAGTAGCTGCACCAACAGCACACAAGTGTTCCCTTTCTCCACATCTTTGCAAATACCTGTTATTTCTTGTATTTTTTTGGTAATAGCTATTCTAACATGTGATTTTGACTTGTATTTCCTTGATGATTAGTGATGTTGAGCATCTGGAAAATGTATTCAGATATTCTGCCAATTTTTTAATTGGATTGAAAGTTTTTGCTATTATTTATGAGTTCTTTATGTATTTTGGAATATTAGCCCCTTATCAGATTTATAATTTGTTTAAAAATTTCTCCATTCAATAGGTGGTCTTTTCATTTTGTTGATCTTTTTTTTTTCTGTACAGAAGCTCTTTAATTTGATGTAGTCCTACTTGTTTATTTGCTTTTGGTGCCAGTTAAAAATAAAATCATCTCCAAGATCTACATCAAGGAGTTTATTGCCTATGTTTTCTTCTAGGAGTTCTATAGTTTCAGATCTTAAGATCAAGTCTTTAATCCATTTTGAGTTGATTTTTTTGTGTGGGAATGTAGTGGTCCAGTTTCATTCTGTTGCATGTGGCCTGTCCACTTCTCCCAACACCATTTATTAAATTGACTGTCCTCTCCCCAATGTATATTCCTGGTTTCTTTGTCATAAATTAATTGACACATATGTGTGTGTTTATTTCTAAGCTCCTTATTCTATTCCTTTCTCTGTGTCTGTTCTTTTATGCCAGTACCATACTGTTTTAACTGCTATAGCTTTGTACTATAGTTTGAAATCAGGGAGTATAATGCCTCCAGCTTTGTTCTTTCTCAAGATTTTTTTGGCTATTCATGGTCATTTTTTTTTTGTTAAGATTTTATTTATTTATTCGAGAGAGAGAGAAAATGAGTGGTGGGGAGGGGCAGAGGGAGATAGAGATAGAAGCAGACTCCTCACTGAGCAGGAAGCCCAATGCAGGGCTTGATCCCAGGACCCAGGGATCATGACCTGAGCCAAAGGCAGCTGTTTAACTGAAAAAGCCACCCAGGAGCCCCAAAAGAGAGAATCTTAAGCAGGCTTCACACCCAACACAGAGCCTGACTTGGGGCTTGAACTCACAACCTGAGTTCTTGGCCTGAGCTGAAATCCAGAGTCAGACACTTAACTGACTGACCCACCCAGATGCCCGTGTTTTGTGATTCCATACAAATTTCAAGATTATTTGTTCCATTTCTGTGAAAAATGTCACTGGAATTCTGATATAGATTGCACTGAATATGTAGATTTCTTTGATTAGTATGCATATTTTAACAATATTAATTCTTTCAATCCAGGAGCACAAAATATCTTTCAATTTTTTGTGCCCTCTTCAGTTTCTTTAATGTTTTGTGGTTTCCAATATACAGGTCTTTCACCTCCTTGGTTAAATTTATTCCTGGTATTTTCTTTTCTTTTTTTTAAAGATAGCTTAAAAAAAAAAGATTTTATTTATTCATGAGAGACACACAGAGAGAGGCAGAGACATAGGCAGAGGGAGAAGCAGACCTCCCACAGGGTGCCTGATGCAGGACTCCATCCTGGATCCCCGGGATCACGCCCTGAGCCAAAGGCAGACACTCAATGGCTGAGCCACCCAGGCATCCCGATATTTTCTTCTTTTTGATGCAATTGCAAATGGGATTGTTTTCTTAATTTCCTTTTTTAGTAGCTTGTTATTTGTGTACGAAATGCAACAGATTTTTATGATTTTGTATCCTTCAACTTCACAGAGTTTATTAGTTCTTTTAGTGTTTTGATGGAATCTTTGGGGTTTTCTATACATAATATCATATCTGTAAGTGTTGATGATTTTACTTCTGCTTTTCCAATTTGGATGCCCTGTATTTCTTTTTCTTGTCTAACTGTTCTGACTAGGACTTCTCATACTATGCTCAGTAAAAATGAGGAGGTGAGCATCCTTGTCTTATTTTTGATCTTAGAGGAGAAGATTTAAGCTTTCCACCACTATGATATTAGCTGCGAGGTACATTCTCTCTGTACCCACTTTATTGAGAGCTTTTATCACAAATGGATATTGAATTTTGTTAAGTATTTTTTCTACATTCATTGAGATAATCGTTTGATTTTTATTTTTCATTTTATTATTGTGATGTATCACACTGATTTATAGATGATAAACCATTGTTACAGCCCTATAATAAATTACACTGATCAGGGTAGGGTGTGTGATCCTTTTAATGTATTGTTGAATTTGGTTAGCTAATATATCATTAAGAAGTTTTGCATCTATGTTCATGTTCTTGTGGTCCTTGTCTGGTTTTGGTGTCAGGGTAATGCTGCCTTCATAAAATAAGTCTGAAAAAGTTCCCTTCTCTTCTATGGAATTGGCTTCTGGTTCCAGTTCATGATAGCAATGTAGGAAGATCCTGAACTCTCCTACTCCCACAGAATACCACCTATGGAACAATCCCTCTTTAAAAAACCCAAAGTGTAGCTGAGTGATGACTACATTTTGGGCAAACGAGGAGAAAATCGCACTGAAGCGGATAGGAAAGCCTGGCACAGAATCTCACCATAAATCCCTCCATCCTCAGCATGTTGACTTACAACCAGAAGAAAACTCAAAGCCTGGAAAATTCAAAGCCTCCACACCCCCAGAGACCAAGGGTTTGCACCCTCTAATCAGGTAACTTAACTTGTAAGACCTACACCTGAGAGATGGACCCCCAAAACATCAAACTCACCCAGCCCCAGACTTAGGTCAGAGGCAGCCAACTGCACCCAGGCTTAAATAAAGAAAGCTCATATTAAAGCATCTGCCTGAAGGCAAGATTTTATTTTATTTTATTTTATTTTTTATTTTATTTATTTTATTTATTTTTAAGATTTATTTATTCATGAGAGACACACAGAAAGAGGCAGAGTCACAGGCAGAAGGTGAAGCAGGCTCCCTCCCAGGAGCCTGTTGGAGGACTTGATCCAAAGACCTTCAGATCACGACCCTAGACAAAGGCAAAAGCTCAATCATTGAACCACCCAGGCACCCCTGAAGGGCAGGCATCTAATTTACATACACATGTAGGTGCCTGCTGGAAAATTCTCTGGGATGGACTTTAGCAGGTACCCCGTTTGCCCTACCCCCTTTCCAGGATCCAGAGCAGCAGCATCTCCTGGAAGTGTGCTTTACTGTGGCTGCAGCCCAGGGGCTGTCTTGGCCACCTGGCTTGGAAGCCAGTGCAGCTTGTGCTCCCATTGGATTATAGAAAGGAGCTCATACCCCTTTCTGGTATCTCAAGTTTTGCAGCTGCTGCCATGGGTCACTTCTGTTTTACCTGGCTCTGGCAGCCAACGGGCATATGCTTGTGGGTCCTACAGGACTGTAACTGAGGAAGAAATGCTTCTTAAACAGTACTACCCCCAGGGCACAGCAAGAGGTGACAGACCCAAGAGCTTGGTCTTTCTGTGAAGGAGGACTATGAAATAGCTAATGATCATAGTTGCAGCCTGAGGGGAAGGAGGTTTCTAATTAAACACCCATCTAGGCATAGATTATAATTGTTTCCACAGATTCTATATTCAAGCTCTCCCTGTGCTGTGCTCCAAAGTACCAGTGTCTCCTGGAGGGAGGCTTTACATGCATCTGTTGCCTTAGTTTTTTTTTTTTTTAAGATTTTATTTATTTATTCATGAAAGACACACAGAGACACACAGGCAGAGGGAGAAGCAGGCCCCATGCAAGGAGCCCGATGTGGGACTCGATCCCGGGTCTCCAGGATCACACCTCGGGCTGCAGGCGGCGCTAAACCGCTGTGCCACCGGGGCTGCCCTGTTGCCTTAGTTTTTATGACTGCCCTAGTTCTTATGACTGCTACCCAGGGAATACCACCTGATTGCTTAGCTTTGGTAGCCATGGGAGCTTGCATTTCGAGTCCCATAGGACTGTGGCAATCAGAGACCATTCTTGGTAGGCTACTACCCCCAAGGCCCTGCAAAGGCAGCAGAGTCTCTGTGTTGACATATCTTATTTCCCTGGTCCATTCAGCTCTTGGAATACTTGGTTAATTCTCTTTCTAGCAAACTTTGGTCAGGACTCCTTGATAGACCCTTTACAGGTTTCCTACATTTGAATCATAGAAATTGGAGTATGGGGCTCTGATGTCTTCTCTGCAAGAAGGCACTAGGTTTCTTACAGGGACTGTGTCATCTCCTCCCTAATGACCAGCTCTACACACCAATGAAAGAAACAGAGTTTATTAAGACAAAAAAAAAAAAAAAAGTCCCTTATTCCAGAGTGATGGGTGTCTACTCATCCTGTATTTGCATAACTAAGAGGGTTACTCAAGTGACCCTTCTCCAGTCCAAGAAGCTCAAGTTCTATCAAGTTTAAAAAGGCAGAAATAAAAATAGTGAAGGGTAGATATCCTGTAATATTAGCAAAGGAAAAGAAAAGGTAAGAGGAGAACAGGAGAGACTGTGGTGAGGAAACTGGACATTTTACAGAAATGAGTGATCAATAATTTCATCTGTATCAGGTTACGTAAGTGAAGACTGAAAAGGACTCACTGGATTTGGATTCTGAGTCATTGTTGGTAGACACATGATTGCATTGGATTGAAGAATGAATGAGAAGTGAAGTAGAGACTGTTAAGTCTGCACTTTCCTTATAAGAACCTTGGCTGTGAAAGCAAAATGAGAGAGGATAACTGCATATGTGTGTATGTGTGTGTAGGGGGTGATCTTGGAGGTAAGCTTTCTCAGAACAAGGGTGGCTTCGAGGAATTGCAGTCTCATTTGTATTATCTGCTTCTTTAGGAATTTTGAGTTAACTGAGCCCTGCTGTTTCTTGTTGCAGAATCCCATCCAGGCTACATAACATTTAGTCATCATGTTTCCTTCAGCTCCTCTTCACTGTGAGGAGTTTTCAGACTTTCTTAGTTTTAGATGACCTTGACAGTTTTGGTTGTTGTTGTTTTTTTTTTTTTAAGTAGGCTCCATGCCCTCCGTGGGGCTTGAACTCACAACCCTGAGATCAAGAGTTGTATGCTTTACTGACTGAGCCAGCCAGGCTCCCCATGACCTTGGCATTTTGAGGAGTATTAGGTATTTTTTGTGTAATGTCCCTCAACTGGGATTTGTCTGGCGCTTTTCTCATGATTAGACTGAGGTTATGGCTTCTGGGAGGAAGACCTCAGAAAGTTATTTTAATCATATGACTAATCGCAATTGATGTTAAGCTTGATCACCTGGCTAAGGCAGTATTTGTCAAATTTCTCCACTGTAAAGTTACTTCCCTCCCTCCCCTTCTGTACTGTCATCTTTGGATAGAAGGCACTATGCAAAACCAACACTTAAGAAGTCAGGAGCTAGCTTCTATCTCCTCGAGTATTTACATAAATTATTTGGAATTTTCTGAACAGGAACTTTGTCTCTACTCTCCTGGATAAGTCAATTTTTAGTCCCCCTAGAAAGACTCAATGACTTCATGCCTTGCTTACTGAGATTAAACTCGTAGGATAAATTTCATCCAGGAAGTCAGCTATTTGATTCATATTTTTCAATACAAATTAACATGCTGACAGTAGCAGAAATTGAGAGCACTGAAGAGCCTCACAAAAATAATATTGAGAATGTTCACACATTTCTTTTGCTAGCGTTAACATTTCCACAGGCCAAGAAAAAAAGTCATTTAATGGGAATGACCTGTAACTGATTTGAATAACATGAAGTTGAAATACCGAATCAACACTTTTGTCAGTTTTAATTTTCTAGTTTCTGAATCCATAAGACTTTTAAAAAATTAAAGTTATTGAGTTTCATATCCTGATAATTAGCACTGATAATGAAAGAGAAATTACTGAATAAAACTTGTTGTGTTAAGCAGCCATAATTTATCTAGGCTCTACCACTTACTAGTTAGTTGTGTGACCTACTGCAACTTAACTTCTGTAAGCAAACCTCCATTTCCTCACCTATAAATTAGAAAAAGAATAATGCCTACATAACAAATATTTGAGGATTAAGTGGGAAAAGATAAATATATTTTAATTAAATTCCAGTTAACATACAGTGTAATATTAGTTTTGTAATATTAGTTTCAAGTGTACAATATATTGATTTGACACTTCCATACAACACCTGGTGCTCATTACAAGTGTACTCCTTATCTCCATCACGTATTTCACCCATTCCCCCACCCACCAACCTCCCTTCTGATAATCATCAGTTTGTTCTCTATAGTTAAGAGTCTGTTTCGTGGTTTGCCTCTCACTTTCTCCCATCCTCCACCTTTGCTCATTTGTTTTGTTTCTTAAATTCCACATATAAGTGAAGATAATATATTTTAAAATGTATCTGTAACCTATAAAGTACACAGGCTCTGGTCGTGACACTCAACAAGGGTGCTTTGCTGTAGCCAGTGTGTTTATGCCTAATGTTCATTAGAGACTGGTCGGGGGCCAAGCTGCATCAGTGTTAAGTGCTTGGGACATCACTTCTGCTAGCTTCCTGGGAGACACAGAGAGTCAGCTTCCTCCTGGCCCTCACAGCCAATTAATTTATGTACTATTGGAACTAGCACTGCATCTGGGCCTTACTACATACGAGTAACTAAGATGCCTCGATGCCTGGAGATATGGAGGTGAGGAGCCAGGGGTTCACCCTGATGGATTTTGAAAGGCACACCTTGTTCTTGCAGAAGATGTTCTTGCTATGCCTGAATCAGCAAGTCATGCTGGGAAGCCCTTCCTGGTGTAAGCACATATAGGTAGGCAGATATGCCCTTATTCATGCTTGTGGTTCTGTGGCTTCCGTCTGTTAATGTGAACATTTCAGGCAGTAGAATAATTAATATTCAGTAAAGATAGTCTCATTCCTTTCCTTGATTTCCTTTTGTTAAAATGTTATCCAAAGCAATGAACACAGGGGGCAAACTACTCCCTGAATAATGTCCTTCCTGAGTGTAAGCAAGTTAGACATCATAGAAAGTTATCAAACATTCCAACCCATATTTAATACTGAGGTAAGAAATAGCTGCTCCAGGTAATTATCCGACACCGGTAAACAAACAAACAAAAATATTCAGGAGGCTCTCCTCATATACATTATTAATTGAAGGCAGTTTATCGAATCAATTCCACTTCTGCTGGAAAAATAACGTACTGCTTTTGGAAGAAATACTTAATAATATCGTAATTTCCCAATCACATTCCATGTTTTGTTTTTCCAAGTCAGCATTTTCATTAGAGTATTTTTAATTTATAGAATTGTATTGATTACCTAAGATGGAATATATAGTTTTTTAAATAATTTCAAATCATTTATAATATATATTTCAAAGGTCATCACTTTGGGGGGGGGAAGTAATCATATATTCTATTTTGGTATTAAAATTTGAAATCAATAGTCTATAAGGAAAAACAGGACACTTCAGCCTCCTTCTTATTGCCTAATGTTAAAGAGCTGACTTCCATTTCAAGGATATATTCTGGGGTAAGAATGAGAACTCTGCAGAATTTGGCGGGTTTCCCTCCCTCCGAGTCACAAGTCTTGTGGTAAAAAAAGGTATCTTCAGATGGTTTCTGGAGATAAGGTTTTTAGCATCAACTTATTTCTTCTATTTTATCCATGAATATTTTATAGTTGAAAAAAAATTCTTGGGCAGCCCGGGTGGCTCAGCGGTTTAGCGCCGCCTTCGGCCCAGGGCGTGATCCTGGTGTCCTGGGATCGAGTCCCACGTCGGGCTCCCTGTGAGGAGCCTGCTCCTTCCTCTGCCTGTGTCTCTGCCTCTCTCTCTCTCTGTGTGTCTCTCATGAATAAATAAAATCTTAAAAAAAAATTCTTACCACTGAGCAAAACTGTTGTAATTTTAAGCTTATCGCTTGAATCCTACTAAATCTGAATTCTACTAAATAAATGACATATTACCAAAGAAACTGGGGGTGGAACTGGCCAGGAAAGCGACCAGATTTCCTTACGCATCGTATGACTCACGCAATATGTGGATGGCTTTAATTTGTGCAGAAGCCACGAATTTTCAAACCAGCGAAGTTCTTCGAAATGGTCTTGTAATCTGCATCTTTTACAGTCGGGGAAATAAACGGGAGTTCTCAGAGGTAGGCAGGCAGCTTGCAGGGAAACAGCTGTTCCGAGGGAAACCCAGTAGGTTTGTGGTCCTGTGTTTTCGGTTTTTGTTTTAAAGATTTTATTTATGTATTTGAGGGAGAGTGGGCGGCGAGGGAGAGAGGGAGCGAATCAGCAGCGGACCGCCTGAGCACCGCGCCCCGGGCGGGCGGGGCTCCAGCTCCTGACCTCGAGGTCACAGGCTGAGGGGCCCACGCCTGAGGGGCCTGCGCCCTGTGCCCTGCGCTCTGTGCGCGCAGCTCGCTCTCCCCGCCGCGAGCTGCTGAGGGCAAAGGGCGGGCGCCCCTCGGCGGCGGGCCTGGATTCCGACACCCCCGAAGCCCCTACTCACCGCGCTTCAGACATTCCTGTGATAAAAAATATAATTTATGAATTAGGCACAAGAAGAGAGGTGACTAATAATAAGATGGAGCAGTTATAACGCGGGAGCCGCAAGAAGAGTGGCGCGCCTGCGACTCACCCTCAGGACCCTCCTGGGCCGGACTCACCGCGCCGGCGCCCACCGGACACGCGCGGCCGCCGCGCCGGGGGGTGGAGCCGGGGAGTGACGTCAGCGCGGACGCAGCGTCAGGTGACTCTGGACCGTCTGCTGATTCGTCAGGAGGAGGACCGCGTGCTTCCCGACCCAGGCTGGCCTGGGAGAGCGAAACTGCCGAGGGGAAACCGCAGGTAGGGGAGGCTGCTGTGGTTTCACGCCGCAGGTGCAGGTGGCTCCCGGCGGCGGGGCGGGCTGCGCCACCCGGTGCGGCTCAGACTCTGCTCCAGGGATGTGGGAAGTGCTGTCTTATCCAGTAAAATGCGTGCATGTAGGGGATCCCCGGGTGGCCCAGCGGTTTAGCGCCGCCTCCAGCCCGGGGCGTGATCCTGGGGTCTTGGGATCGAGCCCTGCATCGGGCCCTGTATCGGGCTCCTGCATGGAGCCTGCTTCTCCCTCTGCTTCTCTCACTCTCTGTGTCTCTCATGAATAAATAAATAAAATCTCTTTAAAAAATGCGCGCATGTATTAAAACTGTGAGTTGTGACGGTAGTGACGGTAGTGTGCTCTTTGTTGCACGGGATGCAGTCCCAAAAGAACTGGCGAAGGCAAAGACGGTGGTGGTAGGATCCCGGGACGTCCCACACAGTTGCAGGAGGAGCTGCACTGCCAAGTCAGGGTAAAGCTCCAGAACAATCTGAACAGAGCTGAACGCTGCTAGGGCTCCAATGCCGCCCCCGCCCCCACCCCCCGAAGCTTTCACTTTGAACTTCTGAGGATGGTGGGGTAAGGGTGTCAGCTGACGAGAACTGGTTCTAAACTCAGGTTGGGCTGCTTGCAGCTCCAAAATCAGCATTGGAGAGACAAGTGATAGTGGGAAAGAAAAGGTTGCTCTGTTCAGGAAGCTGGCAGCCGGAGAAGGTGGTGGACTAACATCTCAAAGACCATATTCTCTGTCCAGGGGAAGCCAGAGGGGTTTAAAGGGGAAGGCATGGGAAAAGGAGGGGAGCTACTGCAGGAGAAGCAGGTGCTCGCTCAGGCGGTTAGGTGTGTGTTGACACGACCGCGAACAGAGTTGGTGGCATCCGTGACAGCTGTCTTTGAATGTAGTCAGGCCTTATCTTCTGGAATAGTTTGGTCCTTCACTCCTTAAGGCCAGTGGTCTGCAAATCTCCAGGAAAATGAGTTAGTTGTGCTACAGACCAAGAGATTGAGGTCAGCAAGCAAGGAGCACATAAGCTTGAAGCAAGTTAACCCGTAAGGCTAGTTTGAGTGCTGGGGTGCCTGGCTGGCTCAGCCAGTAGAGCATGAGACTCTTGATCTCAGGGTTATAGGTTTGAGCCCTACATTAGGTGTAGAGATTACTTAAAAATTAAAACCTGGGCAACCTGGGTGGCTCAGTGGTTTGGTGCCGCCTTTGGTCCAGAGCATGATCCCGGAGACCTGGGATGGAGTCCCACGTCCGGCTCCCTGTGAGGAGCCTGCTTCTCCCTCTCTGCCTGTGTCTCTGCCTCTCTCTCTCTCTCTCTCTCTCTGTGTGTGTGTGTCTCATGAGTAAGTAAGTGAAATCTTAAAAAATAAATAAATAAAACCTTAAAAAAAAAAAAGACTAGCTGGAGTGGTGTTCAGGGGTAGAGGCAGGGGAAGAAGTTACTACACAAAGGTCAAGAACTTTGGGGATCAGTCTAAACTAAGTTCAAATTCAGCTTTGCAAACATAACATAAGACATGTTATTTAATGGATCTGAACTGATAAAAGTCAGTTCAATGGTAACTTTCAGACTTTTTGGGGAGAATTACATGTAATGGTACACATAAGGCACTTAGCATAACACTGGCCTATCGTAACTACTCAATAAATAGTATTATTGTTACCATACACTTAAGATTCTTTCCTGATTGCTCTTTCATCTCCCCTGACTGAAAAACCAACACACAAAAATTGCAAAGATCAGCTTTAAGAGCATCTAAGATGCCATCAGTTGTAAGATAAGACATTATTTTATGTACCATTAAAAATAAAATATGCTGCCAAAAAATATGCTGCCAATTATACTATGGCTCATTCTCTTATCACTTGGAATTTTTAATGCTTCTTGAAAAAGCTTCTTTAGGCCATTTGGATGTTCATTATCAAATACTACTGTTGTGCATACATAAAAAGGAAGATATAAGCAAAAAATTGGTTAAAATATTCCTGAAACTCCCTCACATTCTGTGTCTGACAGCTGTGAATCTACGTATCAACTCACAGCGTCAGTGTCTATGTTTTTTTCACATATATCATCCTTTATTCCATCAAGAGCATCCTTGAGACAGCATTTCTTTTAAATAAGTCATTCCACTAATGCTAGGATTCTAGATTTTCTCCAAATTATTAATGCCCACTCTGCCATTCTGCAAGTTTTGAGTCTGCTGCTTTCATGATCTCACCAGAATCATGTGATCAAGGAAAACATCCAGGTTAATGCATGTGCAAGCCATGTTGATGTCTGCTGCCTGGTCAATGGCCAATGCAAGGTGCCATCCATGGTAGAAAAATTCCCAGCTTCAGAGTTGTTAAAATGTGAAAATACGTGCATCTAAGGATTGATGTACAAATGGTAGACAGCCCACATCATTACAGATCTCTCACTTAGAAAAGAAGTCACCATAAAATTATTTGAAATAGTTTAATTTAGCACATTAAAAAGTATTTGAATAACCCCTCTTTAATCTGTATAAAATGAAGTATGCTTGTACCAATCATATCCCCCCCCCCCTTTTTTTTACATCAACAGGAAATGGTAGGCTAAAAACAACTGGTCCTAAATGAAGGAATGGTTTTCTTCAGTTCTGTTAAAATCCTACTCACACAGACAAGTTGGTGCCATTTGAAGATACTTGAGACCTGCAGCCTTTTATTGCCAGGATTTGTTATTATAACATAAAAATCACGCAGCAGCAAGGCTTAAGGAATTTTAAAAGAACAATTTCCTTCAGTGTTCAAGTTGAGGGCATCAGCTCAAAATCAGAAAAAAAAAAAGGAATCTAATAAAAGTATTATGAACTTACTAATCTGTCTCTTCCCCCCAGTACTCTTTTTTTTTTAATTGAGATATCCTCTATATAAAATAAAATGCATAGGTCTAAAAAGGTACAGTTAAGTGTCATAAACTCCTATAACTACCACCTCAATCAAGAAATAGAACATTTCCATCATGACAAAAAAATTCTCATCTCCTGGGCCCCCTTCAATATAATGTGGTCTTTTAACTTAAAACATGGGCCAACAACATATTGAAGTATCAAAAAAAAAAAAAAGAAGAAAGAAAGAAAGAAAGAAAGAAAGAAAGAAAGAAGAAAGAAAGAAAGAAAGAAAGAAAGAAAGAAAGAAAGAAACTTCTTAAGTGATTATGAGTTACAAGGTGAAAAATCTGTTTTATAACAATTTTAATTACTGTGGCTGTGTTATAGTATATATAACTACCTTGTCCTCAAGTGATTTTGTTATTTTTAAAATGATTAATATTAACCTGAATAGTAAATAAAATGTACACCCTAGTCACACACACTCACACAGGTGGAAATATGATATATTTTTTAGCCAGGCTGCATCAGGTACCATGTGGTGTCCTATTTCAGGTTAGGACATAAGCACTATATAGATTTACCTACCACATGACTTCCAGACTTAGCCCAACAGTCTTTAAACTTTATATTGTGTATTAGCTGTACTAATTACCTAAAATCTGTTTTTTCTTTGTATATAATAAAGTGAAGAGGCAACTGTGGAAGATTATTACTGAAATGTAAAAAGTTACTGTAAAGGTGACAACTTCCTTCTCCCTTTCACTCCCCTGTATGAAATCCTTGGGCTTTAGTAGGACTAATTCACTACTTTTTTTGCCCATTTGTACTTTCTTCATTACTCGGAATGTGATTCCAGGAAAGATATGGGTAATAATCTGCTTGCTTAATGTTGATGTGTATTAACATGTTCAAGGGTAATAAAATCTGGTCAGAATCAGAGTAAAGGTAATAAGAAAAAATGAATCACAGTCAATTTACTTTGACACTATAACTATGGGTTCACTCATTCTTGATTTATTCTACAAATATTGAGTTCCTTTTATATGCCAGTCACTCACTGTGCTAATGTTGGAGGTACAACCAAAGATAGAATAATCAAACCAGAACTGAAGATAGTTTTGGACCGAATGGGGGCTCATAAGTTGTCCACCCAGCAAGGAGTCAATCACTGTCCAAAAAGCTAGGACAAACCCAATGTCTATTACTCATCTCATGAAAGTCATACTCTACTGGGGTTATAGACACATAAGTAACTACAATACAGCTTGACAACTGTGTAAATATGTTAAGTGGTGGGGAAATATAGGCAGGGTCCTCAACTCAGATTCAGATGGCAGGGTGGGATTCAGAGCTAAAGAATGAGTAAGAATTCACCAGGTAGGGCAGCCCAGGTGGCTCAGCGGTTTGGCGCCGCCTTCAGCCCAGGGCCTGATCCTGGACACCTGGGATCAAATCCCACGTCGGGCTCCCTGCGTGGAGCCTGTTTCTCCCTCTGCCTGTGTCTCTGCCTCTCTCTCCCTCTTATGAGTGAATAAATAAAATCTTAAAAATAAAAAAAAGAATTCACCAGGTAAAGAGCTGGGAAAGTATCTTATAAGAAAGGAGAAGGAGATGGGAGAGAGTATTTGGTAATATGATCCCAATAGTAGCAACTCCGGCCATGCCTCTTGAAGTATATATAATGTTCCTTTTAAAACAAATGAAGCCATCAGTGAAGAAATTACTGGCCAATCAAGCTTTCAAAGGGCCATGAGAATCACATAAATATAGCAGGATTTTATCTGAGACAACAGACCAAGTATTCCAGCTCAACCTTTCTATTCTAAAATAGTTTTTATATTCCTAGGGAAAGACAGAGACCCTTCTAAGTGATAAAAGTGCCACAAAGGAATTTTTTTTTTCCTGTTTTCTTGGCTTGATTTTTCTCTTCACTGAAAACAGAATGAGACAAAAAATGAAAACAACAGGGAAATACAGAGAGCCTATCACAAAGGGACTATTGTCTTGATCCGGATTCTGTTAGAAAAACTGGCAAACCAGTGCTTCACTGTTCCAATTGCTGGGAAACACATCATCATCGTTATGAAATTCTTGGGATACAGGAAAGCAATTTCATCTACTTCCACGATTTCAACAGGCTGCTGATTACCAAATCAGCAAGACATTGTATGAAGAGTTTATAAACTTGAGTTTCCCCGACTACACTGCAACTTCCATCTGTGTCAAAAACCACAGTTTCCCCAGGGTCTGGTGTAATAGCTGGCACATAGTAAGGTGCTCAATAAATGCTTGTCGAATGAAAGTAGAGATTTATCTTTCCAGCCATCTTTTACTCCAGCTTTCCTCCTTGTACGCTGTGATGAGGAAACTCAAACATGATGGTCAAACCAGAATTCCTTGGCCTTCTCTGACAGCCCTCTGTTCATTTGGCAGAACATTTACCACCTGGCCCCAGGAAAGGCTAATGCCTTTCCCAAACTGGATTTGAAGCTTCTGAGGGATGGTGACTGTATCTTACTCAGTCATGGAATGCCTGAGATCTCATAAAGTCACTAGGATAAAGTAGGTGTTCCATAACTCTGCTGAATATGGCATTGTATGAAGAGTTTATAAACTTTGCAGTGAGTTTATTTGTATCAACAAATATTCAATGAATTCCAAATTCACTAGACACTGTCTTAGATGAGGAAGATATGGAGGTGAACAAGACTGATAAGGCCCCTGACTTCACAGAAGTTAAAATTCTAGTGGAGACAGACAATAAACTAGTCTGATTCTGTTTTTGATGTTTGACTGCTGACAACTTTCAACCTTCAGCCCTCCCTTTTCCCTTCTGCTCCACCTCTGGACAAGTGGGTAAGAAAGTCTGGGCACTCCCTCCCTTGCTCAGATCACAGAAATCCCAGTGAAGCCCAGGAGAATTCTAACCCCGGCACTATTCACAAACCACAATGAACACCAGAGCCATTTGTCCCAGACTCCAGTCAGGCCATTTTGAATTGCCCTATTCTTTCCAGAAAGCCTCAGCATGTGAGCAATAAACCCTTTTGGACCTTTCTGATACACGTGTGTCCTCATCACTCTGGACATCTGAACCACTTTGGTGGTGCTGGTGGAGGACTGATCCTGTTTTCTGTGGGGCAACCACAAGATACATGTAAACAAACAAAGTGATTTCAGGTAATGGTAAATGTTATGGGAAAAATAAAACAGGGCGAGACAAAGAGTGACGGGTAGTGGCAGTCAAGGGATGGGGCAAGGGTGAGCTCTTCGACAGAATTATGTATGTGACAACTTAATCTCTTGACTAAAACTATACTCAATGTAATGGAGACTGCCAGATGCCTCCTAATGTTTGCTCTTTCTCCATAATGAGAAAGGAATAATAACAATATTTCATTTCTTCCTCCAATATTAGCTGGGTATGCCGCCTCCCAGAATAAAAATACTGTTTTCTAACCCTCTGTTAGCTGGGAGTGGGCATGGGACTAAATTCTAGTCAATGGCATTGGCCTGAGTCCCATTCTCCTGACCAGATGTATAGACTTGGTGGCTGGAGTTCTAGTGACCACCCCGGAGCCTGGCAGGACAATGGGGTTCTAAACTGTACACAGCAAGCCACAGAGGGGAAGGATCATACATTTCAGGGCACCCCAACTCTGCCTGCCTCCTTCCTCTTTTTTTTTTTTTTTTTTTAAGATTTTACTTATTTATTCATGAGAGACACACACAGAGAGAGGCAGAGACACAGGCAGAGGGAGAAGCAGGCTCCATGCAGGGATCCCGACATGGGACTTGATCCTGGGTCTCCAGGATCACACCCTGGACTGAAGGTGGCGCTAAACCGCTGAGCCACCAGGGCTGCCCTGCCTCCTTCCTCTTAAATCTCTAAGACAAAACCCCATGTATCTTGTTAAAAGTGCTGCAGTGTTGGGTTTTGTGCTTTTTGCACCTGAACGAATCCTAAGCCATACATTTGTTGAACATACCACTTTTGAACCTGTTATCTTCTATCTCTTAATACCTCTCACTGACTCTGTTGTCTCTATTTAGTCCTGCTTCTTTTCTTCTTTTCCTTTCCTTCCTATTTTCCCCTTTATTTCTGTTCTTTTCTCCTTATTGAACACTATGCAAAACTCAAATATCTTGATGTATTCTCTATTGAATATGTTTTAAAAAGTAACTTATAAAGAATGTAAAATATACAAAGTAGACAGAATAAAACACCAAATCCTTCTGCCTCACCGCTTATTAATCTATGGTCGACTCAGCCACATCCACACTCCAGCCTCTTGTTTTGTTTCTCCCTGCATTATTTTGAGACAAATCTCAGATCTCATATTATTAACAAATAAAGTTCCAGGTCTCTCTATTGCTTAAAAAGCAGGTGAAGCAATATTTTTCTTCTAGAAGTAAAGCCAAAATTTTAACTCATGTTTTTCTTCACCTCATAAAACTCATCCTTTTCATATTATCTTCTGAACTGTTCACCTTCCTATCTCCCCACTTTTTGCCCCTCCTCCATTCCTTTTTCCTTCCTCATTCCCTTCCTCCCTCCCTCTTTCTGTATCTAATACAATTTTTGCCTAAAGTGCCCCCCCCAAAATTTTTTTAAAGGAAATCCAGGTCTAATTTTCCCAGTCATAGATGTGGTTCTTTGATGTACCTACCTCTTTGGATTTTCAACCACTGAGAATCTATTTTGCCAAAATGGGAGAGTTTCCTCATTTATAGTTTCTTCATGAGTCTGAAGCAAAGGAGTTTTAAAGTTACATAGTACCCAAAGTACCTTCCCCCATCCCATAATAAAAACTAGCTATACTAGTAGTACATTGTGAGAAAATATAATTAATAAAAGGAAGCCAGTTAGAGTAATAACAAAAATTAAATGTTGGATGTTATTTTAATTATATAAACTCTAAAACCCTACTGATACTAAAGACTTGTTTTTATAATATTGATAAGGGATTGAACTTTTATGCCATTGGACCTGGGCCATGTGGATGTTTTCCCACAATGCAGGCTGGAACTGTTTTGATATCACTCATGCATAAGAATCAAGCATGTTTCTCATAGGTAGAATGTAACTAATCTTTTGGAGTGAGTACAAATTATTTGAACTTCAAGCAGATCTTGCCACCACATGGTATGATTACTGAGTCACTCACTGTCAAATTCTCATAGGTTTTATTTGCTTTTATTTTGTTATCTTGATGAAAAATCAATTTATGACTTTCACACTGAAACAGAATAAAGAAAACAATGACCGAGCAACACAACTGTCTTTATGCACCTTTGGAAATGTACTATGTTCCTGAACATTGCAAACATATTTCTCCTCTGGGAAGTTGTGGGAGGTACGTGCTACTTCAGCACTCATTGCTTTCACCTATTACATTGACCTTCACATCAGTAAGGTGTGGTCAAAGAACTTGGAATTGTTGCTCATTGTGTTTACTTGCCTAACCCTAAACTAAAGTCTTTGAGAGCAAGGGCTTGTTGCTTTCATCTCTGTATCTCAAAACACTCAGCTGGTAGGGTTAGAACAATCAACAGTCAGTGTGTGCCCAAGAACATTTTATGAAATGAGTAAATAGAGAAACTCTTTGGGTAAAACCAGTAGCACAGCTTATTGAAGTTCAGGTTGATTTAGCAAGGTGGCATTTAATGCCTCTTTTGTTCTTTACTCTTAGTGGTTCTCTCTTTAAATTCCAGTTAGTTAACATACAGTGTTATATTAATTTCAGGTATATAATACTCTTAGTAGTTTTTTTTTTTTAACTTATAGTCTTAACATGATCATTTTCCTTATTATGTCCCAGTACTTCAG
The DNA here is from genome assembly GCF_053574225.1 of Canis aureus. NCBI lineage: Eukaryota > Metazoa > Chordata > Mammalia > Carnivora > Canidae > Canis > Canis aureus. The sequence goes on from NC_135618.1 coordinate 23,498,660, forward strand.
TATTCTTAGCTTTTTTGATATGATACTAGTATCCAGCCAACCTCTTCTAATACTCTTAAAATTGTGTGTTCTCACATCTATGCCCAAATGGGGTTTGACTTACATTTTCAGACACAGAGTAAGTATTTACGTCTACATACTACTCATGATAAAGTAAGTAAAAATGTTTTCTCAGAAAAGCTAAAAGAACTATTTTCTGAGCTGGTGGTTTAACTAGAGGTGAGATATTTAAAACTTCTCCTTATGGTCTTGGGAAAACAACTGTTTAGCAAGCTGCATGTATAAATAATATTCTAGCAAATCATACACTGTTTGAGAGAGGAGAAGTAGAGAGAGGAAGAGAAAGAGACTGTGCTCTAACTAGACATTCATCCACACGTCTAGACATTCATTCCACATTTAAATATTTAGAATTTTTAGTAGCCTGTGAATACAAGAAAATTTATTACATTAAGGTAGGCTTTAGATATTTGACATGTAGCTGATATTTTCATAGTGTGAGAAATATCAAGCTGACATTATGCTTCTTCTGTGATGATTACTTCCAAATGTCAGAGAGTAGAAACTTATTCATGGGATTTCAGGGCCTTAGGATAGTGTCAATTTAAAAGACATTCACATCGACTTCTTTTTTATTTAAACATGCTAAATGGAGGATGAAAAGCAGGTTGAAAAATCAACAGAGAAAGGAAGAGCAAAGAAGAAACCTATTGACAAGAAAATTTTAAATAGATTGATGTACTCTTACATCAATTTAATGGAATCCTAGCTGACAGCAGGCTTTGTGATTGCCTACTAATATTTCTGACAACTGGAGCCTTGCTGTTCATTTCATTTCGCTCATATCACTTATGTTGAACTTGGGAAATTAAAAATAAGATATGAACTATTTGACTTTTTGTAGACTATCTTTAATAAGTCAAATAACTAATATTTGTATTTTCCTACTGATATTGGACTTCAAACTAAAATCAAGTAATTTTCAATTAAAAATTTATTCTTTTGTTCACCGTACTCCTTTGTAGCTAATTATGGACCTATTGAACTGCTGCTATTTTGGAAATAAGTCAAAGAAATTTAAAAAATTATTATTAAACAAAATGGCCACATCAGAGATAATTATGGGCTTAAATAAACTTTTGTCTTTCCAATTTTGTGCACAGCAGTGCTCTTAATTACTTGGGGTCACTGAAATCCCATGGCATCCTGAGAAAAGCATTTTTCCTGCAGTCTATCTGGTTAGATTGCCTATCTGGTTTTTCAGAAGCCAGCATGTTTTCCTTCTTAAAAATCCCTCTTTAGGGACAGTGGGAATGATGTTGAGGATGGTAACATGGATTCAGGATCTTTACATTTATTTATTTATTTTTAAAGATGTTATTTATTTATTCATGAGAGACATAGAGAGAGGCAGAGACACAGGCAGAGGGAGAAGCAGGAGAAGCAGGTTCACCACTGGGGAGCCTGATGCAGGACTTGATCCTAGGACTGTGGGATCACGACCTGAGTGTAAGGCAGACGCTCAACCACTGAGCCACCTAGGAATCCCTGGATTCAGGATCTTAAAATCAGCCTTTCAAAAAGAAAAAAAAAATTTATTTATTCATAGAGACACAGAGAGAGAGAGAGGCAGAGGGAGAAGCAGGCTCCATGCTGGGAGCCCGACATGGGACTCGATCCCAGGTCTCCAGGATCACACCCGGGGCTGCAAGCGGCACTAAACTGCTGAGCCACCCAGGCTGCCCAAAATCAGCCCTTTTAGATGTGACTTCTGTAGGTCAATGACAGGAGTCACTGTGTAGCCATCTAAGTTTTCTCATTTATCTAACAAACTTTTTCCTGATACAAAGAAAAATTGTGGGACCTCGAGGAGCTAGACCAGTACTTCTTGGGGCTGCAAAATTTTAAATTGTTACGTAGAAAAACAAAAGGACAAGCCAAACATGCTGACTGATAGGACTATCACAGAGGATCATTGTAATCTTGTTCACTAAATCAAAGCTGGAACAGAATGGATGGATAATTCTGTTACCCTATTGATGGATGTTGCTCAAATTCTTAGATGGAAGCACTGGATTCAAGGACGATCCTTCCATTATTAAGCTTTGAGAGTCCCACTGTTTTGTATGCATCGAATGTCACAAAATGGGTAATATTGAAAAGCTGGAGTTTGCTGCCTTTACACCCTTGCATCCTCAAAGGCCAAAGAGTTTGGGCTGTCGGCAGGGGACAAACGGGGAAGATCAAGACTTTGCTCCCAGCACCCTGGCGCACAGCTCCCCACAAGACCCCAGTAACGTCCTTAGAACGGCAGGACCTGCAGGTCTCTGCTTTTGCTGGGTCAGGAGCAAGAAGTCCCAGAGATCCGGCTCGGGTCCGAGTCCCAGCGCCAGTCACAGCTCGGGGTGCTCCACATTGCGAGAGTCACTCCCAGCTTCACCAAGGACAGGGCGTCTCCTGCCCCGTTAACTGCGAGGTCCCCAACACCTAGGTCAGTTCTGAGCTGGGCCTCGGCTCACTTCCTCACGGGTCACTCTCCTGCTTGTTTCCTCTTCCTAGCCCGCAGGTTCCTTTCGCGCAGTCTGTCCTCCACCCCCGGGGGGGGGGGGGGGGGATGTGGGGGAGGATGTGTGTGTGGGGAGGAGGTGGGGGGGCGGGGGGAGGAGGTGGGGGGGCGGGGGGAGGAGGTGGGGGGGCAAGGCCAAGATCCGGCGGGAATGGTGCGTTCAAAGCCTGCGCTAAGGTTAGGAGGTTTCAGACTTTGCAGGGAGCCTCCTTGTTCGGTCAGAAAGCAAACGGGTGCGCTGCACGGTCGCCTCCGGCCTCCGGGAAAAGTCTCCCCAAAGAGATGGAGCCTGGCGTCCAGAGTCAGCAAGCAGGAGCTCCTGGAAGGACGTCTGGAGCCTCCGTCCCCTCTGGGCCCGGCGCGCCGGGGAGACTCGGGGCACCCCCTAGTGGCCGCCGGGCCGCGCCGCTCCGGGCGGGTTGGGGAGAAGGCGGCGGCGGCAGGGGCGGGGCATCGGGGCGGGGCGGGGGCGGGGCATCGAGGCGGTGGGCGGGGCATCGAGGCGGTGGGCGGGGCGCCGGGGGCGGGGCACGGGGGGCGGGGCACGGGGGGCGGGGCACCGGGGCGGCGGCGGCGGCGGCGGCGGCGGCGGGGCGGCCATGGCGGAGCCCGCGCGGGAGGAGCTCTCGGCCCTGGCCGCGATTTTCTGCGGGCCGGACGAGTGGGAAGTGCTGAGCCGCTCAGGTGACTGCCCCGCGCCGCAGGGCCCGGGCGTCCTTCCCCTCGGCGCCGGGACTGGGCGGACTGCAGGTCCACGACGGGAGCCCTCCTCCCACGCTCGCGGGGGGCGCGCGGCGGGGCCGGGCCGCGGGAGGCGGCGGGAGAGCGAGGCGACCGGGCGGGGCGGGGGGGCGGCCTGCTGCTCCCGGAGCCCCGCCCCCCCCCGCGGCCGTGATGCCTGCGGGGCGCACCGTGCGCAGCGGCCTGCCCGCCCCCCCGGTTGGAACCCAGCCGCCCCGAGTTGCGTTTCGCCCTCCGTAGCTCGGCCGGGCGCCCTCTGTAGGTGTCCGGGGCGCGGTTCTCGGTCTCCGAGGGCGGCGCCCCCGCGAGTCACGGGCCCAGCACCCCGCTCCGCTCCGCTCCCGGGACCGTGCGTCTGCGGTCGGCGCGGCGCCCGCGGCGAGCCTCTGCTCCGTGACGTTTCCGGGGGGCTGCGCCTCTGGCGTCCTCTGCTCCGCCGAAAGGCCCTTGAGCTCCCGGGTCCGGATGCCCCGCAAACGCCCGTGCCCCCTAGGGGCTTACCGTCTAGCGGGCTTCTTTTGGCTCTTTTTTCAATGATAGTTAAAAGGTATTCTGGCCCTGCCTGTGACTTCCAGTAAGTAAAAACCAGGACTGCAGGTGATGGAAAAACGTGCGGTGATGCAGATAATTTTCCATTTTCACTTAGTTCTTAAATATGTTATGTAAACTTTTTGCAACGGGATTTAGCCTTTTGTTATTTTATTTATTTATTTATTATTTATTCATGAGAGACAGAGACACAGGCAGAGGGAGAAGCAGGCTCCACGCAGGGAGCCCGACGTGGGACTCGATCTCGGGTCTCCAGGATCGCGCCCTGGGCTGAAGGCCGCGCTAACCACTGGACCACCCGGGGCTGCCCTAGCCTTACGTTATGTTTCAGCAACTATTGAAATTGCCTTTTGACCATCCGTTGGTTGACCTTTAAGAAAGTAGTCTAAAAAATGTTCTGGGTGTTGTGAGAAAACTGTCTAGGACTTAGGTGGGTTTCATGGTATCATTTGGTTGCTTATTCACACAGGAAGCCAGATTTGGACCTTTTCATTGGTTCTTTCTTGCATCACCTGTGGTCATGTGACCACTGTTTTGTTCCAGACACTGCCAGCCAGTTCCAGTAATGGAGCTGTTTCTTTTTCACTGCCTAGCCTGTCAAATTGCCCTTGACAATCCATAGGAAAGAATTTATTTTTAGTGTTTTCTTGTCACCCCTCTTCTGATTGGATAGCATTCATAATTCTTCATCATCTTATTCACTGTCTCCATGTCTTTCTTTACTGATAATTACTTCTGCCTGAAGGCAGGCTATTTGGGAGATCATCAGTTTTTCTAAATTCTTTCATAACGGCTCAATTGGAATGTCTCGGAAAATTGCATGATTTCCCATTACACCTTAAAGAGGACGGAGTGGTAGTGAGCTGGGTCAGGAGTACATCGCTCAGCCTAAGATACTACTGAGGGGTCGGAGAAAAACCTAAACAAGTAACCCTAGAAAGAAAGAGAGCAGTTTCTTAATAGCGAGAACACTGTGGACCCTTTATCTGCTGTTAAATTGAGCGTGACTTTCAAGCCATGCCTCCTAATTAATTTAATTCAGCGTTCTGGCATCAATAAGTAATTGAATTATAAAAGAATTCAGTGTAACAACTTAGGACATTTTGTTGCTGAAAGGTTCATTGGAGAATAGAACAATTCAGTGATTGAAATAGGGTTGTTTGATGTTCACAACTGGGAATTAAGGGTAAGGTAAGGCCTTCTTTAATAGACCACAATAAACATACAGTGGGCTACTGGCTGCCATTCTCTGGGTCACTGTCGGCCTGGGGTGGAGGATAGGAAATTGATACCAGAACATTCTTAACACCATCAGTTCCTTTCTGGCCTCCCCACAAATAATGCATCTCCTTGTTCCTCCTGGAATCAGGAGAATATTGTGGGATATTGTGGGTTGGATTGTATTTCTGGTTTGAGGTTGCCCAGGAAGGGTTAGGCTGCCTGCCCAAAGGTCAGCTATTAAGGCCATAAGATTGAAGAGGCTGACTAATTAGAATCAGAGTTGGGCTAATTTGTGCTGGGAACTAAGCACATGGCCTCTTTACAATGGTTATAGTAAGCTTATAGTAAGAGGCATCCAGTATAACTGTCTCTTATGGGTACAAATTATGCAACCCCCCACACTGCTATCTACTAGGAAAGGCTGTGGGGTAGACCAAATCCAAAATATTTTACCCCCCCTCATACAGTGCAGTCAGGCCAGGTGCCAGGTTTAATGAGGTCACCTTCCATGTACCTGATACTTCATATGTATCTTACTTGATGAGGAGTACTCTTAGCTTTGTTTTATAGAGAAGTTAACAGATGCTCAGGCTGGTTAAGTAACCACCAGGAACAGAATGTATGGACCTTTGTACTGTATCATACTCCTTGATAGAGATGGGGCTGTTGTGTGAGGAAAAGAATTCTTAGCAAGGATAACACTTGTGAAAGAGCATTAATGATCACTCAGAGAAAGGAGATGGGTATCACCCAACTTATATTCAGAGTAATTCTGAAGGGGAGTGTGTGGACATGCTTACATATGCACACCTATCAGATGAAATTGATATTGTTATAAATCCTCACTTCCTTGATGAGGAAGTTGGGGGGGGGGTGTCACAGGTTATATTGCTGTAGTCAGTGCTCATTATCTGTGGAGTTGTATTTCTGGAAATTATCTTGCAGATCAAAAAGTTGTAAAATGGAAGGCATATAAGACTAAATATCATATAGTGTGTTTGCACAGTAGCTTCAGAGTGAGTTTTTGTATTCTGCTAACACTCATGTTCAGATTGGATTGGGCCCTCTTGCAAAATCAATCATGACTGTCACCCACTGACCCCTCTAAATCTGCTCAGCTCTGTTTCCTGCTGATTGTCAGTACTGTGCTCACCTGTGTAAAACCAATTCAGCCTTGAACTTGACTTCTAACGGATCAGATTGTCACTTTTTGCTTTACTTATTTTTAGTTTTCCTTTTGCTTTTTTTCCTCTAACCGCATTTTAAACACATATAAAAATCCAGCCATAACATAGAAACCAGCATGAGTGGATGCATACGCATGGTGAGCTGCCCGGGAGCAAGAGGAAAGAAAGCCCTATGCAAAAAAGTACAAGAGGGGATTGGGGCTTCTTCATGATTTTTTGAGCAAAGGCTTACTCTGATGATATCTAAACATTGCGAAAAACAAAACACAGAAAGCCCTAAAAAACAACAAAAAACCCAAAACCCAAACAAAACCCAAAAACACACAAGTAAAAGGAAAGTCCGTTGTATATGGTTTCTTAATGGATGCTAAATGAATCTTGAAGAATATGTTCTATTAAATTGTTTACATTTTCCAATATCTTCTGTTAATTGGAGAGCATTTATTAAGTTCCTCTTGTGTGACCATGAAGTAGGGGAAATCCTTAAAAATAACATTGCTGTGGAATTGGGGGTTCAGTTCAGTTTTTCTAGTTTGAATTTTTGTTGTGTGGAGTGTGGTTAAGTGTGTAATTTCTTTCATATACTTGCAAGGAAGAATAAGGTTTGAAACCTATTTTAGTTAGTGTTTTATTTATGAGTTTAATGCACTTATTATAAGGCAGAGTGACTTAAAAAAAAAAAAAAACAACTAGGGAATTTATATGTGAATTTCAACCAGAAGCAAGATCTTTTGGTAAGATCTTTAGATTAAAATAATCTTGGAACTTATGAAATTTTAGTTTTCTAGGGCAAACAAGTTTTCTGGGGCTTAGATGTTTATTGACAAAGATGAATTTGTTAAGCTTAATGAGTTTTTTGAGGTCGGCGGGGGTGGGCAAAGATTAGCATTAGATTTAGAGCATGATTACTTTTGTTAATCACTCTTTCTAAGCCAATAATCTTTTTTTTTTTTTTTAAGCCAATAATCTTAAAGCAGATAGAGGCAACTTTGTTTTTTTTTTGTGTGTGTGTGTTTTTTTTAATGAAAAAATCAGATTGACAGTGCATGTGGTTACATGAAAAATTCTGATGTGAGAAAGAGCCAGTTTAGTTGCATGTACAAACTAAGGCAGATATGAAATGGAAGCGTAATATACATACTTCTAGAGTTTTAGGGAGAAAATGAGTTTTTAAAAGAATGTATAGTTTTATTACCACATTAAATATCAGCAGAATGGGGTACATTATTAGGCTTTTCATTTTCCTATAGAAATAGCATTATTTTTTGTAACGTTAGTTTGTAGCCTGTGTGTGTGTGTGTGTGTTGTGAAGGGGAAATGGGCAAAGAATCACTGTCTCGAAGACCAATTAGGAAGAATGTTAATCCTTCCCAATTCTTGAAAGAATCAAAGCAATTTTTCTTCTAAACATATAACTAATAATTTTGCAATTTTATTTTTTTTAATTTTTATTTATTTATGATAGTCGCACAGAGAGAGAGAGAGAGAGGGGGGCAGAGACATAGGCAGAGGGAGAAGCAGGCTCCATGCACCGGGAGCCCAATGTGGGACTCGATCCCGGGTCTCCAGGATCGCGCCCTGGGCCAAAGGCAGGCGCCAAACCACTGCACCACCCAGGGATCCCTAATTTTGCAATTTTCTAAGGCAAAAGTAAGGATCTCCCATTGATTTTTCTTTCTCTCTCTCTCTCTCTCTCTCTTTTTTTTTTTTTTTTTTTTTGAGAGAGAGTGCAAGTGTGAGGGAAGGGAAAGGGAGAATGAGAATCCCAAGCAGGCTCCATACCCAGCATGAAGCCCAATGGGGAACTTGATCTCACCACCCCGAGATGATGACTTGAGCCAAAATACAGAGCTGGACACCCAACCAACTGAGCCACCCATGTGCCCCTCTCCCTTGTTTTCTATTTGTAGACTAGGACCAGAAAATTACTAAGAGAGAAAAATGATAATTGGTAAGAAATTGAAAGCCAGCTCAATAGCCTTTTCATACTTTCTCCCTGGACTGCCTGTTTCTGTCAGCTCGTTATCTGCACTGGGGAGGACCAGGTGGATACTTGAATGGCAGAGACTGGAAAACACTGTGGGTTTCAGGGTTTTGATCAGAAAGGGAGTCTTGCTTGAAGGGAAAAGTTTCCACTGTATTAGTTTCCTGTGGCTGCTATATCCAATTTCCAAAAATGTGGTGGCCTAAAATAACATGTATTTTCTCTCTTGTAGTCCTGAAGGTCAGAAACCTGAAATTGGTTCCACTGGGCTGAAAGCCAGTGGTCAGCAAGGCTGTGTTGCCCCTGGGGGCTCTGGGGGAGAATCTACTTCTTTGCCTTTTCCAGCTTCTAGAGCTGCATTTCTTGCACCCTTTTGCTCATGGTCCTTCTCTGTCTTCAAAGCTTGCAGCATAGCTTCTGACTTCAGAGATTACATTACTTTTTGTAGCACAGTCTCCCTCTGCCTTGCTCTTATAAGGACACTTGTGATTACATTTAGGGCCCATCTCAGAATCATTAACCTAATCACATCTGCAAAAGGCCCTTTTGCTGTGTTCTGGGGATTAGGACATCGTTGGGCCTTTATTTAGCTTACCACAGGTAGCAAGGACTTGTGCACCTGTGAGCCCCATAGTTACAAACTAGCTCTCAGAGCTGTAGAGCCATAAAATTGAAGTTTCTTATAACTTGTAAAATTGTTTCTTGGCTGTTATCTAAAAAGAAAATTGAGATATTCCAGTGGTGAAGAAAATAGTTCATTTGTTTCAGCCATAATACTTCTGATCTGAAAGTACCAGAAAATAAGTTCAAAGTACCATGGGAATCTCATAAGACAGATTTTAAAGAGGTGATGTTTGTTGAATGATGAATGTATAACAATACATTGGAGAAAGTGGGCTCCCTAAAGGATTTTTGGAGAGTTTATTCAGCCTAATGGTCATACGTTGTCTGTAGGTATATTTCTAATGCCCATTTCACAGTGAAATGTACTAATCTAACTTACATATAGGGGCCCTGTTTAATAATAAAATATTTTAAAAAATAAGGAACTGGATAGAAGAAAGAAGGGTTTTGAGAAACATGATGGATTGTAGAGGAGTGCACTAAGTAAGTTAGGTTTGGAAAATTTTTCTTTATACAGTACCCATTTTACTTCTGTAAACACATTTCAGTTGTATCATGTTAATATGGCCTTTAAAGTATGATGGTCACTGTGTTTCTGGATGGTGTCTTAAAATAGTGCTTTGCAGCTGATACTGAAGAGTCTGTTAAAAACACAACAACAAAAACCTTTTCGTAGCAGATGTGTTTGGTCCTGTGTGAATCAATGTCTGTAAGAACAGCTTTTATATAAATGGAATCAGATGGCTAGAAAGCCATTTTAATGTTCTGTTTGGTTCTTTCAAGGGGGACACATTCAGGTTCCAGTTGTTGAGGCTGTTGAGCAGCAATCCAGGTATGAAAATGAGAAAGGTTTGCCTGCCTCTCTTGTGAAGGAGAATGGAACAAGGGCTTGTGGAGAAAGAAGTAGGGGTAGAGAGAGGCAAGTTAGCTTCAAAGAGATTCGTCTGCACCCAGTTCTGTTCTACTCTGCTCTTCTGATCTGTGTGCTTCTGCCCCCTGCAGAATGAATCAGCCTGACGTTTTATCAACTTTTTGAAAAGTGGGGTGAAGTGGTGTGGAACACATCAGAGGGGTGAAGTCGAGCAAATCTGAAAGAGAGCAGTGTTTCATCTCCTATCCTGTGTGTGCTTTCCCCCTCCTCCTCATGGAGCCAGAAAGGGCTGAATTGATGTCAGCCCCATTTTAGTTCATCTTGTTACCTTCATGTTACACTGATACTAATATATTTGAAGTAGAAAAGAGTGGGGCCAGGCAGTTACTGTCTCATGCACAGTCATCAGTTTCTCTGGCCCTGCAATCACACAGCATTCCAGTGTTTGCTTTGACTTGGATTTGCCACAAAATGACCTTCCTTAGATGTACTGTATAACTTTTAATTACTGATTGTATTTTTTGCAACACTCTGAACATTATTGTGAGTTCATTAAGAGTTTCCAGAATTAGAACTAAGTGTGGGTAGAAAAAAATTTTGTGATGAGAACTCGAGGGTCCCTGGGTGGGTTAGTCGGTTGTCTACCTTCAACTCAGGTCATGATCCCAGAGTCCTGGGATTGAACCCCTCGTTGAGCTTCCTGCTCAATAGGGAGTCTGCTTCTCCCTCTGCTCCTCACCCAGCTTGTGCTCTCTCTCTTGTTCTCTCTTTCAAGTAAATAAATAAAATCTTGAGAGAGAGAGAGAGAAAGCCTTCTGGTAAACCTGAATAGAAATGGGGCAAAAGTGCAAATGCTAAAGAAGCCCTGAGTGCTGGTATTTAGAAGCCCATGAATATGGGTAAGATTGAAGGAGATCTGTAAATCACGGCTCTCTTGGTATTATGTGTCTATTTGTAAGATATCTCCAGTTTTGTCATGAATCCTAAATTTTCATTGAAAACAAAAATCTTAACTTCTTGGTGTGCCATTCAAACTGAATTATGTATAGCTAATCATTATTTTTCGATGCTTTCCAGAAACAGATGGGACGGTATTCAGAATTCTCACAAAAGCCGAAGGACTTACGGGTGTGGATGTCCCTTTAGAATTGGTGTTCCATTTGCCGGTCAATTACCCTTCGTGTCTACCTGGTATCTCAGTTCACTCCAAACACTTGACCCGGGCCCAGTCCATGACTGTGAAAGAGAAATTACTTAAGCAAGCAGAGAACCTTTTGTCGGAACCTATGATTCACGAGTTGGTTCTTTGGATTCAGCAGAATCTCAGGCACATCCTCAACCAACTAGAAACTGGAAGTGGCAGTGAAAAGTGTACTTTTGCAACAGGCATGACCGTGGATGATGGACTGTGGATAACTCTTTTGCATTTAGATCACATGAGAGCAAAGACCAAGTATGTCAAAACTGTTGAGAAGTGGGCTTCCGATTTAAAGCTGACAGGAAGACTGATGTTCATGGGTAAAATAATACTGATTTTACTGCAAGGAGACAGAAGCAATATCAAGGTGCCAAAAATTTTAACATTGAATATGAATTTGGCTATTTTCTGTAAAATGGTGTGTCTATAAGTGTGTTTTGTGACCATGGGACAAATTAATCATTAAGATGTTAATGGATCTCTATTTTTTAAAGAATGTCTCTAACTTCTAATTATGACTACAAACCTGCAAAGCTTGAAGAATAAGTGGATATTTAAAAAATTATTCCACATGATGAAAGTGATAGATCATAAGAAAATCTCTGTGGTGCATGAATGTTTGTTTCTGTAATTAGCTTTGAGCCTTAACTTTATAAATGTGCACTAAAAGTTCGTGCATATTTAGATTTTATTCCTCAAGAACAGCAAAGTATATCTTTTTATGAGTAGTATGTAAAAGTTTTAACTTTTTGTCAGTTAAAAACACATTCTGATGCTTTAATTTGGCCTCCATAATACCTGGAAAGAGGAGCTGGTTCCCCCTAACCAGGATTTAGTGTTAGTGGAAGTAGCATCATTAAGGCTGTCAGCTTGTCACCTCCTACCTAACTTTTGCTTTCCACCTGACTTGTCTCAGCAGCTGCTTTCAAAATCATCATCTTCAGATTCTCCAAGTTTGCATTCTCCACTCATCTAACCTGTTTTCTGTGGGACCAGACGAGGAAAGCTGCTTATTATATTTTAAATCTTGAAAGCACTACAAATCACTTAATAGGTTTTATGCTTTCAGATGGGTTGGGTCAAGAATACTTACAATTGAATTTATTCAAAACAGATTTAGCTTGCACAACCTATAATCTGAAAGATTTGTAGAATAACTAGCTTTTTCAGGATGGGCGCTTATCACAATACTTATTTGGCATTTGGTTAACCAGCTTAGTGTTGGGGTTATAGCTCTAGATGCCACAAATAATTAAAGTTTAAATCTTAGTTTGAGGTCTGACCAAAGTACCAGATATGCAAGGTGATTTATAGCATATGTATAAAACTTGACATTTCGGGTAAACTACTGGCTAACAAAATGAATACAAATTAATTTCCTTGTTCATATTTCCCTGAAAGGCTCAGACTTTTCTTTAGGCCAGCTCAGGAATGGTAGGCTAAGTGCAGCTGTTTTGCAGATGTTGTTACTCAGATTGGATCCATCAGTTAATTAACAAGTATTTATTCATATGACTAGAACTTTGCTAATGTAGAGAAATTATACTTTTTATTTTTATTTATTTTATTTTTTTAAAATTTATTTATTCATAAAGACACAGAGAAAGAGAGAGGCAGAGGGAGAAGCAGGCTCCATGCAGGAAGCCCGATGTGGGTCTCGATCCCGGGACTCCAGGATCACGCCCTGGGCTGAAGGCAGATGCTCAACCGCTGAGCCACCCAGGCATCCCGAAATTACACTTTTTAAAGAGTTTTTTTAAAAAAGATTTTATTTATTTATTCATGAGAGACACAGAGAGAGAAGCAGAAGCATAGGCAGAGGGAGAAGCAGGCTCCCTGTGGAAAACCCAATGCAGGACTTTATCCCAGGACCCCCGGATCATGCCCTGAGCCAAAGGCAGATGCTCAACCACTGAGCGACCCAGGCATCCCTAATGTGTTTTCTTTTTTATGAGCTTTCCCTAAAATACTATTTAATGTAAATATCTTGGTTAGATTTTTAAAGATTGTATATCAGGATTGAGAATTGGAGGTACAAATTATAGATACCATCCAATTTGAATGGTAAGTGCTGTGTGCCTATTATCTTTTTTCAGGCACAGAAATAGTAATAATACTGCCAGTAGATGTACTATTTTTTTTAAGATTTTTATTCATTTATTCATGAGAGACACAGAGAGAGAGGCAGAGACACAGGCAGAGGGAGAAGCAGGCTACATGCAAGGAGCCTGATGTGGAACTCGATCCTAGGACTCCAGGATCACGCCATGGGCCGAAGGCAAGAGCCAAACCACTGAGCTACCCAGAGATCCCCTGGCTGTACTATTAATTGTGCCATAGCACTCTGTGCCAGCCTGTCCTCTGAGTGCTTTGCATGTATTAACTCATTTAATCATCACAGCTTCCCATAAGGTGGGTGCCATTCTGAGTACTGTTTTATGGATTAGGTTCCTGAGGCACAGAGGGCTTAGATAACCAGCCTGGAATCAGATTCAGGAGGCCACGCAGTCCAGATTTAAACCTGTGTAGTTTGATGGCCTCCTTCAACTAGCACATTCTTCTGCCTAGAATAGAAAGACACTGTAGCCCTCTTCCTGCTTGATTCAGAGAGTACTCCAGGCAGGAAAATAACCCTGCAGGCCCATGGCTCCTTTAAAACTAGGACTTGGAGATTCAGAGTAAGATATGTATTTAATGTACTGATTTATCATTTAGGAGTACCTGATTCTTCAGAAAACCTCCAAAGTAGATGTGGACTCAAGTGGAAAGAAATGCAAAGAGAAAATGATTAGTGTACTGTTTGAAACAAAAGTACAGACAGAACACAAAAGGTATAATTTAGTACGATTGCAGATGGAAAAGTAACTGAATCGATAATTATACTCTGACAAATCTAGGCATATTCATGAGTTTCTCTTGTATAATGCAGGTTTCTGGCATTTGAAGTCAAAGAGTATTCATCGTTGGATGAGTTACAAAAGGAATTTGAAACTGCAGGACTTAAGAAGCTTTTCTCCGAATTTGTTCTCGGGCTGGTAAAATGAAATGGAAGACAGGAATCTTTTAGTAAGACAGCAGTGGTTTTTTGTTTTGTTTTGTTTTGTGTTTTACGTTGGATTTTGGGAATGGCTAATTGAAATCCTTGTAAGGGAACAATTTTAAAGTTTCTCTGAAGCAAAATAATAGACACCGTTCTAACTTTGGGAACAAAGGCCCATTTTGTTTATGGACTATTAAACAGTAAAAACACCCAAGTATCCTAATTTTTGCCAGTAAAGGCTAGGTTCAATAGAAGGAGCGTTATTTGAAAGATAAATATAAAATGATGATGGTAAATGAGCTCTTGTGATTATATAGAGGATTTGTTTGGAACTGTGCAATTTTCTGGCCAATTTTCTTGTAATTAAATGAATTTTTTTAAAGATTTGTTTTCATGTTTACTTTTTTCATGTTTATATTTTTAGCTTTTGATCACGATTTTCCTCCATTCAGCTTATTATGTCTAATGTTTTAAGTTGAATGTTAAGAAAAATACAACACTGATTTCTTTGTGAAAGTGCATCAACTGTTAGTTTAAATACAAACCAAAAAAGTTCTATAGAACTTGATTTTTGGTCACTTTCTTTGGGGTCAGCTATAGGACTAGAGAGCTAATTTAAATAATAATACTTATAATAATAAATATTTATTATTATAAATATAATTTTTAAATTATTATTGTGGGAGGGACACAGAGGGAGAGGGAGAGAAAGAATCCTAAAGCAGGCTTCATGCCTAGCGTTTTTTTTTTTTTTTTTTTATAATGAATAAATTTATTGTCTTACAAAAATCATTGTCTAGAAATATGGGAATACAAGAAAAAAGATATTTGCAGTCAGGTGTCTGGTGGTCAACAGCCAGTACAATTCATAAAGGGGGAAAACCAAAGATTCCAAACCCACGTGACAAATTCTTCCTAACAAGTGTTAAAGCTTTTAACCCAAAAGGTTTGTGTTTTCAAGCACATTGCAAAGGATCAAGGATTTATAATTAACACTGATTCATTGTCACTGAATGTTTATAGTACCACTTCGACTAGAGAGGTACATGATACGAAGCACAGTTGAATTTGTTACAGAGGGGCTTGATGTTACTACTAATATCATGATCTGAGCCGAAATCGAGTCAGATGCTTAACCAACTGAGCCACCAAGTTCCCCTTAAAATAATTTTTGGAAAAACTTACCTTCTGATTTTACAAGGGAAGAAATGTTTTACATAAAATGAACTTGACTTGTTGGATGGAGGAAATGATATAGAGATTACTATTTTTTCTTTCTTTTTTTTATTTGAGAGAGAGAGAGTGAGCACAAATGGGGAGGAGGGGCAGAGGGAGAGGAAGAAGCATTCTCCCCGCTGAGCAGGGAACCTGATGTGGGGCTCCATCCCAGGACCCTGGGATCATGATCTGAGCCAAAGGCAGATGCATAACCGACTGAGCCACCCAGAGACCCTTAGATACTATTTTTTATTTCTTAGGAAATATGTTGAAGTATGATATCTTAAAATATATTTATTACAACCTAAGGAAGAAAGAAGCCATAAAATAAAAGCTTGTATTACAATCTGTAACAAAAATGTAAGGAGACATTTATGTTTGAGAAAGGGTATTTGTGTTCATAAAATCAATTGTGCTTCCAAAATAAAGGGCCAAGTGATGGAGGAAAGGCTATGCAAATCGCTTTCACTGCATCTATGAAGTACAATGAGGTCATTATAAAATCATAACTGATGGGAGACATAAGTGAGGAAATGTTGCAGCATGCTGGTAGTGTTTCTTGACTGTGCTGCTCTGGGGCCACAGTGGCTCAATCTGATTGTCTCACTTTCAGGCACCCTTATAATTTAATTATATCTACCTATTGATCATTTTATGGGGTTCTACTGAGGGAGATTTTTGGTTCATTTTACCTCATTCCAGAGTGTTAATGATTTTTTTCTTGGAGAACTGATAAATGAAGTTGGGTTGTTCTATGGGAATAGCATATGGCAAGGAGAATCTAGGCTACTAGTATGCTAAACTGAAAATAGGCTTGAAAATTTGGGGCTGGTCATTATTACCATTTCATTTAATTTACTAAACAGGGAGATTAAAAATTATTGCCATCAAGGCTGTAACAGTAGAAAAGAAGGAGGAGGCTGATCTGAATTTTATCACAACAGAACTGCTAGTCCTTTATTTATTTTATCTTGAATCTTCTCTGCTCAGATGTTTTCCACAGCATACTTTGTGGTTCTCCTCCAAACTTTCATCTTCAGATTTGATCCTGTACCCCTAGAGAAAAACTTGAATCAGGCAAAATTGAATGTTGGTAGTGACTTTCTCCAAATTAATTAAATTTCTGTTTGCTAAAATTATGTTTAAAAAGTATTGTTATGATTACTTTCTTGGATGAATACATCTGAGTCTTTCACAAATATACATATCAATGCAAAACTAAACTTGACAGAGACTTACATAAATTTAATTTGACCATCTCTGAATAAAAGATAATTTAAAATTATCAAAAAGTCTGTAAGAGTCTCTTTGGTATTTTATTAACTTTAGAGGGAGAGAATTGTTTTCATTGATATTTTTGCTTCAAACTCTCATGGTTTCTTTTCAGCTTGAGGAACTTATGAAAAGATAACTAGAACTTCTGGAAGATAGAAGAGGTGAGGCCAAAGGCTGGGACTCCTGAAGGATTATCATAAGAGTAAGACCGAAGTGTAAATAAACTAATTGTCCTAATACTACAGCTAAATGTTGATGATTCTGTTAGGTCCAGGAAGTCTTAAACTTTGATTTTGGATTAAGGTAATCCATAATTCTAATGCCCCCATATCCTCCACATCTTTGGAGGAAGGTAACATTATTCTAGGTGTCAAATTTTATCTGTGAGTAATTTTAAAATTCAATATCAAGCGAATAATCAGATATAATTGGACTCATGAAGAGAAGATACTATCAGTAAGAAACAACAGAAACAATAGACAATAGAAACAGACCCATGAGGACTCTACATGCTGAAATTATTAGACCTAGATCATGAAACAGTTATGCTTAGTATGTTTCAGTAGATAAAAGCCAAACTTGGAGCTGTTATTAGAAACTGTAAGAGGTGACATGGTATACTTATATTTGCAAAACAACAAAACAAAAAACAGAGATTCTGAAACTGAAAAATATAAAAATTAAAGGGATGGTTAATTACTTAAAGTCCATTTAGGAAATCAGAAACCAGCAAAGGTATTTCAGTGAATTTAATGCAGGAATTGGTTAGAAGGCTGGAAAAGCAAAAGGGAAAACGAATGACACTGTATGACAGGAAAACAAAAAAAAAAGAGGGATGGGTGATTTCCTTAGAGTTCAGAAATTGCCAAAAGTATGTACCTGTTGCTGCACTTTAAAAACTGTTGTAATTGGTCCCTGATCTGCTAAAATGATACTCCCTGGACCAGAGCTAAAACTGTATATAGGTACTATCCCTGGGCTGTTGAAGTTGCCACTTGCTACCACTGTAGCAAATACCAGCAACTATCACATCACAGTGCTGGAATCTGTGCTGTCTTCAGATTTCTCAGCAGTTACTCCTATTGACCAAACCCAACAGGAATTCAGCTGGCAAAGAAGTGTGGGAAATGTAGTTTGAATATTCCAACCCAGAAGAACCACAGAATATAGAAGGATGGGTGTGTGTGTGTGTGAAGTGAGAGGGGAAACACTTGAGTGCCTGTAGCAAGTAACCAGCACAATTTTCCCTTTTAGCTATTAAACATTCTCATATACTCCCTACTCATATTTAACTTTCTGTACAACTATAATTTTATGCTTTCATCTATGCAGATTTAACTATCTTTTTGTGTGCAAAGAGATTTTCACCTTTTTCCCCCAAAGGGGAAAAATAAAGTCCCATCAGTTATTATTATACACACTGCTAGTTCAGTCACAAATCCCACCTGAATAGTCTGTAACCTGAAATGAAACCATAAAAGTGTGCCAACACCAACATCTCCTATATGACTTGAGGGAAGGAAAGGGATGGACTTAAGGGAAGAGGGAAGAAGAAATAGTTAATATATACAAAGATATACAGAACATGCAATGAATAAAATTTTCATGTGTACTTTGGTACTTATTTCTATGCCTGACCATAAAGCTGCAGCTGATATTTATAACTTCTTCTTCTACTCCATTTTTCTTTGCTCATGGTCAGTACTTTCACTGGTTAAGGCTCTCTACCTACTAGGGTAGCCAAAGCTTCATTCTGGAAAGATCTAAGTCCTCAATAGTTGAGTTGCTTATTAATTTTGACTATTGGTCAAGAAATATTAAGAGGCAACCCAGAGAATTCCTGGACTCCTAACATAGTTCTTGTTGACCTCATTGTGTATCAGTAAGCCAATTTTGCTGTAATTATCTGGATCAATCACCACAGCCATTATGGGAACCTCTTTCTTTGCTTTTGGTTTAGTGTCATGAGGAGCCTAATATATGCAAGTGTCAGTCAACTTCTAATTCATTTGAATCATTTTGTGTGCCCTGGTAGAAATATTCTTTTCATGGGAACTAAGACTGCCAAACCAGTATAGCCCAAGTTTACATAAATGAGAATAAAAAAAAATCCGTGAGTGGATTGTTAAATATAATATGGACAGAAATCCATCCTCTTGTTTCCTTGATTTCTAGACCCTTGTATTCTGGTAGTGGGAGAAACACATCTTGTATTGATCACTGATTCAAAGTACTTCTTTATCTTGTATGATAGCACTTCAGCCTTTCAAAATCTTGTCTCCCAGCTGGCCAAATAACTGAGTCTTTTGTAGATGATTATTCTATCAAGCAAGCCACTTCTGGGTGATTTGGTACATGGAAAGACCTATGAATTTCATAGTCACAAGCCCATTGCTACATTTCTTTTGTAGTGAAATGAATTTCTCATTGTGCTCTCACAATGTCTATAATACTGTGATCGGTAGTATTACAGGAAGGGACTTCTGATTCATATCCAAGATAAGTATTTTTTTTTTTAAACTCTATTGAGCATTTTATTTAGAGGGAGGTGGTTTTTTGTTTAATTTTATTTATTTATTTATGATAGTCAGAGAGAGAGAGAGAGAGAGAGAGAGAGAGGCAGAGACACAGGCAGAGGGATAAGCAGGCTCCATGCACCAGGAGCCCGATGTGGGATTTGATCCTGGGTCTCCAGGATCGCGCCCCAGGCCAAAGGCAGGCGCCAAACCACTGCGCCACCCAGGGATCCCCAAGATAAGTATTTTTATGAAGACAAATTGCTGGCCCTTCCAGTAGAGAAGAGGTCCAACGTGATTAGCCACTAGGCAGCTAGTATCTCCTAGGAAATGAGGCCCTACTGGTGATTCAGCATTGATCTCTGTTCGTAGCAGGTTAGGCACTCAACAGTGATAACAGCAAGGTCAATATTGGTAAGAGAAATTTTGTGTTGCTGAGCCCATGTATAGCTTCTATCCCTGCTGCCATATTTGCTTTGTAGAAGAACCCACTGAGCAACCACTGGGATGCTTAGGGAAAGAGGGTAACTGATGTCTATAGGATGAGTCAGCCTGTCCATTTGATCAATGAAGGCTTTCTCCACAGTGGTTGCCCTTTGATAAACATCACATGGGACACAAATATCCTCATATTTTGTGCTTGTCCTGAGGGGTCCATTCACATGTCTCTGCTTCAGATCTTGTCATTAGTCTTCTGATCTCATTCTTTCAAAGTGACTGAGTCCCTGGCCAATTCATTAGCCACTGCCCATGAAACACTGTAGATCTACACCATGGACATTTCCTTACCTAGACAAAGCAGACAACCAGAAGTACTGCTCAAAGTTCTGCCCCCTGAAAAGATTTTTTTTCACTTTCACCTTTCAGAGACACTCTAGACTGGAATGGTAATTGCTGAAGCATGTTGTGATGAACCAACTATATACCAGGCCTGAGTTCTTTCTTTCTCTGTTAACAAGTTATAGGTACTCCCCATGACAGGAAGAAGAAGCTGTGCAGTAGTTGCTAGAGGCATCTGAGCCACTGGATCATGTAGCTTGCCTGTGCCTTCAGGATCTGCTTCAGCTTGATCTTGTACAGGTCACTTCATTGTACATACTAAATTTAGGATTTCGTGGATGAAATAATACCCAGTTCATGCTATAGTCAATGAGCACAGTTAAGTGTTCAGTCTCATCTAAGATCCAGGAGTAAGGTAGGAGTTCTTTTTCAAGGGAAAGGTAATTATACATAAAAGAGAGCATGGCTTTGATTTAAAACCCTAAGTTACACTGTGCTTGTGAGGGGCTGTATATGGCATCACCACAGGCCATAATTATGTTGAGCTTCATTGGGTCTTCTGGGTTGCAAAGTCCATGTAAGTAAAGCAGCTTGTACTGTAGTTTGGATCTATAACCTTTTCTTGCTCTGGGACCCACTCAAAACAGGCAATTCCAAGGGTTATTCATCCAATGGGGCAGAAAATCACATTCCAATGCAAAATATATTGCCTCCAGAATCCAAAGATGCCTAAGAAGCATTATACTTTAATGGTAGAAGTACAGGGGGAGGCAACTTGGGATATCCTGGGATATACCTGGAAACACTGGAGCCCTAAAAACCTCATCATGCTGTTGGGCTTCTGAATTTTTATGGGTTTTTATCTCCTTCTTTTTGATAAGGTACTTAGAGCACTGACTACTTTATTTTCACCAGGTCTCATTAGCATGCTCAGAGGGATGTTAAAATGAATGAAGTCCTTGAATACCAACTTATGGTATCAGTAAAATATAGTCATGAAGTGAAAGTGTCAGGCTGTACTTGGTATAGGCAAAACCAAACTGCTTCTAGTAGGCTTTACAAACTGATATCGAGAAAAAGCATTTACCAGAACCAGAGCTGGATACCAAGTACCCAGGGCTATGTTGAGTTGCTGCAGGATAAGACCACATCTGGAATAACAATTATAATTGGAGTCAATTACCTACCTGAATTTGATATTCTACAGCCATTCTCTGAGACCCATCTGCCTCTGCCAAGCCCAATCGGTGAGTTAAATGGGATGTTATAGGAATCGCACTTGGAAAGGACAGAACATGGTCCTGGAACAATTGAGTACCTATATGGAGAAAAAGAAAATTAAATTTTGCTCCTACTTAACATCATAACCAAGGTTAATTCCAGATGGATTAGAGACCAAAATGTGAACAGCGAAAATATTTTAGAAGAAAACACGGAAGCATATTTTCTTGATGTTCAGATCATGGTGTTAAACAGGACACAGAAACAACATCTTGATGGGAAAGATTGGTAAATTGGACTCATTAAAATAAAACACTACTGTTCATCATTAAAGCTATCATTAAAGATAACAGAAAGGCAAGCCACAGAATGGGCAAAGGCCTTTAACATTTAATTGATACAGGTCTCATTTTCATAATATTGATAAGAAATACAACCCGATAGAATGGGCAAAAGAATCTTGAATAGGTACTTCATAACCAAAATTATCCAAATGGATCAAAAAGTATGCAAAAGTGCTCAATGTCATTAGTAATCAGGGGAAATGCAAATTAAAACCATAATGATACCACTTGGCACCTACTAGAAGAGCTAAAACTTAAAAGATGGATAATAACAAGAGTGGACAAAGAAGTGAAGCAATGTGAACACTGACACACCTTTGGCAGGAGTATAAATTGACCTGACTACTTTGAACAAACAGCTTGATATAATCTAGATAAACTGACAATTCCATATCCCAGCATTTCTGCTCATAGATATATACTTCACAGAAACATGCTCATAAATGTGTGAGGTTACCCATACAAGAATGTCCATAATAATATCATTTTTAATAGCCCAAATGAAGCAATTCAAACATCCATTAACACAGAATGGATAAGTAAGTTGTGGTATACTCATGCAATGGAACACAATAGAGCAAACTAAGTGAATGAAGTATAACCATGTAGAACAACATGGATTCATTTTTAAAAAGCAATGTTGCACAAATGAAGTAAACAAAAGAATATGTGCCATATGACTTTAAAAGTTCAAAAGCAGGCTAATGACAGTTATAGATGCATACTGAAAGACAAACAAAGCAGTGGTTATAATAGAAGTCAGCATGACAGTCACCTATAGGGGGAAACCATGGGATTGTGGTTGGCGTTGCACCTAAAGGTTTTTTTTTTTGTTGTTATTTTTGCAGGGGGAGATGGCTGTGTTTTACTTCCTGACCAGGTGCTCATTTCTCAGACATTTCATTATAGTAATTCATTAGGCTCTACACTTACTTTATTGTATATTTCTATATTTTTTCTTCTGTAAAAGTAGGCTTACTTTTAAAAAAAATGCCAGAGTTCTTACAATATTTTTAGTAAATAAGAAAAATATTGAAAGTACTTCTTAGATCTTTGTAATTAGTAGCAATTTCTCCAATCTTAAAGCTTGGCTCAGCCACATACAAAATTTGGAAGGTAGGTACAGAAGGATAGGCTATTTTAAGTAGAGTCGTTAGGGAAATCTCTAAGGGGATGGCATTTGAAGCAATATTGAATGAAAGCGACCAAACCTGGGAAAAGTAGGCAGAGAATTCCAGGCAGCAAGAATTCTAAGTGAAGAACCCCTGAGGCCTGAAGGCACACAGACTGTTTGAAATGGATTCAACTGAGTGGAGATTGATTCTGAGACAGAAGCGGTACATCTCCCTGTCTTAGCATGCCCAATGATCTCTGTCTTCAGTTATGCTAACTTTATGAGACTTATTAGGCTTGTTAGCATTATTTTTGACCCCTTAATAAGGTATTTTCCACTTATTTTTATACAAAAGGGAAAATACAACATGCAAATACTTGTACAAAGAGAGCTACATAACTTGAAGATATTAACGATTTTGAAATTGGGGTACGATAGCTTAATTTGTCTGTCATTTGGTGCACCACTATCTGAAATTGATAAATGATAAATGAAAAAATTGCTACTAATCAAGTTTCACTACTATACTGCATAGGGCAGAAAAATGAATTTGAAATAAACAGATTAAAACTAGGTGCAATCCCCTCATATCATGAAAAGCAGACAAAAACATCTAAAGATTGCAAAACTGCCAGTGACTTACAAAAATGATCCAGGAACAAGAAAAGTTGGGGAGTGAACTCTTCATTTTTGATCACTTTGTCGTTTCAGCTAATCTAATGCCTAAGTCAGTTTGCTTTCCACCGTTTGGTTTTGGACTAGGTTGCTTTTTTCCAAACAACCTGCATCATAGTTTTAATTTCTTCAGATCACCTGGAGTGATGTTTCTTTATTCCTTCCGTTCCTCTTGGATTAGTCAGGGTTCTCCAGAGAAACAGAGCCAACTCCTTATTTTAAGGAGTTGGAGGCTGGCAAACTCAAAATTTGTGGAATGGGACAGCAGGCTGGAGTCTCAGTAAGGGCGGATGTTGTCATTTACGTCGAAGGCTGTCAGTGTGAAGCCGTGGCGCAGAGCCAGTGATGCAGCTGCAGTCCGCAGGCAGGCCGCTGGCCGAGCCCTCTCTTGCTTGGGGGAGGTCCTTCTTTTGTTCTATTCACATTTTCAACTGATTGGATGAGGTCCACCCACATTATAAGGAGCAATCTGCTTTCCCAAAGTCCACTGATTTAAATGCAAACCTCACCCTGAAACACCCTCACAGGACCATCCAGAATGATGTTTGGCCAAATACGCGAACAACATGGCTCAGCCAAGTTGACACATACAATTAGCCATCACACTTCTCAAGAAGCCATCCGTAGCTTTGCTTTCAGAGGCAAGGAATGTGGCTTTCAGTTGGTAGCCGCTTACCCCACTCTGGTGTCTTCTTACCATATACCAAAGCTACAAAACATTAAAGACTGAAAGGAATCTGTAATAACATTGGTAAGAAAGATACCATTTACAAAACAAGTTAACAACTTGACAAACTGTACTTTTCTTTGGCCTGAATGGCTCCTCTTGAGTCAGAACTGACCCCAGTAATAAATTCCACAAAAAGCTACATTTCTACCAGCCTAGGAGTATAAAAAATGTAGACTCAAAGATGTGTATTGATTTTTTTAAAAATGTGAACTCACCTGTTTTGGGACAGCTTTCTAGAGCTCTAAACTTGTGTTTGCTCAGTTCATTGCTATAAAGTGTTATTAGAAGGGAATTCTAGAGTGGTACTCCTTTCTATGTGAACTCCAACCTAGTTTTTTTTTTTTTTTCCTGATGTGTCTGACAATCCTGTTTTTCCATCACTGAGGAACTGTTAGCCTCTGCTAATCTTCAGCAATAGACCGTACATGCAAGCAGGAAAGCTATGCTGTAAAGTGGTAGTGATTTCCAGATTTCCATGCATGGAGTTTTTCACTTCTTTATTACTTGGGAATTTTATCCATTTGTGTATCTTCTCTCTGTAGCCGTGGTTCAAGTTTACACCTCAGGTCCTGGCTTTGCTCCTGAACTCTACACACCTGTTTCTAACTGCCTGATATTACAACCTAAATGTCCTGCCAACATCTTAAATCCACTAGGATTAAAACAAATGATCCCTTTTTGTTCTTGTTGATATTGTTACCAAAACTGTCACTTGACTCCCAGGATTAATCTTGGATTTTCCATTGACTTTTTCCTCACTTCTTTGTATCCAAATAGCTGCCAAGTCTAGTTCCTACTGAATCTTATATTCTCATATCTTTTCCATTTTCATGGACACACTGTATGCCAGGTTCTTATTTTTTCTGGTGAGGACTATTGGAAGTCTCCAACCTAATATTCTCATCTCTGTTCTCCCCTTGACCCATCCTATGTATTAATAATCCTTCATATAAAACTTAGGGTCAGATGTGTTTCAGATTGCAGATTTTTCATTTCAGTTGTTGGAGTTTTAGAAAGGTAGGTAATGTGGAGAAGATACTTTATATTACAGAGTCCCCTAATGGATACTGGGGCAATGTCCTGTAGTCAGATCTTGTTTTTCTTCAGTGAAATATATGGATATTCACCTTAAGTAGGTAAATAAAAAATATAAGTGATCTTGTATTGTTCAAGTTAAACTTTAACACCAAATGAGTTCAAATAAGATTGGCTTTTGCCTCCAAATAAAGTATCAAAAAGGAACCAAAACAATGTCCTACACTTTTTATTTTTAGAACTTTTGCTTTTGGAATTATGGAAAAGGCCTGGTAGATCTGGAACTAGATAAATCTTCCTCAAATAACACTATCATTCCTGTTTCTCACTGGGTTAGTTGTAAACTCTTCACTCTGCTATTTCAAATGCCTTCTCAGTTTGACCACAAAGCATTGTTGCCTGGTTTTATCTTTTACATATCCTTTTGACCTACCTAAACTGGTTAAATACTTCTTTTTTTTCCCCTTCTGCATATACTCAGGTTCATCCTTCTTCCTGAAATGTTCTTTCTTGTTTTCCATTCTTCTGCCAACTATCTATTGATCTGTTTTTCTGTTTTCAGAATGTTTCTTTCTATAAATGGTTTGATCCCCATTCTGGGATCAGTAATTGTTCTTTGGTCTAAATTCTTTTAGCCAGCTTCAATTTTTCCATATGTGAAATGAGAATAATCCTACTTCTTTTTTTTTTAAAAGATTTTATTTATTTATTCATAGACACACAGAGAGAGGCAGAGACACAGGCAGAGGGAGAAACAGGCTCCATGCAGGGAGCCCGATGTGGGACTCGATCCCAGGTCTTCCAGGATCACACCCCAGGCTGCAGGTGGTGCCAAACCGCTGAGCCACCGGGGCTGCCCAATAATCCTACTTCTGTACCCCTTAGACTTGTCAGTGGATTAAATAATGTTACAAACGCACCTAGCATGGTGTTAGACCCATAGTAGAACTCAGTTGAGGTCCTTTTCTTCTGCTTTTTCTCCTTGCTTTTTCTTCGTATATTCTGTACTTTATGTTATAGGGGGGGGGTTTGTTTATTTTTTAACATTCTATTTATTTATTCATGAGAGACACAGAGACACAGAGAGAGGCAGAGACACAGGTAGAGGGAGAAGCAGGCTCCATGCAGGGAGCCTGACGTGGGACTCCATCCCAGGTCTCCAGGATCACGCCCCGGGCTAAAGGTGGCACTAAACCACTGAGCCACCTGGGCTGCCCTACGATATAGTTTTAAATGTACTTTTGTTGTTCTCACTATTAGATCAGAAGTTTTCAGAGGGTAGAAACTTGCTTATTAGAAGCTCAGTAAATATTGAGTTATATGAAATGAATACAAACAGTGTCACTAGAGATATTTCAACTCCACCTTTGGGTTCTGGAAAGACTGATTTGTGTCTCTACAAATATACATTTAAAAGCTCAGAAGAAAAACAAACCTATGACCCCAGTACCCACCTTGATGTTTAGTGTCGTAATTTCTGTTTCAGGAGAGTTCTGAATGTCCAGAGCCCTTGTGAAGGAGACCACCCAGATCATGGGAAGCCTCAGGGCCTGGAGGGTACACTTCTGGTATACTAACAGCCAGTCATTGGGACGCCTTTCCAGAAACTGGTGGGTGGGCTAAGACAGGTCTTTCTCACTATTGAGATATAGTGCTCACATGTATGGAGCCTGGATTGTGGGAGAGCGCAGGTTCAGTTCCTATGTATGCTGTTTCTTGAGGCTCCCTGGGGTATCCCTAGGCCTCCTCAGGGAGGGGGAGGTTTCTCATCACCACCTTTGCTTCTGTGCACTTGGTCCTTTCAGGTTGGTTCTGCTTATCTTTCGTGCTTTCTCCCAAAATATCTCCTCTAAAACCCCTTTCAGTGCCTCAGTCCTACCCTCTCTGGCCCGGAGAATATTATGTCACCTGGAGAGAGAAGAGCTACTGGTGGTAGAGGTCACTTGGTGTTTATCTAATTTCCATTCTAACTTCCTTTCTTAGTAAATTTTTCTTAATAATTTTCTAAGTGATTTCTTAGTAATTTTTACCTCGATACATTACTACCTAGAATAAAAACTGTATTTTGCAGCTCCCCTTGAAGCTAGTTATGGCCATAAGACTAAATCCGGGGCAAGAGAAAGTGCTGTGTGACTTCCAGGAAGGCTCTTCAAGGCACTGACTCACTCTGAGCGCCACCTTGGCCTTTCCTCCCTTTCCTGCCTGGAATGTAGACACAGTGTTGGAAAGGCCAGCAGCAATCTTGGATTACGAGGAGAGTTTGAGGGTAAAAATGGAGCAGAAAATAGGAGCTACCTTCAGAATGCTTTTTTAATGTGAAAGAATGTATCTTTTTGGCTTTCGGCCACATTTTAAGTTTTCTATCATATGCCATCCAATCCAGCCCAGATGGATCTGAATTTTGAGACCTAGTAAAATAATAGAAGCTAAAATGTTACTGTGAATTAGTCTAAATCCATTAGTTATGGTTTCAGTCTGTTGCCTGGAGTTCTTAGAAACCTAGATTTTCCCAATTTGATGTAAGATTGCAAAACAGGTGGTCTAAGAATTTCATTCTTTTCTTTCCCTGTGTTCAGTTTCAACAGCCATTTCCTTCCTTAGAGGAGGTGGGAAACCTGAGCTGTTTGCGCTAGGGAAAGGATACAAGAACATGCAAGGGGAAATGTCTGTGGGAAATACCATCCACATCATATCCTATAGAGAAATATTCTCTGGCTGTTTTCAGGGAAATATCACCTCAGCACATTCATAGTTTATGTTTCCATGTTTCTAATAAAGTATACATCAATTTGGTGTGTTTTCCTTTTTGTTATCATCTTTCTGTTTCCCAGAATTATTACTAATAATTGCTGGAAATTTGCATGGTGCTAATATCTCCAGGTGAACTAAATGACTTAAGCTTTTTGCTTGGAGTTTTCCAGAAGACACAGATGCCTATGAAAGTAGCACACAGGGGGAAAAATGGATAGAAATCTGCAAATTTAATTTTTGCTCACTTCTTCGTTTTCTTTAAGCCCACGACTGGATTTATATCATTAGCCCACACAAATGTGAATTCCTGAGAAATCCAAGTAGAAAGAGAATAGAGAGAAGGGAAGAATGTATTTGATTTCTTTATGGCTAGAGCTTTGTTCTAGGCCCTCAAGTATGAAGTTCTTTATGTCTATTTATCATCCATGCATATCTGTGCACAAACCCACTCTCCATGCACCAGGGAACATCTCAGTTAACTTGGATGAATAAGGCTCCCCATGATCCAAAGGTCAGTTCATTTATTAACAAGGCTCTTGCGGAAATACTTTAGAGATGAAAACCTTTTAAAGATGTTTTGCACTCATCTGATGAACAGAATGGATAGAACAAGATCTAAGCTCATTGCCTGGGGGTTGTCACTAACAGCCAGGACTCCACCTTCCTGCTGTATGAGAAAGTCCAGGCTGGTCTGTGAGGTGAATGAGCCTCAGCTTCTATTTCTACTGCATGGACCCTATTGCCTTCACATTCCAGCAAGTGTTGGTTCCACCTTTTTCTTTCTGCTATTTCTGCTCCATTTCCCCTCTTTTTCCTACTTACCATTTCTGATGCTTACCTTAATTTCTGCCGTTGCAGAGATTGACTGCTTATTGATTTTTTTCCTCTCCCACCTCCCCTCTTTTTTTTCTTTTTTGCCTTTCCCTTTCCCTCCTTTGCTGTCTCTTTTCTCCCTTTCTTACCACTTCTGAATTTTATGACATTAGGGTAGCAGGGCTTAGCTTTTCGAACCATCCTCATCCAATGAGACTGACTGCCAATCACAACATGTCTTCTTAAACTTCATCTCTTTTGTCTTTTTGTTATTCCCATTCATACTCACAACTGTAGACTTTACAAATTCTTTTTGGGTTCCTAGTTTGTTCCAGAAGATTGACAGGGTTTGACTGCTTGACTAGGGTATCATGTATGTAGAAGTCCTAGACCTTAAAACTAGGAAGTACTAAAAAGATAGTTTAATCTGGTTCCTTTTTTTTTTTTAAGCAAGGTACTACTAGGAATTTACCCCAAAGATACAAATGTAGTGATCCAAAGAGATACATGCACACTGATGTTTATAGTAACATAGCAACATCCACAATAGACAAACTATGGAAAGAGCCCAGATGTCCATGAATAAAGAACATGTGGTTACACACACACACACACAAGCACTGGAATATTACTTAGCCATCCAAAATAATGAAATCTTGCCACTTGCAACAACATGGTCGGAACTAGAGGATATTATACTAAGTGAAGTAAGTCAATCAGAGAAAGTTATCATATGATCTCACTCATATGTGGAATTTAAGAAACAGAAGAGCATAGAGGAAGGCAGGGAAATCAGAGAAGGAGACAAACCATAAGAGACAATCATAGGAAACAAACTGAGGGTTGCTGGTGAGGAAGGGGTGAAGGAAGGGTGTAACTGGGTGTGGACATTAAGGAGGGCACATGATGTAATGAGCACTGGGTATTATATAAGACTGAGGAATCACTGACCTCTGCCTCTGAAACTAGTAACACATTGTGTGTTAATTGAATTAAAAAATAAATTTGGCATAAAAAATAAAATTGTAATAAAAATAAATTCAGGCATAAAACATCTGAAAAAAAAAAAAAGCAGGGTACTGAAGTAACTTACCCAAGAGCATTCATACATCTGGTAGCAAAACCAGGACTAAGACATAGGCCTATACATCTTCATTTGGAAGAGAATTATGTTAGCTCCTTAGTCCTATATATAATGCAATGATACCTCCAGGAGCCAAGCTAACAATTATTGCCCAGTAGCTACAGTCTCCAGGGAAATACCTGCTCCATTCTTTTCAGGCACTTTAGAGAGGAGAGAAACTCTTCTTTATTCCTGATTTGTAAAATTATCCCTAAATGTATACTCTTTTATATATGGTAAGTTCATAGGGTTTCTTCACAAATCAAAGCTGTTTTCTTATGATTGCAATTATTTATGTATGAATAGAACATATGTGACCCAACGCCTGAAACTTGCTTCATACACATTGAGTGTTTTAAATAGTTAAATGACTCTTTTTAGTTGGGAGTAAGCACTCTGAGTATCACAGAGTCTTTATTTAAAAAAGAAAAACTTCAAAACATTTGCTGTCAGAGAAATGAGTATATGACAAAAACTTTTTACATTGCATTTGTGTATCTCACCTTCTCTAGAAAAGTAGAATCTGAGACTTAGACAGAAACGTAGCATTTTAGTTCAACTCCTTATCCAGTGCAGGAATTTTAAAAAGTAATAACATAACTGACAGACACCCAACGTCTGCTTGAAAACCTCCAGAGACTGGTATCACCCTTATGAGGCAGCTGTTATTGTTACTGGACAGCACAAGTGGATAAAAAGTTTCTTCTTGCATTGAATCAGAATCTGCCTTCCTTAACTCCCAGCCTTTTATCCTAGTTCTGGCCTCTGGAGCAACACGGAATTAGTATACAATTCTCTCCCTGACAGCCCTTCAAATATTTGAAAGCAGATATTATACCTTTTCTTATTCTTTGCTTCCCAAGTTGCTTGAATAATTTATCAAAAATTATAGCTTCTCCTATTCACCTGGACATTTGCCTTTCATTACATCCTAATTGGTCAAAGTCCCTCTTAAAATGTGGCACCTGGAATTGAATTCTATATTATAGATGTGGTATAACTAGCTAGAAATCCAATAGAACTGTCATGGGTAGTGATCTGTGGGTAGTAATTTCTCACAGAAGCATCCTAAGTCCCTGAAAAGAAGGTGGCTTGTATGAAAATACTCAGTAAACTTTAAAGTGCTTGATAAATGAATAGCTTTGTTACATTCCATTTAAAAATACAAAAAATAATCAAAGGGATTTTTCCCCCCCTGTCATTAACAATGTTGATTTCAACCTTTGCATCTACAGAGTTAGCAAAAAAGCTGGTATTTTTTTCCTTGGTAGAAGTGTGAAAACAATTTTAAACTCAACTATCATGTTGTGGTACTGGTTGAACAAGTTTTAAATCGAATCTTTTTTGGAAAATGATTATTTTTTAAAAGTGTTTGATAAATGGAATTTTAAACCTGTGTATACTGATTCAATGAAACAAAAGCAAAATCTCCTATTGACAAGGCATTTTAATAAATAGAACCATTTTCACAAAGTAAAGTTTTAAATACGTAATCTGTATTTCTTCCATTTTAAAAAATAAATTTTAAATTTCCATTCCAAACCATGCTTTTGAAAATTTTGAGTAAAGTGGTTTATGGTTTAATATTGTCATCTAACTATTCATTTTCATTTGCTTATTGAGTATTGATTATATGTTAAGAACTTGAAAAAGACATTAATAAATTATTTAACCTTCTTTCTTTGCTAACTTTAGAAGAGTTTTAGAAAGAATAACTTTTTACCTAAAAATCTGGACATGAATTTACATCTTAACATTCTAAGGGTTTAATGCACTGCTAAATGGAATAATCTCAAAATTAACTGTAGCTAATGTAAATATGTATAGGATAAATGTGTATAAATATAAATGCAAAATATAAATATGAAACCCAAATGGGATAAAGGTAATGATGGGGAGCCCAACACACTCCCTGGCACATAGCAGATTCTTAATCAATATTGGCCTCATGAATACTGCCTGTTAGGGGAGGATTATTCATAATCAGGCAGTGAGGCTGGTGTGACAGCTGGAGGTTGAGTCCTACAGATTGATGTGCCATTGCTCAAATGAGTAAGACACATTAGAGACTGTACTGCATTTTAACCTCATATCTCTTTTGTGGGGACATTATTTCTTGGTTAAGAGAAATTACTACATTTTCTAAAACATGACAATGTTGTGGTGGTTATAGTTTGATTTGCAACATATACCAAATACTCTAAAGAGCATAAATTACTTAAAAATATATAAATGCTCAGAATAAAAATCAGTTGTTCTGTCTGTCCATACTAAAAAGTTTATTTAAGAAAATAACCCAGTAAATCACTTCCAAGGATTACAGTATTCTGCTAGTATTCTGAAAAATCAGAATTCTGGAAAATTATCCATTTGTTAGTATACTTTTAAAAAATGTGTATAATTTAATTTAATTTTTTTTTTTTTTTTTTACAATCCTGGTGACTGAGGTTATGTAAATTGGCAAGGGACTGCTTTGTAAAATTGGATTTGGAGTCACATAATTTAAATTTATATCACTAGGTCCAAAATTTCTCTTTCTGTTGGATTTTCTTTCTTTTTAATAATAATAAAAATACAAATAGGTGATCCTTTCTAGAGAAAGACTGTGTTCTTTTTTTATTTTGTGCACTTAATCTTTCAAAGCTAGGTATTATTTGGTTAAACATACAATTTATATTTACACATAGACCGAAGAAAATAAATATTCTAATAGCATCTGATTGTCATTGTTTTTGGCTATATGGATACGTGGGCTTTTATATCAATATTAGTGTTTTCTACACTTCATAGTATTTTCCTCCAGCAATGAACTGCCTCTGCTGAGAAGGTAAAAAAAAAACCTTGCTTATAAAATGAGGCCATTTTGCATATTAATGAGGAGGTCTTTGAACTCTAAGAATAAAATCCGTTAATGCTTTGGGTATGGAACAATTATGCATTCAAGGACTTTGATTTTATGCTAATAATGCGACAAGCTTTACATTTTTCTTTGTTTTGTTTGCATTCCCTAAAGATAATTTAATGCAAATAATCCATCCATATACAGCATAGAGCGTGTCGGATGGTTTCCCTATAGTTAAGATTGTATCAGCGCTCCCATTATAAATCTCTATTACCCATGGTTTATAATTTAATTGAAAAAACCCACTGCAGGCAGAAACTCAACACTTAGGGTTTCAGGCTAAAAGCAATATTTCTCTTTTAAAAATTGCCTTCTCTCTTTAATTTCATAGTTAATGGAAATGTAAGAAGGATCATCCTGGAGCTGATTTTGAACAAAGCCAAACAGATCATTGTCTATAACTAAAATAATTTCTAAATAAAAGTAGTTGATATCTTATCATTGGCCTAATACTACAACATTTAACCAAACGAGAAAAGACAACAATGGAATCTGCTTATCCTTTCTCTACACACACAAAAAAAATACAAACAAGGAGAACAAGAAAATTCTGTAACACCAGGTATCTATAAAATATATGTTTGACAATACAGTATGAGGCATAACATTTTTATTTGGTTTCAAACTGCACGCTTTATTCCTTTCAGTGGATCTGGGCAAAGGCTGTGGAATCTGATTTTTGTCAGACTGAGCTAGGAAGAGGGCACAGGGTGGAGAGCTGTGTGCTCTGGAATTCTTTACTTTGTCTGCCATATAAATCTTACCTTAAGTTTATGCTTCAATTATCTTGACAGGATTCAGGGGTTAATTAACAGGCACAGCATTTAAACCTGCTTACACAGAAGAAATGAAAAGATCAGTTTTTAGACACTTGGTGGTTTTGTCATCAGCTTTTGAACCCAAATCCGTAGTGTAGAAAGGTTAACCTGCCTGCCAGGTAATATGCAATCTCCAATCAAGACTTCCCTGTAGTTTTATCAACCCAGTGAGACAAAGAAACTGTGAGTTAGTTAGAATGAGATGTTCTCTCTTTCCTGCAACCCATCAACCTTTTCCTATTCAATTCCTAGTTGTAATGCTGCTTGTGAGATCCATGCCATGATTACTTAACCCTAAGCAGACATTAGAAACTTGCTTAAAGATGATCTGGTCTGTCTACACAGTGCATTGTGCTTCTAAATCAGTTGCCTTTGAGATCCTAAGGACAATTATTGAGGACAATAACACAAACTCCTATCTTACAGCACTTAGCAGTGCATGAAGGGCTTCAATAAAGTTAATAGACTGCTTGGAAGTAGAGAAAGCAGAAGCTAAGAGATTAAGTGGTGGTTAGCGCTCACATTCCATCTGTCTACTACTCGTTCTTCTGTGGCCCAGTGGCTCCTTAGGGGAACTCATGTTTTTAACTTTGAGAAATAGAGTCTAGTGACACCACGATCTAGAGAATCCCCTGTACTTACCTGACATCTATTGTCAGAGACCATAGGGAATTCACACAATTCCTGAGTCCAATTCTTAAAATATTGTATATTAGCTCGGATTCATAAATAAAAAACTTAGAGCCTAAATAAGATTCATACATATCTAAGCTACATACCAAGCTGGTGATGAAATAAAAGGAAGTCATGGATTTACTGTTCCATCTCTCTGATTGAAATTATTTTTAATGTTGATATTTTGATTATATTAGAAACATCGTTTGAGTATAAAGGTTATGAGAAATTATTTTCTGAACACACATGATTATACAGTCTTAAGAGATTTTTGAGAAAATAGTAGATAACTATTTTCCTAGGAAGATATAAATGTAGTACTGGTATAATGAAGCAGGGAACACAGGAGAAAACTCCCTAGGGTTGCTGTGAATCTGGCAGTCTGTATTTATTATGTATAGTGAAGAGCAGACTAGCTTCTGATATTTACGAACTGATTCAAAGTTTTTTAGTTTGCGTTATAAGAATTTTAATGGATCATTCTTTACTTCCCCCACTTTTTTTTTTGCCTTAGAATGCAAGGCAAACAAACAAACAAACAAGGAGGTCTTGTCATGTAGGATTTACTCCTAAACTTTTTATAATAAAAAAAGTTTTCTGACCCCCCCTAGGTGTTGTGAATGATGTGTGATCTTGCTTTCAATAATTTATCTTAACATTTTATGTGAGTGAATGGCCACTCCATGTGCCACTGAGAACCAATAACCTCATCTCCTTCTCCTACTCTGTCCTGAGCAGGTGTCATTATTTGGTGCACTTGTACTTTACCTCCCACTCAAGTCTAACCAGGCCAAACCCTGCCTAGCTTCCCAGATCAGGTCAGTCTAGGTGGTATGGCCACAGACATATTTTGGTTCTTCATTGCTCTCCATCCCCCCAAGATGAACTTGTGTGTGGTCTTCTATTTTCTTGCATTGAAATACTCTTGCTTGGGCCACTGGAGACCTCCTAGTGGCAGCATCCAATAATCTTTAGGCATTACCTGGATAGGTAGTGAAAAGTCCTTGACGGACAATGTATTTGGGATTTAGACCACAGTTGGCAAAACTTTTTCTGTAAAAAACCAGATAGTAAATAGTTAGGCTTCTCGGGCCACATGATCTCTCTCTCACCTCTACTCTGCCAATGCGGTGCTAAAGCAGTCACCAAGAAGATGTAAGTAAATGGGCAAGACTCTCTTCCAATAAAACATTATTGATGGACACTGAGATTTGAATTTCGCATAATTTTTAGTGTCATAAAATATTCTTTTCCTTTGTGTCCACAGCTAAAAAGTGGAAAAATCATTCCCAGCTCGTGGGCCATAGAAAAACAGGTGGCAGGTGGGATTTGGCTCACAGGTTATAGCATGCAGACCTCTTCTTTAAACAGACCTAAGTTTACATAGCAGCTCTATTAGGTACAGGCTTTGTGTCCTTGGATAAATTAGATTACTTCTCTGAGTTTCAGTTTTGTGAGCATTAAATTTGATAATGTCTGCAAATTATATAGAGAAGGAATTCTTAGTTATAGGTGTTCTGTAAATTGTCAATATAAAAGTAATACAAATTTTAATTAATCACTAATTAGTGATTAACTTAACCTGACAGCTCTTCCTGAGTTAATGTTGTTGGCCTCTCTTTTTTTTCTCAAAATGGAAACAGATTTCTTATCATGATTAAAAGTAACACATGTTATTTTAAAAAATAAAGTAATATGGAGTGCCTGGGTGGCTCAGTTGGTTAAGCATCCAGCTCTTGATCTCAGCTCAGGTTTTTTTCCCTTTTTAATATTTATTTATTTATTTATTTATTTATTTATTTATTTATTTGAAAGCATGCACATGGTTGGAGGGGGGCAAAGAGAATCTCCAGCAGGCTCCCCACTGAGTGCAGAGCCCCACCTGGGCTTGATCCTGCGCCCCTGAGATCATGTGATCATAACCTGGGATGAGACAAAGAGTTAGATGCTTGACAGACTCAGCCATCCAGGTGCCCCTCAGCTCAGGTCTCGATCTCAGGGTTGTGAATTCAAGCCCTGGGTAAAAGCTCCATGCCGGGCATGGAGACTATTATTAAAAAAAAAAAAAAAAAGAATAATATGGAAAATACAGAGATAAACACAATAGTAAGAGAATAAGATCAACATAGGATTAACTCCACAATAATCCTCTAATACAGGCACCATCACCTCTTTTATTTCATATACGAGGAAACTGGGACTTGGAGGTGTTAAGTAATTTGTCCAAGGTTATCATTTATATAATATTTATTTGCCTTTTTATCGTCCAGAAGAAAATTTCTCTGTATGGGAGATTGTGTTTCTTCTATTCCAAACATGTGGTTGTGGTGGAGTGATGGCTAATCAAAATTCTCATGTCATTTGGCCACAGAGTACAGCATTTGTACCAGAAAGGGCCAATCATCATGCCCTGGTCCTCTGGCTTACCATATGATTCCATCATGGTTGGCCATGTGATCCAGGCTTGTCCAAGCAGTGGCATTTTCTGGAAGAATTTCAACTGAAGCACCAGGGAAACTCTTTTCTCTCTGGCCTGTGGCTCAAAGAATATAGTTTTATCATTGCATTTGGCCATTGATTGAATTTATGGGAACCGCTGGCCTGAGAGAATAAAGCCAAGCAGAGGGAGTAGAGTTGGTAGTCTCAGGGAGGAGAGCAAGAGTGAATGGAGGGAAGAGAGAGAAAAACCTGATGAGGTTTGAGTCCCTGGATCTGGGTATTTCTGAAGGCAGACCTATCCCCCAGCTTCTCCATGGTTCGATGGTATGAGTCTTGATTAAAACTATCTTCTTCAAGTCAGTTTGATTTTCCTGTTTTCTTTATTTGCAGTAAAAAAAAAAATACTGATTGAGCAGCTAGAGTCAGGATGCAAACCTACAATCTGGAGCTTCCTTCTTAACCCTCCTTGGAGACAACCTCTGCTAATGCTTTGATATTTTTCTCATCGTTTCTTTTTAATGACTAAATAAATACTATGGTATACGTAAATATTTAAATTTGTGATATATGCTGCCAAATTGTCAGTCATTCGGTTTGACTTTACTGATTTACATTTTCCTAACACTTATGAGTTAGATATCTTATGTTGTGCCTCTGGGGGTGCCCTCTACCCTTTTCTACTCTGTTTTGTGCTCTGAGAGGCTGACCTGGGAGTATAGGTCCCTTGCCTTCGGGCTTATGTTTGGGCTGGGTTGTCTGGGATGGGGGGTACCCGCAGAAGATAAGAAAGTAGGATGTTAAGAGGTACTACTTCTCCTGGCTCTCTTTGTGACTTTACTGAGGGCCAGTTGCCTTCCCAGACCTAAGGTTACATTCCTCTCTGCTCAGCTCTGTTTTTCTGCTTCTAGCCTTAGAGACTGCCCTCTGCCTTGTGAGTTCCCTCTACCCTACTTGACACCCTTATGAATAACCCTTTTATTAAATGCTCTTCAAATTACCCAATTTGAGTGTGTTCTTAATTTCCTGTCTGGACTCTGAGTAATACTACTCGGATAAGGGTGTCTTTTCCTTCCACATTTCATGTCAACATAGGGTATTGCCCACGTTTTTAATCATTTCAATTCTCATAAAAGGGAAAATGGTATCTTGTTTTAATTTATATTTTTTTGATTATTATTGAGTTTGAACATCTGTTCATATGTTAATTGGCTATTTGCATATTTCTCTTAATTGCTTATTAATATTCTTTGCCCATTTTTCTTTTGGGTGATCTCTCTCTTTTAAATTCCTATTATGAGTGGAATATTTTTTCCTATTATATTTTCCAACTGATTGTTAGTATAAGTGAAAATTATTGCTTTTATATTTTGTTATTCCTTTAAACTCTGTTAGTTTTAATAGATGTTCATTGATTCCTTTAGATTTTCTAATATCATTTACAAAGAATGACAATGCTCTCTGTGCCCTTCTAATATATGTCACATTTCTTTATCTCATTTTACTATAGTGACTAGATCCTCCAGAACACTCTTGGACAACAGGGGTGTCAGTAGGAATCTTTGTCTTATTACTGACTGTAACTCTGCTTTTCTTTTTAAAAATATTTTATTTATTTATTCATGAGAGACACAGAGAGAGAGGCAGAGACATAGGCAGAGGGAGAAGCAAGCTCCCGGAGGGGAGCCTGATGTGGGACTCGATCCAGGACCCTGAAATCACAACCTGAGCCAAAGGCAGGTGCTCAACCATTGAGCCACCCAGGCGCCCCTTTTCCCAGAGTGTGTTTCATAGAACACAAACACTGACAGATACCCCTTGAGAAAAGTTTAGACTGATGTGGGATGCACTACATATGTCCCAAATGCACATGAGCATGTTAAAGGCTCTAAGTCATCATCGACGTTGTTGTTGTTGTTTTGGTCTTTGCCTAATATAGCTCCAGTACTGAATTTTATGTACTACATTATCAGCTTGGTAATTTGCATAGGTCCTGGAGGACTAAAATACAAACAACATATTTTGTAATAATATAGTCAAACCACTGTGGTTTTATGCAAAAACTCTGAGTTATTCTAAGGCTTCTTTATTATGTCTCTTCTCAATGCATATTAGTGTAGAAACATAAGCCACTGTATTTTGAATGTAAGAGATTATATGAATCATCCACAACTTCGGTATGTTTTACTCTCAAAAGAAACAGTGGAGATTAAAAAACTAACAAATGGAAGGATGGGTGTCAGGAAATCTAGCTGGTCTCTCCTCCTCTCTTTCTTCTCTGTTTTATGCACACACACTCACACAACCAACCAACCAACCCACAAACCAACCAACCAACAGACCTCAAGTTACCATTTTCTTTCATGTACAGGCTTCTTTATTAACCTTGTATCCCTTCTTTCCAATACTGTTCCATCATTCCTTCCTGCCTCCTCTCCTTTCTTCCAGGGAGAGTGCATGTGTGTATGTGCATGTGTGTGAGAATTTGTTGTCTCCAAGAATATCTCCACTATCCCTCTTTTCCCCTTGCAAAAATCTGTTAAAAATTACTGTTATCATCATTGAAGAAAATCAAGTGAATATGAGAGAATACTTGCAACCAGAAAAGAAAAAAAGCACTCATTTTTTTAAGCTCACCTCCACTGCATAATTAATACATGTTATGTTTTCACATGAAATTAAGACCTGATACAGAATTGGTGACAACAACCTCCAAAGACCTTGAAAAAGCTCAGAAGTCCCCTTCAGAATTCTCACAAATGTCTCATCTACATTTGCTTTCTCTTCCAATTAAGTCTATTATTCCCAGAGCATTTAAGAATAATAAACTATCTTTTATTCAATTTAACTTTCCATTTGCTTTAATTACTAGTATTGAAACAGTTTTGCTTTCTGCTATATTTCATTGCAAGTCTTTCAGCTACACTATAAAGCTAAATTAAGGCTTTTATAGATTTTTTTAAGGATGAACCTGATTCTTATTTATTGCTTCTAGGGTAATATTCATCTTAAGTTTTAAAAAACTGACATGTAAGTAAACTCTTAGAAAATAACTCACTCATAAATTGGCAATTTCCTGTGTGGTGAAAAAAAAATATGGATTCCTATTTTTACAAAATCTCTTTAGTTAGTTCAATCAGGCCATTCTTGTCAGTGTGAATTTAAATCATATTTCAAGGTTAATTTAGATTTACAGAAATTTGGTCTTACCTCAACTTAATTGCTATGTTATTATTTTAGTCATCTGTTTATTTTTCATTTTTAGTAGAATTTCTTTGATTTCTGAAGTCAGAATTCCCATCTTTAAAAGAATAGATCCTTGATTTTATGTTAAATGAAATGGCATTCCGATTTTTGAAGGGGTGTGCATGGTAGTGGGTGGTATTTGGGAAAATGCCTTTTTCATTAAATAGACCTATAAGAAGAAAAATTCATTATTGCTAATGAACGCAGGGATTTTACTTGAAGTAGTCAACTGGTCTGGTACAAAATGCACATTGCATTATGAACCATAACATTGTGAGGTTTGTAATATAAGAACTGCTAATATATTTTGAATATCACAAAGACTGTGTTTCTTCCCCGGAGCACGCTCTTTGTTATACCCTGCCTCTCATATTCTTATCTTTTTCATAAGTAGTGAATCTCAATAAAATCTATGGATTGTGTTATGTTTAAAGGCTATTTACTGAACCAATATTTTCACAGATAAGATCAATAATATATGTGTAAACCTTTGAAATTTAGATTGGAGAGGAACTGCCTAATAAAACTCTGGTACTGAATTTTATGCAACATCTTACCAGCCTTTTAATTTTATATTCAGGTCCCGAAGGATCAGAAGACAAACTGAACACATCTGCAATTATCTGGATTTAGCCTCGATGGTTTTATGCAAAAACTCTGAATGCATTTAAGGTTTATGTATTGTGAAGACACTATGTAATGGTTACTCATTTCATTTCTTTGTTAAGAACCTTTGTCTAATGTTAAAATTTTGAATGAAAAGTTTTATGTTTATACCTATTTAGTTGGACCATTAGTTCAAGATATAAACTAAGGAAGTGCTATAGTTTTAAAGTATGTTTCATTCAGTGATTTTTTTTTTTATAGAGTTGGTATCTAATGCTGTATTTGTAAGGCCATCAGTTATCAAACCACGTAAGTGTTAAATTCCTTTTGAAGCTTTCAAGAGGTATTTTAATTAAGTTTTCAAAATTGCTTTTGGATCATCTTCACAATTCTTTAGTGCTTTATTTCCATTAACAAAATAGTAATTAAAATTAAATTTTAAAGGAAATAACCACAGTAGGTCATACTTTTATTAACTTGAGATAGATAATGAACCTGTCCTATATAAAGACTGAGCTAAATCTGCTGAGAGGCTGGGGATAGTATATTTTAATTAAGGTAATCCTTGTTTGCATCTAACAAACAGCATTGCCACTTAGAAATTTAAGATCTTAGTGATGCATATTAGTACATTACCTCAACAATCTAATAGGGATTTAATACTTGTGTTTTAAAGAGCAATTTGTCATAAATTAAGAGCATTTGCATAGTAAATTTCAAGGATGTTATTCTTTGCAGAGTTTTCTATAATTAAGTAATGCATTAAACATTAAAATTTTATAATTTTTGTAGTACTAGGAAAGCTTGCTTTGTTATTAAACTGAGCCTTATTTTCAGCTGCACATAACCCTATGGAAAAGTCCAGCCTTAATAAAGACATAATGAATGTACTGTCACTAAGATTTCTTTCCCTCTTAAATCTTGAGTGAAGGCTTATGTGTTTAAAGGATGTTTTATCATGCAAAATGCAGCTCTGAAGATGTCTATTTACTTGGATGGAGAGTATTTAATGATTTAAAAAGTAGGCCAAAGAGACTTACCCCAACCACACTGCTAAATAGTTGTAAGTTACATCATATATAAATTAAGTGTTTTGTAATTGGGGGTATGCGTAGAATCTTTCTTTAGTCAGTTAAGTGTTTACAGTATTCATATCTACTTTAGTTAAAGGAATTAAAAAGACCATTTTAATTAAGAATGGCAACTTTATTCTCAAGTTTCCTTTTATTTTGATGGTTAACAAGGTATTTTAGCATTTGCATTTTATTGATCCAGAGAGAAGAATTTTATAAAATATAGTTTAGGATAAGGCTCAGCAGCCTGGTTCAGATGGATTTTTGACTTGTGATGAGAGTCACTTAGACATTTTTACCTGGGGATAATCTTAGGATATGAAGGGATGTGTTCTTCAGAGAAGGCATTCATACTTTATTCAGTTTATCTTAGATTGCTTCCTTCTCATTATCTTCTCCCATAAACTACCTGACTTCCTTTGTTTTTTTTCCAAACAGAAGAAAGGATCTGGACTCTGCCACCAGGAGCTACTGAGTTCATTGGCTTGAGCTTGTAGTAATTTTTTTTTTTTTTTAAGTTTCCCCTTGGCAGGGAACACAAGTGTTTATTCAACATTCATTCAGTGAATGTCTTCTATCAGAGGACTATTTCAGGTTATATGGGTGTGACATTATGTGACTTATGATTTTTAACTCAGTACTGCATCAGTTCTAACAATAATTATAAACTATTTAGATTCTTAGTTTTATTGTATGTTGGAGCCAGTATGGAAGGTGATGTTTTACTGTTCTCGTAATTTAGATGCTGTCAATATATCATCATCATCATCAATATATAATTAGCTAGAAGAGTCTAATAGTAATGTGTTACAAGAAGTAATAGTAATGAAAGAAGATATTCCAATTCTTCCTTTTATTATAAGGGCAGGTTGAAGTGTAAATTATAGGTACCTGATGATAGTAGGTTGTAAGTTCAAATCTCAAAATTGTAATTATTGGCTGGGTGACCTTGGGCCTGAATTTCTACACTTGTACATTAAAATGTACAAATTCCATTCAGTTTCAGATCCCTCTTTCCTCAACTTTAAAAGACTATATTAACTTGAAATGTCTAGTGGTTTCATAGATAACATTTGTGGTGAAGATTCCTTCTTGTCCATCCAATTGCCCATCTGTACCCCCTCAGTATTTAAGAGTTGAAAAACTAAAGCCGAGAAAGAAAAAATATTTGAGAGAAAACACTAAATAATTTAAAAATAAAAATGAATCGTGGTTGCAGATCAACTCATCCAGGCCACTCAGTCTTCAGGATGAATTGAGTGTTGCCATGGGGGTGGAGTGCTGAGTTTGTTTGTTTGTTTTTTAATTCAATTAGCCGACAACACATAGTGCTTGGTTTACCACTGGGATTTAGGAAGGAATTGCCAAACTGTCTGTGATGGCAAATAATCTATAACCTAAGGGCTTAGATGAAAACTACTTTCAGGCTGTTTTGTTATTGAGGTTGCACTGTATTAGATGCTCAGCAAAACCTGGTGATTCGAAGCTGGTCAGTGAAGATACTGAATTGTAGATGACCAAATCTCCACTGTGTTGTAGATGTAAGAGCTGGAGATACCATCCAACACTATTCAGCACTTTCTATGTCAGGCACGAAACATTCACATTTACTAACCTATTTAATTATCACTACCACCTCATGAGATTAGTATTGTTACCACCCCCATTTTACTTATGAGGAAAGTGAAGCACAAAGAAAGGAACATTGTCCATGCAAGGAAGCCAAAGGACTGGGAAGCTCATGTAGGCAATCTGATACCATAGCCTAACTGTTAAACACTTTGCTATTCTTGCTACTTATATTTTGTGGGCTCTCTAAGGAGAATTGGTACAAAGGTATGTATGGAGCCCAGATCTTTCCTTCTGTGATTGTTTTTAGGTTGGAAGTAGCTCTAACAGAGGACCCACATGGGAAAGGGTCTGAGAGAAGAGCAGCAGAATAGAAAGTAGTCATGTCACAGGGCTTTGGAGGTAGGAGATGCGACTTAATATATATATATATATATATATATATATTTTTTTTTTTTTTTTATTTAAAAGTGTGTGAGAGAGAGAGAGAATGTGTGTGTATGAGCAGGAGGGGCAGAGAGAGAGGGAGAGAGAATTTCAAGTAGACTCTGTACTGAGCAAGGAGCTGCCACGGGGCTCAATCCCAGGACTCTGAGATCATGACCTGAGCAGAAACCAAGAGTCTGATGCTTAGCTTAACAGCCTGCATCACCCAAGTGCCCTAGGAGATATGGCTTTTCACATTGCTTTACAACTCCCCCGGATGACCTCAGGTGTGCTACTGAAGCTCTCTTTATTTCCTGCTCTGTAAAGTAGTGATGCCAGTGTCTATACGATGGGATTGTTGTCCCATGTCACCCATGTGACAGATGGCTGGTTCAGGACAAGGGCATTATCCACAGTAGTATTGTTAGTATTGTTAGGAGTTACCCGCTTATTATACTTAAAGAAATAAGGGATTGCAGTTGTACTCATTTGCCCGAAGTGTTGCTGTTCCTAAAGTCTGCCTCATTTTTGTTAGTCTTGGTGGCCTTTGTTTCTATGATATGGGTTTCTATGATATGGGTTTTACAATTGTACTTTTAAATAAATATAACTTTCCTGTCTGGTGCATCTATTTTTCCACATGACGGTAATAAACATTTGCATGAGATTGTAGGTTCACTGCAAAAATCCAAGATATTTTTATGAGACACTTATTTGCAGTTAATGTTTATGATAACACTTTGTGGGGATTAG
Source organism: Canis aureus (assembly GCF_053574225.1). Classification (NCBI taxonomy): domain Eukaryota; kingdom Metazoa; phylum Chordata; class Mammalia; order Carnivora; family Canidae; genus Canis; species Canis aureus. The sequence continues at coordinate 23,542,740 of NC_135618.1, forward strand.
TAGTGGTTAGATTGATTTTGGAAGAACAATCCTAACATAGTATGTTTTCATCTAGAAAGAGGAGAGGGAGTTTTATTTTTTCATTTCAGTAAATACAGAGTATCCAGATGTGCCAGATACTGTGCCTGGGTAGATTGAATACATTTCATTTTAAGAAATCACTGAGCAATTGATGGAAACTCATTGTTATGCTGTGTTGAGGTGGATCGTGATCCCAAGCAGGGAGGAAAATGTGCCAGCAGTTGAGAGGGAGGATGACCAGAATGGACCATAGATTTTACTGCATATGATGTAACTACAACAATATGAGTAAAATCCAAACCCAAGTCATGTTGTCTTAGAATCTCCCTGTATTTATAAAATGTTTGAATATGTTGACTATTTTGGACTTTTTTCTATTATATCTAAATATAATTTGTATTATGCATAGATTACATGATCACTGGTATATTTTGCCTTACTCATAACATCATTTTATACTCACTTGGTATGATCAGCATACAGATAGGAGTTTATCTTTGAAGATAAATTATTAATTATTTTCATATATGTAACAAAGACATAAATCCTTCCCTTTTAGGAATTTGGAGTTTAAACTAGACAGTATTAAGACCAAAACACTCTTTAGTATCAAACAGGTACCTACACTGAGTAAAACATTTTGTATTTCCAGAAATGTCACTTACCTACCTTAATCAGCATGTATACTTGTAATTTGTGCTTCTGTTTCTGCAAAAACAGAAAGAACTAATGATTCAGTCCTAATGGGGAAAGAGCAAAGATGTCACAAAATCATACAGTTCTTTAAATTAGTTTTTTTTCCCATACTTCTTATTAGGATTATGCTCTTTATCTATGATTGCTGCTCTAGAATATGAACCTTTAAAAAATATGAATTCATTGCACCATCGGCCGGAGCTCTGTGATCTGCCCAATTACAGCATTCTGAATGTTTAGACATCATTGGGAATCCCCAGCGGGTCTACCTAAATTCCCTGAAGAGAAAGAAAATTTCCAATCATTGTTTCCCCTTCCTGCTTTTGTTCCCAGAGAGAACAGACCTGCTCATCAAGAGCAAACCCATGGAGGTGAGAGATCAGTGAAAGCTGAGGACAAGGCAGCCGAGTTCTGCTTTGTTGAGCAGGAGTGAGCCCTACAGCCTCCATGAGGTGTCTCGCTGTCTGCAGAGGATTTGTGTGAACTGTCAGTTGAAAGCATTGACAGTGTTCCATTAGTAATGAATTATGGGAGTAATTTCATTAATTTCTTTACCTCAGTCAGTACATGTTAGTCTAAGTTGCTCAACCAAACATCAAAAGAACCACTGCAATGTAACCTTTTAGTCTTTCACTGTGTAACCAGGAACAGCAAAGAAATAAATTAGCGTAACATTCCTTTTAAAAAAATGACTAGAGATAAGCAGTGGACATAATTTTTCCTGTTTTTAATTTAATAGCAGGTTTATGGTTTTATGCAAAACCATTCACATTACATTTGACCCTCTGGGAGCTGCCTGTTTTTTTTTTCTTCTGTGGGTATAATTTTGAGTCTTTAATAATCTGTTGTTAAATCCAGTCTGAGTTTGATTAATGAATTGTGATGAGCCAGTGCATTAATTTGCAGGTTTGGTCTAATGCCCTAAAAGGCTGCTTTGTTGTGGATGTTATTAACGCTAAACTCCTCAGGAGGAGCCATGGGATGGCAGTATGCCCCAAATAATGGACAAGCTACATCTTCGGGAAATCCCAATGGGGGAACTATAGCTCTAGAAGTGACTATGGAGCTATGGTTTTGAAGGAGAAATCCTGATTGAGTTTAATTTCCTAGAACAGGGGACTGCAGAGCCCAAGGGTTCTCTGGATGGAATTCAGGGGAGCCTGTGGATTTAGATAATAAAAAAATTCTTTACTTTCATTAAGCTTTAACTGAAATTTCACATTCTATTCAATTATAAATAAGCAGCAGACCACAGAATTATTAATAATATCTGTGACTTTGTCATCAATAAAAAATCACAGATATTTTTATGACTTATTATGGGGTTACAAGTAGCTCAACATGCCATTTGTGCTTATCACTGCTTCAAAATTATAGTTGTTATTAGGACAGATGCTAGATCTGGTTATTTCAGATATATATGAAAATTTTTTAAATGATAACAAATTTTTAAAATGATAACCATGTTTCAATATAATTGGTTGCATTTGTATTCTTATTTTAGACATTTAAATACATGATTCTGAGAAGGGGTCTATGGTCCCCAAATGGTTAAGGATTCCCCTTTCTAGAGCAGCTTTTGTCTGTGCTGCCATCTTTCTCTGGTAAATTGATACTTTACCTCTTCCTCAGAGCTCTATTTTCAGGAACAGGTCTAAGGTTCAGATGTGTTACCCGTGTGGCCAGATGATAGCAGTGACTTTGTGGTGCTAATGTTACCAACTTCTCATTCATTCATTCATTCATTCATTCATTCATTCATTCATTCATAAAGATTTTATTTATTCATGAGAGACACAAAGACAGAGAGAGAAGCAGAGACACAGGCAGAGGGAGAAGCAGGCTCCATGCAAGGAGCCTGATGTGGGACTCCATCCTGGGTCTCCGCCCTGGGCTGAAGGTGGCGCTGAACTGCTGAGCCACCGGGACTGCCCCCGACTTCTCATTTATTCCCCTACTTTCCTCCTCCTTGGCTCCTGAAAGCTTTGGACTGTTTATTTTATTCACTGTTAGTTTCCCAACCAGATATTATACTCTTTGACACATAGTAGGCACTTAGAAAATATTTAATGAATTATAGTTTAGGTGGAAATACATATATTGTCCCATTTGAATGAATCGGGTTTTAAAATCATTTTTTAAAGTGAAAAAAAATCTGATCACACTCTAAAGAGTTTATTGCATTATAAAAGGTATTTACAAGGCATTAGGGATGTTTATAGGAACTAATATTAACCAGTTTATTGTCCAGCAGTTCAGCTTATCAGAGAACTGTAGACTCTCACAACTGATTTTTAAAAGGTATTGTTATCACTAAACAAAGAGAACTGGAATTCTCCAAAGGCAAATATAGCTGCAAAGAGATAAGAAAATTAGATTAAGGAAAGAGATTAACATGTGTGTTGGGAGTGTGTATAAATTGTGGATGTGTTTTTCTGTGTCTGTGTGTGTAAAGAGACCCAGGCCACATGAGGGTCTTTAGAGCTGTAAGTTGCCTTGGAGATTATTTTTCAATTTAATTTAACAAGTAGTGAAACTGAAGCACAAAGAGGTTAAATGATCAGTGACCTCCTAATTGCTAAATCCAATAAAGCCTTCCCAGACCTTATCTTACTTGACCATGCTCTTGCATTTTATGTTGTTTACCTTTTACTTTTTCTGAAAGTCTGCACATATGCTGTTTGTGCCACTCAGAATGCCTTCCTTCCCTGCAACTTCCTATCTCTGCCCCCTACCCTTCTTCCAGAAGAACACATTGTTCACACCCATCTGGTCTCCATTCTTCAAGCAGAGCTTTGCTTTCTCTAGTTCTGTGGGTTTTTTTTTTTTTTTTTTCATTCTTGCCATCCCTAAGTAGCCTTTTTAGACATTAAAAAAACCTTTCCCCATTCTCTCCTCCACTAACGTCTGGTGTAATTTTAGAATCACAGATACACTATAGATCTGTTTATATCCTGTAGCTTTTTGCGGAGTTACAAACCATTATATTATCTAAGATATTCTCACCTCCAAGAACCAATTTCGCCTCTCTGGGGGGTTGGATCCTCCCTGCTGAAAACGCATACTCGTATGGAATTCAAACGTTGTCCCCAGACCTTGGATTCAAAAGATGTTGTAAAGGGCACCAACTTCTAGTCATTTTGCTAACAGAAATTTCAATCTTTCCTATAGGATATCTTCCCTCCCCTAACTTTGCAGGAGTGTTTACCAATTCTGTATGAAAGTAGGTTTTGTTCTGTCTGCCTGTTTCTATCTATGGGAGGAACTGGGAACACTCATTATTTGAAGGATGGAATGGAAAAGAATTGTTCTCCATTTCATCTTTGCTCATAATGGTCAAACCCAGTGAAATGTGGCTGGTGAGTAGTGAATTTCAGAACTCTCTTGTTGCTGCCACAACTGCTTAGTGAGTGAGAAGATGGTCGCCTTCACTGTTCTTGATGCTGGCAGTAGATGCCCATATTTACTGGCCTTTGCCTAGGTCTCTGGTAGAATAATTGTTCGGTCAAGTGTCCTTTTTGTGGTGGTAATAACTCTTTTAACTCCCATCTTACACAATTATGTTCTCTGGGGTGCATCTGAGACATCAGGTCAACTCTGCAATTTTCTGAGTGTCCCACGGTCTCTATGTCCTCCACATTTGGCCCATGCTGGTCCATCATCCTGGAACTTTCTTCTCCTTTTCCACTAGGTAACTCTATTCTCAGTTACAATATTACAATCATTTCTTTCAGGAAGCTCCTCATATGCTTCTCCACAGTCTATGTGTGATATCCTAGTGCAAGCTTCCATGGTATCCTGTATTCCTAGAATTATTATATATAGACTGCTTGTTTTTCTGTATATCACATTATCATTTAGCCTCCTTACATGTAGAAGCATGAGGGTTATCAGACTTAGCAAATAAAAATACAAGATGCCTAGTTAAATTTGATTTTCAGGTAAATAATAAATAATTTTTAGTGTAATTATGCCCCATAATTGAATATTTGCATATGGGGCATACATATTTGAATATGGGACAGACATATACTAAGAATTATTCATTATTTATATACCATTCTGATGTAACTCACCATCCTGTTTTACCTGGCAGTCCCAAGAACATGTCATATTTTTTACTGTATTCCTGGAGCCTAGCACAGGTCCAATCTATTGGAGACAATCTATAAATCCTTATGTATGGGATAAATTTATTCTAGAAGCGGGTGATAGAGCAGTGAACAAAACAAACAAAAGTCTTTGCCTTCTTGGAGATTATATTCTGGTAGGTGAATATAAATAATAAATAAATAAGTAAAATACATAGTATGTCAGTGTTGGTAAGAGCTATGGAGGAAAATGAAGCAGAAAAGAGGATAATAACATGTCTAACATAGGACTGATTTTTTTTTTTTTCAAACTTGAGGTATGTTCATTCTTTCTCATTTCAGCTGTTGGCAACTCCATTTTTACAGTTGTTTAGATCAAACCCCTGGAAAGTCATCCTTCCTCTTTCTGTTACACTCCTAATCCAATATGTTAGGAAATATTATTTGTTCTACCTTCAAAATACATCCTGAATCTGATCACTTGTTCCCATCTTTCCTAAAAAGTCATTGGTCTAAACCACTATCAACTTCCACTTGGATTATTGCAATAATATCACTTCTTCTGCCTTTGTCTCTGTATGTCCCATTTTCAACATAGCAATAGAAAAAGATTTATTTAAATGTAACTCAGATCATGTCATTCCTTTCTTCAAAACATTCCAGTGGCTCCCTGTTTCCCTCATTTTAAAAGCCAGGGTCCTTAAGTGATCTTCATGCATCTTCATGATTTGGCCCCATTATCTCTTTGATTTTACTTCTTGCAACTCTTTCTCCCTGGGGTGAGCCACCAACAATCTCAGTTTGCCCTGGATGCCCTGAAAGTCACACATCCTAGGAAACTCTTGTGTCCCTGGCAAACTTGGACAGTTTCTCACTCTATCCACACCTCTAGCCGTATGTGCCTTTTTACTGTCCCTTCAACATACCGGGCACATTCCCATCTCTGACTTTTTCACTTCCTCTCCATGTTTTGAACATTCTTGTCCCTATATCTAAGTCACTAATTCCCTTCTTTTTCAAAAAATTTTGTTTGAATGTCATTCCTCTCAATAAAGCTTGCTCTGAACATCCTATTTATAGTTTAAATTCCGTTTGCATGCCCTCCGAACAGCCTGACAAATGCTCCTTGACCTGCCACAATTTTATTTCCAAAGGATTTATCTACCTCCAACACACAGTATAATTAGGGTATCTATGCTTACCGTTTGTCTCTTCCTTCTAGAATCTAGGCCCCATGAAGGCAAGAAGCTTTGTTGTGTTTACTTATTTGTCCTGAACACCTAGGAACCTGGCTCCCATGGGCACTGGATAAATATCTGGTGAATTGAACTGAAATGGGATTGGAAGCTGTCGGTAATGGAAGGCAGTGCAATGATAAGGGTCAGGGATGAAGGTGATATTTACGCAGAGATTGAAGAAGTGAGAGAATGAGCCATGTGCATCTAGGTGAAGAAGCTCTCATTTCACTTACAATAGAAACCAAATAATGGTCATGACTGTGTCTCTACATCATCTGGATTGCCATCCCAACACCTACTTCATCTCCTGTCCCCCACATGTTAACCATGAGTATCTAGCCTTACTGCCTCCTTGCTCTTTGCACAACATGACAGGCACATTCCTGCCCAGTGACGTTTGTATTCATTCTTCCATCTGCCTGGAACCAGTGGAATTCTTAACCCATGTTAAACTTAACCCAGGTTAAGTTTAACTTTGAACTTTAACTTACTTTGAACTTTAACTTTGAACTTTAACTTTGAAGTTTAACTTTAACTTTTTAGTTAAAAAGTTTAACTTTTTTTTTTAAAGAAAAATGTGAGATTTATTTTATTTTTTTTTGGATTTATTTTAAAAGAGTACCTTTTACTGTGCTTTAGTTTTCCCACGTGTGAAGTACTTTACGCAAGATACCTATAGACAAAACTTTACATTTTCTTTAAAGAAGCTGGTCTTATGTTATGTTCTCAAAACGCCAACAGCCCATTCCAAAGCTGGTGCCTTCTTGCAGTGGCCAGTTCAACTTTCACATCTGGGAGATCCAAGGTGGGGCAGAAGGCAGTCCTGGAGGGAAGCCTTTAAGGTACCACCTTTTGATACTGCGGCAGGCTGGAGTTCTTCAAGGTGGGACTTTAGAGCTCCCTGAATCCCCTAAATCACAAATGCAGGAAGACACTCTGATAGTCTGTACCCTCTTCTTTCAAAGTTAAACTTAACGTGGGTTAAGTTTAACATGGGTTAAGAATTCCACTGGTTCCAGGCAGATGGAAGAATGAATACAAACGTCACTGGGCAGGAATGTGCCTGTCATGTTGTGCAAAGAGCAAGGAGGCAGTAAGGCTAGATACTCATGGTCAACATGTGGGGGACAGGAGATGAAGTAGGTGTTGGGATGGCAATCCAGATGATGTAGAGACACAGTCATGACCATTATTTGGTTTCTATTGTAAGTGAAATGAGAAGTCGATTGGACAATTTTGTGGAGAGTGGTGACATACTGTGATTCAGCTTTAACAGCTTACCTTAATGACTGTGTTGACAATCCGCTATAGGAAGCCAAGGCAGAAAAAGGAAGACTAGATATGAAATGGAAATGAATCAAGAAAGAGATGATGTTGGTTTATACAAGATTAGCAGCTGGAGGTAGTGAGAAATGACCAGATTCTGGATAAATTTTGAATTGAAGCTGACAGGTAATGTTGATGATCTGGATGTGAGGTGTGAGAAAAAGAAGAGTCAGGAATAATTTCTGATTTTCTTAAAGTAAATTTTTCCTTGCAGTATAATCATGCATACAGAAACATGCTCAAATCGTTTAAGTGTAGAGCATTGTGAATCTTTCTTAAAGGGACAATACTCATGTAATCACCTGCTCCAGCAGGACATAGAACATTACCAGCCCCTGTTTATGCAGCTTCTCAGCCATCATCTGTCCTTGAATAACCATTGTCACTGAGTTAAGTGCAGCTTAACCCACGTTCACAAGTTTTGATGTTATGTTTTCATTATCATTTAGTTAAAAATATTTTCTTTTTTCTTTTTAAAAATTTTTTAAAAGATTATGTATGTATGTATGTATGTATTTATTCATGAGAGACACAGAGAGAGAGAGAGAGGCAGAGACACAGGTAGAGGGAAAAGCAAGCTCCATGCAGGGAGCCTGACATGGGACTCAATCCCCGGTCTCCAGGATTAGGTCCTGGGCTGAAGGCGGCGCTAAACCGCTGAGCCACCCGGGCTGCCCCAAATATTTTCTAACTTCTATTCTGACTTCTTCTTTGACAATTTCCAAATATTTGGTGGATGTTCTAGTTTTCATCTGGTTACTGATTTCTTGCTTAATTCCACTGATTCCAAGAATACATTAATGGTTTCAAAATTTTGAAATTTTAGGGAACTTGGGAACTCATTTTATGGCCCAGTATGTGGCCAGTTTTGGTAAATATCTCATGTTCCCTTATTACATGGAGAATTTCATATATGCCAATTAAATCAAGTTTATTAATATATTATTTAGTCTGATTATTCAATGAATAATTTTCAAAGTTTGTTGAAATCTCATACTATAATTGTGGGCTTATCGCTTTCTATACTTAGTATTTAGTAATGTTAATTTTTGCTTTACTTTTTAGGAGACTGTGGATTTAAATTGTCATATCTTTCTAGTAGATTAACTTTTTTTTACTATTTAAAATGTTCTTTTATTGTCAAATAAATCAAAAGAGATAATGTATCACACATATATACTTTAAAGAATAATAGAAGAAGAAGTAGAAGAAGAATAGAAGAATACTCTGTGAATCCACAACACAGCTTAAAGATACCCCTGTTCATTTATATTTTTTACCTAGTTCTCTCTCACACCACTATCCTGGATTTTTAAAAAAGATATATTTGTTTATTTGAGAGAGAGAGCAAGAATGAGAATGAGAGAGAGAGAAAGAGAAAGCACATGAGTAGGGAGAGGGGCAGAGGGATAGAATCTTCAAGCAGACTCCCTGCTGAGCTACAAGCAAGACTTGGGGCTTCATCTCATAACCCATGAGATCATGACCTGAGCCAAAACCAAGAGTCAGCACTCAACTGAACCACCCAGGCATCCCTATCCTGGATTTTTTGTTAGTTGTTCTTACTATTAAAAAGAGTCAGCATAATTATAAGCATCTCTAAATTATTGTTTAGTTTTATTATTTTTCATCTCCACATTTTGGCAGATTAACTTTTAAATATCACTATGAAATATCCTTTTTTATGTTTAATGATAGTGTTTACAGATGTGCTTATTTAGCAATGTACAGTTGAATTTTTATTTTTTCATTTAGTTGAACAAACTTTTTCTTTCAGTTCAAGTATTTAGTCCATTTACATTTAATGTAAGTAAGTGTAAGGATGTATTTGGGATTATATATACTGGATATAACAGCATGTATCTTTAGTTAATAGAGTCTAATACAAATCGCCACTTATTAGACAATGCTAGGATTTAATAAAATATTAATTCCATTTATCCCTTTTGGCTATAAGAGTTACTGCTCTTATGCATTTTAATCATGTATGTATTTTAAACTTCATAGTATATTATTTTTGCTTTGTACTCAACAGTCATTTATATTTATACTCATATTTACCTTTCTATTGCTTTTCATTCCTTCCTGAATCTCTGTCTTTCCATCTGGGATCATGTTCCTCCTGTCTAAAAATCCCTTCAGTATTTCTTTTAGTATGGGTCTGCTGACAACAAAGCCTCTTTTTTTTTTTTTATCCCTTTGTATTTGAAGGATGTTTTCACTGTGTATAGACTACTAAGTTGTCAACATTTCTTTCAGGACTTAAGATGTCATTCCATTTTCTTCTGGCTTCCAAGGTTTTTATTCAGAACTTGGTTGTCAATTGTCATTGACAATTACCATTGCCATGGTAGCTCCTTTGAAGGTAATATATTTTTTCATCTGGCTGTTCTTATGGCTTACTTTTTGTCTTTGCCATTTGGCAGTTTTACTATGATATGACTAGTAGCTTATTTATCCTGCTTGGAGTTTGATATCTTTCATCTCTTTTAGAAAATTCTCAAACATTATGTCTTCAAACATTGCTTTGGCCCCTATTCCTTCTCAAATGCACTTCTGGATACCCAGTTACACTTACATTACACTTTTGCCATCAACCATATATCTCTTGTACTGTTTTCTATATTTCCATTCTTTTTTTTTTTTATTGGACTGAATATTTTCTACTGAGCTATCTTAAAGTACTAATCCTCTTTTTACTTGTGTTAAATCTGCTTTTAAACCCTTCTGTTGACTTCTTAATTAAAAAAAATATATTTACTTGTTCATGAGAGACACAGAGAGAGGGGGGGCAGAGACATAGGCAGAGGGAGAAGTAGGCTCCATGCAGGGAACCCAATGTGGAACTCGATCCTGGGTCTCCAGGATCACATCCTGAGCCAAAGGCAGACGCTCAACTGCTCACCCACCTAGGCATCCTGACCTCTTAACTTTAATTATTGTATCTTTCAGTTCCAGAATTTCCACTTGATTATTTTTTAATGGATTCCATTTTTCTAGTGAAGCTATCTTGTAATCTATTTTTTGAATATATTTATCCATGTTTGATAACTTTAATATCTGAATTATCTATGGCACTATTTCTAATGTCTTGCTTTTTCTTTTTTTCTGATTTCTTGGTATGTTGGCTAATATTTTATTGAATGCCAGACACTTTGTATGAAAAATTGTAAAGGCTTTGGATGATGCTATTTTTCTCTAGAGAGGGTTAACTTTATACAATGGTAGGCAGCTGGAATAAGAGCAGAGCAACTCCAATCCAATCAGTGTATGACTGAAAATAATTGGGTTCAGAGCTTGTAAGGTTCTAGAGTCATCTGCTTGGGCTCACTTGGAGGCTGGGTAATCCTGACAAGTTCTTAATATTTCTATTCATCACTTTTTTCACTGATAATACAGGGAAAATAATAGTACTTTCCTCACAGGGTGGTTAAGAAAATTAAATGAGTTCATATATGAAAAGTACTTAGTACCATAGGAAGTGCTCAGTGAATCTTTGTTAGTGTAACTGTTAATTCTTGCCCTGATCAAACAAATGTCCAAGGCCAAGATCTTCTTCCATTCCTGCATTTAACAAATATTAATTGGAATGACCACTGATGGAACTCAATATGTGGAGAAAGATTAGACCTTGTTGGAGGATAGGATCTAGAAATAGGATGGAAAAATAAAACACTTAAAAGCTTTTGCTATGTTGATAATAGAGTCAAAAGATATAAGGTAAGCATCTCAGTGGTGGTCCATTGTTATTCCAGAGTACTCCCTACATGTAATTCAGTTAGTTCCCATAATGATAAATGGAGTTTCAAAGTGCAAGTCTTCTACTGTGGAGGTGATTTTAAAGATTAGTCAAGTTCTTATTTGTTGTTTCTCCAGTGGGAGTGAGTGGTGGTTAGAGAAAGCAAGGCTCAGGAAGAAGGAGTAAATAGTTTTTAACATTTTCCCCATTCTCTCTCCTGGACTTCATTTTACTTCCTTCTGGAGTGGTGCATTTTTGATGTAGGCTCCAGGTAAGATGTTCTATAGATCATGAATTAGACATAATTTCATTACAGAATTTCCCACTGTCCCAATGTTTCTTCTTCACTTTTATAAGAGTCATCCTAGTAGGATCATTCTAGTTTGATCAGATTCAAGGTACATGATTATGCCACAGCACTGTACATGAAGCAATCTGTGTTTTGACTGGTGATAAATTGATAATCACCTAGCTGGCTCAGCCAGTCCACAGAGAGGCAGTTAATATTGTGAAACTTCAATAAAGTCGGCTGTCAATGCGATAGATATTACAGGTGAACTCCTTGATCTCTCATTGTAATCCCTTGAATCTCTGTTATCCATCACTCTATAATACATTTGTTTAGGAGGAAAATAAGCTTCTAAAATCTCACCATCAAAGTAAGTCTACACAATAACATTTCTAAATCTGACACACAAGTCTCAACAACACTGACAGAACACTATTTAGCTATCAAATTCAGTGAGGTGATGTAAATTTACAGAAGGAGGGCAAGAGATTGAAAAAGTGTTCCCCTTTGTTTTCTTGGACAATAAAAAAGTTTTAGAAAAATATTCTTTTCCACTTCGCTTATCAATCACCCTTTGAGTAACAAGTCTAGGAATTAAACTTCTGAACTTTTCCTACTACTAGGTGTTACACAGTACAAAGAGTGAGTATTGGATTATGAAAGGTACAGCTTTATTCTTATGAATGGAAGCAAAACTCTAAAGAAGCAAAAAATATCAACAGATGTTTTTTTATTTAGGAAAAAGGATTAAATTCTTTTTTGTTTTAGTTATCTTGTACTTGGTCATTGTCAAAATGAGTTATCACCTCAGTAATTCTTCCCAGAGAATTTTTATCCCACAAAGGCCAAAACTCAAGGGTAAAACCAGCCATGACTCCACTTAGTATTTCTAGGTTGTTACCTTTTACGAAGAAGACATTTACTCTTCCCATGGTGTATTTTGAATTTATGTGAACATTCTAATGAATGATCTTATTGTGTGCGGTTTAGTCTCCCGAGGAAAGAATTTTCTTCTATTTAATCTCAGGAAATAGGATCAGCTCTGCCAAAGTATTATAGAGCCCAAGGAAACACTTCCTGTATTTAAATTAAGCAGCTTTAAAGTTGCTTAAAGGAGTCTTACTAATTAGAATTCCAGTGGAGAAAGCTTGGGAAGGTTTCAGAATGCTGTATCTGAATCCACTTCCCTTCCACTCCTGGTGGGAATTTTGAAGGGATTTCACATAGTTTCCCTAGGAGGTCAATTACAGACCTACTTTCCCCAATAATTTTTGAATTCATTATCCTCAAATATCAAATACACAAAGGCAAATATACTCTTTAAGCCATAGTGTGAGACATAGTGATTGAATCAAAGGTTTCATATTAGAAAAAAATTTGATTTTCTTCATTTTTATTCAGAATAGGCTGGGAGAAGTGTGGAATCAAATGCTTCTGAAGATATAGACTTCATGGCAGCAAGCTCCTTGAGGACAGGGACATGTATGGTACATCGTAACTATAGTCAGGCAACATACATGATAGTTTGTGCAAAAGTTAATCAGTGATTAAACGTACTGATTTATATTGCTTGGAAAAAGACTTCTCCCTTAGGTATTCTAGAGCAGCCTGATAGTTTTGGAAGAGATGGATCATACCAAGATGTGTTTCAAGCAACCTTTAGTGTGTTTTACTTGCAGTTTATCTCACCCTAGTTGGACTTCCCTGGTGGCAGTAGAATATTGCTAACTAATAAGATGTTTGCTTTGGTTTTGGACCCTATCATAACCAAGTTTATTAAAAGGCTGGAAAGCAAGGGAGGCAAGCATGAGATTAATTTTCTTTTTTACATATGATACATTATTATTTCCAAAAAGAAAGTTATATCTAACATTGTAATTAAAGCAGATTTTCATTGACTTATTGGAGGCATTGTATACTATTTTTAATCATAGTAATCAGTAAGTTGAAATGTTCAGAAAAGAAGTAGTAATAATAGCTAATATTTATTGACTACTTAGATGAGCCACGTTCTTAACCTTTAGGAACAGTGTTTTCCCAAATGGGGTCACATTTTCCATTTTTTATTCAACAACAAATTTGCCGATTGTATTTTAGGCCCATCTTAATTTCTTTCAATTCTAGGTTTGTAGAACTATGTTAATTTTCATGGTCATGTTAAAGGTTTTGGATCTTTTAATAACATTTCATGAGATGCTTCTAAAGACCTGACAGAAAATTCTGTGTCCCATTTACTTTGTGTCTTTAAGCCACATTCAGTTCTCCATTCTGGGACATCTTCAGTCATTGGACTCTGAGGAATTTGAAGAGCTCACCAAGGCGCTTCATTTTGTTAAATGCTCCCAGTGAGCCTTCCTGTGTTATGTGGAATTTCATTAATTTGGAACTCAATGTCATTGCATTCAGACAAGGCCAGTCTAGAGGGCAGAATTTTGGAGGAATTCATGGAAAGGAGGATGCTGGAATATTCAAAGGAGGAACAGAGAGGTAATATACCAATATTGTTATTTACCACACAGGAGGATGAGCTTCACGGGATTTTTTAAACCATTTTAAACCTCTTGAGATATATATAGATATAGATATAGATATAGATATAGATAGATAGATAGATAGATACATAGATAGATAGATAGATAAATTTGTTGGATTTGGGAAAGACATATGATTCCTGCATCATAACACACAGTGACAAAGTTGTGAGCAGATAGACAAGAGAGCAGAAAAACTCTCTCACTACTCTCTGAGGTTGGTGCATAGTAAGCTTCCAATTAACTTTGGTTGAGTTGATGAAAGAAATTGCTATGAAGGCAGATTTCTTAGGATACTAGACTAGAAGTCTTGGAACAAGATTCTCAAGATGGAATGGTCTTTGAGAGAGAGATCAATAGGCTGCCATGCCCTCAGCCTACATTTGTCTCTCTCTATTTTTCTCGGTTGAACAGGGATTTGCTTTTCCTTGCTTTAGGAATTACCCCATTGGGACAAGCAGTGGTTGAGTTATATGATGGGAAAGAAGGGTTATCAAGTTTATTGGTTTAAATTCTCACTTTTTGAAAGCAAAATTACTGGAATTACTTTAGATATCAGTTCTAAGTTTCATAAAGTTAAGCTTATTGAGTTTGGGGGCATTATTGCCAGTGAGTCTGGACTGTGTATGGAAAAATTGTCATTCCTTAAAAAATTATGCATAGCACTTTATTGTACATGGGAGCCTCATGGATTTTTAAAAATTTATTTTCAATAATTTTTAATCTAATTTGATTAAAACACATAAATTAGCTATATCCTCCAGTGAATTAGGAAACCCATAATACCGTTTACTTGGGACTAAGATAATCCCCAGTATACCTATCTGCTTCTTGGGTCATACTGCATCCAGTCATGCTGGAATACTAGTGGGACATCAGAGCTCTACCAAAGAATCAGAAACTACAACTGGGGATCCAAACAGAAATGCTCAGGTGGTCTCAGTAACAGAGTTCTTGGCATGCAAAAGATGTTCAATAAACATTTATCGAGAGAATAAAACTGAGGAAACTGCTAAACGTATGGTGGAGGTAAGGAGGTTTCTGGTAACATTATAAAGCATAGCAAAAGTAAACAGTTACTTCACGCAGGAAACCATAGCATAGAGGGATTGAGGTGAGTGGACTAGATGCCATGGATCTAGTTCAGCCTCTGCTACAAACTTGTGTATGTGAACAAGATATTTTAACTTCTATAGGCCTCAGTTTCCTCTCTGTAATAGGAAGTGATTTCCAAACTCAGGTTTTCCTTTTTCAAACTCAGTTTTCTGATAATATACACAATAAGAAAAGTAGACCCTCTTGGATTGAATCAAGGAAGGAAGACTGTAGCCCTGCCTGCTCGGTCACCTCCCAGGCGCCCCCAGCACACAGTTTGAAAGCGATTGGACTTCATCTGTGAGGTGCTCTCCCACCATGACATTTGTGGGCACTGTTCATAACCAGTGTTATAAGCAGCTGTGTGGAGGCCAGTGGAGGGCACCGACATATTTTGAAAAGTACTACTTCAGAGGGTGTTCTTCTCCCCTCAAACCAGCCACTGTGGTCTCTAAGTCCATTGATGGCATCACAGCCTACATTGTCTCCTCCACCTGAACCCCGGGAATTATCCAAGACTGCCCCCTCAGTGCCTATATCCATGAAGTCACCACCTGCTCTCAGTTTTCACCTGTGAATATTTCTGAAACCTACCATTTCTTCTCCAGCCACCTCCAGGATTCAAGTCTTTATCCTTCGTCTCTGGACAATCACAAAATACCCTGACTGATCTTTGGACCTTTAGTGTCAGTCCATCCCCATCTGTGTCACTCCTTAACCTAAGTCTTTTCATTGCTCCCCATGGCCTGCAGGACAACCCCAATCTTCTTCAGAAGGCAGGTGGGCTCTCCATGACTGGCCCTACCCAGCCTCTGCTCTCATTTGCCATCTTGTACTTTTTGCTCTGGCAGCATCAAAGTGCCCAAAGTTCTTCAGATATACTGTGTAGTTTTACACCTTCACCCTTGGGTCCTAGTGATTCTCCTCCTGTCTTGCCCTCTACCTTTCTTTCCTTTTTTTAAGATTTTATTTATTCATGAGAGACACACAGAGAGAAGCAGAGACACAGGCAGAAGGAGAAGCAGGCTTCCTCTGCAGAACCTGATGCAGGACTCGAACCCAGGACCTCAGTATCATGACCTGAGCCAAAGGCAGACGCTCAACCACTGAGCTACCCAGGTGCCCCAGTCCTCTACCTTTCTTTTCTGCAACTCCTTTATCATCTTTCTTTAAGACTTTGTGCAAGTCTTATCCCTAGAGAAGGCCAGCTAAGGGCCCCGCTGTGTCTGTTAGGACTCTGCTTGCTGCTACCACATTCTATTAAAATTATCCAGATAGATACAGTTCCTCCACTAGATTGTAACTCATTGGAGACCAGTATTATTTCTTTTTATACTTCTTACTCCCCCGTGTCAAATACAGTGCCCATGAGCTTCACAGTAAGCAACCTGTCATGGGATTATCTGGTCTCAACACATCAGCTCACTGATTGGTTTCCCATGAGATTAGTCAAAAGATCTAAGTGAACTCAGGGGCAAGGGAAAGGCTAATGCAAAGTATAATACTTTTAAAATTAAAAAAATTAAAAATTTTAATATAAATGCTATTCTAGTATTTATCATAAAGCTATGTAAAGCTTTAGAGGTTCTATTTGCTTTTCATTTTAATAAACTGCATCATTTAAGAAGAGAAAAGTCAAAATACACAAGTTAAAGACGGTGAGTAAATTTACTCAAGTAAACCTTCAGATATTTTGAGTAAATTGTTCCTTTGTCTTAGCATGAGCCTCATGGAGGGGGAATGCCCCCAACCCTGGCACCCTTGAGAATCAAGAAAGCAAGCTTCTTGAGTATATAATTCTCTCTTTCCTTGTCTAGGACCAGGCCACCTCTGGCCTATAAAAAACAACCTCTCTGCAGGGATGCAGCCCTAAAGGCACAGGGTGTAGCAACAAAACCCTCACGTTATGCTGAGAGGAAGGTGATTGCCCTCTAGGCAGATGGCACCGTAGGAAGGGAAGCTGGATTTGAGCGCCTCCACCAGGCACCTTTACGAGGGGTGCAGATTTACCTTGCCGAGTGCAAAGAGCCACTTGTTTCCTCCTTGTCCTCAAATGATAATCTGTGGCTGCCAACTCAGTAGGAATAGTCATGGTCTCTCTGAAGACCATTTTGGTAGGTTTTCTTGTGAAGTCTAGCTTGCCATTTTGATGGGGCGAGATAGTGGCATTCTGTGGTGCTTTCTGAGCTGTGACCCAGAGAAATCCCTTCTCTGCATAGAATTGTCATTTTGTATAGCTCATTTTGCTAAGTGACAAAGCTGATTCTGTCACAACAGGAGCCAAACAAAATGGTGATCGCTGGCTCATGCGTGAGGGATCTCTTCGTTTCCACACACCCTGTGGTAAGCATTATTCACGAGCACTTAATTGTTGGTCTTCATGCATAAAATGAATGTGACATTTGAGACAGATGTTTATTGTTTGTTACATATATCTATATTTTTTCAAAACTCCAGCTACTGAAATTGGCCAAAATTACCATGACAAAGCACAGATTTTGTACATTTGGGGTTGTACTCTGATCTGTGACCTGTAGGAACAGCATGCAGGTGTTGGCGATATACACATGGACAGACTTTTCTTTTTATTGACAGGAGGGATAGAGTTTCTTGAACAACTGTGCTTAGGCTGAAACAACTGCTGAGTTCCACCAGGGGCTGCTGTTGAACTTCTAAAAAAAAATCATATTTTGGAGAAGAAAGGGGGTGGTGGTGGATGGGGAGGGAGGGATGGGAAGAGGGGAAGAGGAATAGAAAAAAAATCTTGGAAGAAAACCTGACATTTCTGTCTAAGGTGGAGGAGCATGCTTTGCTGATGCCACACGTGGAATGTTTCGGAAGTGTCAGTAATAAATACTTCTATCAGAAATCTCCTCATTCTATATCTCTGCATATTATACCCCAAGGAGAGTCATACAAAGACATAGCTGTCAGGGTCTAATTTTGGATCTGAAAACTATGGCGGTTGTCAGGCATCATTTCCCATGTGTGATATTTATCTCCTCTCACAAACAAACTGAGTGCAGGGTTTTTAATTAATTTCCAAGTGTCTCCCATGATAATTTCCCCCCTAATATATTAATACGATGATTTAAACCTTCATTCAGAGGCAGACTTTTGGTTGGAAATCACTAAAGGCTTAGATGGTGTTTAGTATTATCAATAAGTTACACGTTCGTTGGTTTGCAGGGAATCAATAAAGTTGCCCTTTCCTCATTTTTATTTTTAGAGGCATCAGTGGGATTGTATCTCTTTTAAGTATATTAAGGAAATCATGAGTGAGCTGATTTTGTTATTTTTCTTCTTGTGATTGGAGGCAGTTCTTAGGCTGTTCCTCCTAATGCTTGTGGTAGAGTTACTTTAAGAAAAGTTCTTGATTTGATGAGAAGGGAGTGAATTTTCTTCTGTAAAGTATTTCCTTCAGAGAAACTTGATTTTTTTTAAATAAAGGAACCAGAAATAGACCATGGAAAGGGGCATATCCCTGAAATGTACAAATCAATTGAGGACAGCAAGTGAATTCACCTCTTATTTCCCTGCCCAATCTCTCTCTCTCAATAGAAAATGGGGAATAAAAAGCATAACATCATAAAAATTCTAAGGACAGGAGTAGGATGGAGTTATAGTGTATGTTTCTTAAACAGCATATTTTTTAAATAAATGAAAATAAAACTTGTGTCTTCCATAGGAAGTCACATTTGGTAGAATTTTATTTATTTTGGGGCAATGCTTATATCTTTATTATTATTATTATTATACTCTTAGCTAAAAGGTTGCCCCAAATTTCACAAAGATTTTTTTCTCAATTCACCTTTAAGATATTTGATTACTGGGGTGATAGGGCAGTCCTTCAAGAAATATTTATTTTTCTCTGAAAAGGACATTCAAACACCATTGGAAATCATGACAATAAAAGGTAAAGTCCAAAATACTTATATACAGCTTCTAATTATTGGCAATCAAATATTAAATTCCTGGAAATGCCTGAAACTCTTTCTTATAGGACTGCAGCTTACATTTGTTACTTTTTTCTGTGTGAGGATTTATTTCTCTCCTCTCTCCCAACTCCCAGCACCTGCTATACAACTGCTTTCCCTAGGTCCCTTAGGAAAATTTAATAACCAAATACCTATCCAGTGAGAAAGGAATTTTTTAAGGTTCAATTGCTCTGTTAATAATTTGTATTTTTTTTTTCTGTCTTGCAGTTTCTATGTAAGCACCACGAAAATCAACCTTTTAAGCACAGATTGATTCTGACAGTTTTTATTTTACGTGATTTCCAAGAATTGGTATAGAGATGCCTCTTAATTGAAATAGTTCTCCTTTTTGGCTTTTATTTTATTGTCCTTTACTTCTTGACATCTTGTACATTAAATCAGAGGCTGTTTTAGAGACATGAAATGACAGCTTTTTCAGAGCGCGATTCTGGATCCTGATAGATCTGCACTTCTCAAAGCAGACAGGCTGCTCTCCACAGCCTCCGAGAAGCTTCCTGCGCGATGGGCACGTCACCTGGAAACACAACCATAAACTGCAGGTTAATCACCAAGGACCGACTCGTGTCAATTCCCCACTGCCCTGCTTCCCATCTGAGAGGAATAAAGCCAAGAACTATTTTTTTTCTTTGCTATTTAATTTAACAGAATCTGGGCTCAACTTTAGTTGGAAATTATATTTCCTCTAGACCACAATGGAAAGGCTACTCACATAATTTAGTAGCTGTGTTGTAAAGAAAAATCAAAGCATCCTCATGGAATATTTTCCCCGATTGCATCTTCCTGTGATGAGAGAACACATAAAGTGAATGAGATGTGACACAGGCATGAACAGAGAACCCATTTGTTACACTGAAATTGCGAGAAAAATGCTATTTGTGTTACTATGATGTTTTGGAGTTAGAAAAGGGTTATTTGGGAAAAAATGTGTATCTATATCAGAGTCAGTAGGAATAAAAATGAGACAGGATGCAAATATATGATAGCACAGGAAAGCACAGCTCCACAGACCAGACCAGTCCTGTTCGAGGTAGCAGGCAAACAACGGAAACGCTAACAAGATGAGCATTCTGGATTTGTTTTTCAGTTCTACCTAACTCTTTGTAACTTTACAATGCAAGATTCAGAAATTGGAGCCAATTACCATAATATGTGGTGGTTTGGTGGGAGCATGTTCTACATCAGACAGTTAAAAGGTTTTATTGCTATTAGGAGCATGTTAATGCCCTTGATAATGTCTCTACTTGCTTTGTAATGTCTCTCGTTGAAGTATAGAATTCTTTTATCTTCTTATTACATTATGCAAAAACTTGAATTGAAAAGATATTTGCAGGAACATTTAAAGTAGTGCATCAATCAGCTTCAAAGAAGAGAAAATGTTCTCGGAATAGCTTATAAAAGGATAACTGTCAGTTTTATTTTGGATGAACAAAGGCGGCAACGTAAAAAGCACTTTATTGTAAAAGCATACTGTGCAATTCAATAAATATGCCATATAAATATAAAAGAGAAGAAAGTTCATAATTATCTGATGACTTAAATGTAATTTAAATAATACTTTTAAAATGCATCTAACAGTGAAGTACTCTTTTTCTTTTGGGTTCCGAGTTCTAGCCTCTAAGCCCCCATTAGGTGATAACTTAACTCTCTCTCTCTCTCTCTCTCTCTCTCTCTCTTTCTGATAACATAAGGACTTGAATGGATTAGTCATGGTCCTGTTTTTAATATATCTCAGAATGATACAGAAAAGAGTATGTGTGTGGAAAGCATTAGCAAAAATTTTAACAACCACTTAATGGTGCAAGCTTTTCAAAATGATTTGTTCTTGTCTGCCCGGTTTTCAATTGTTTCTCATCCTGTCATTGCTGCCATAAGACAATTTTGAATTTGAATGTAACTGTATTGTCACTTGAAATAGCATTTCCAAGTGTTTTGTGTTTGTTAGGTAAATCTATTAGCATTGTGATTGCCGGACTTTCTAAATCAGAGGTGGTTGTTACTTTGTTACTTTCTACATAAGGATATTTGCACTCTTCCTTATAACTAGAAAAAAAATATATATAACTAGAATATATATATATATATATATATGTATACACACACAATTTTAGAAAGTTGACTTTTAACTGTAAATGTTAAATATATAACCTTATTTTCAAGTGTGTTTCTCAGGTAATAAACTTTAGCCTGATAAATGCTCCATAGATGACTCTTTTTGACAAGGTTTAAAAATCTACACTGTGAACTGTCTATTAAAGAATATATTCAGATCCAGCACATGGAAAACATATGTAAATTTTCAGGATAGGAAAAAAGAATCTACAGAACTCTTTTTTTCCATAATTTCTGTTTCTACACATATCTATGTGTAGGACATAGGCATGGACAGTTAACTCCCTAGCACATAGAAGGCACTTGATAAATATTTGTTGATTAAGGTTAAAATATAAAAAGAAAAATACCCCAATCAGTAAAAATCTGTCTTCTGTCTTGTAACCTGACAAAGAGATACTAATCTCTTATTAAACACAGAAATCGGCATTTTTCCCAGACTCAGGCCTTTTTAAGATTCAGAAAAACTTCATTTGAAGTCAAATAACCAGGCTAATTCACTCCCCCACACTGTTGTCACTTATAAAATTATATTAATGTTCATAACATTTCTAAAAAATAATCTTCATTTATTTTAAAGTTGTAAATATGGCTGGCACCTTGTAATAAAAAATCAATTCATAACTTTATTTGTAACATCATTTTGATAGCGACTTATTTCTCATCACTATTGTACATGACGCCTAATTCATTAAAATAATGTTCTCATTTCAGTGGGTTTCATCCAGACTCTGTAGAAAACAGTCCTCCGTCTGCTGCTACTCTCTGATATACCCCATTTTCTCATCCCTCCTTTCTCTCGGCCTGTTTGGGAACACTCTCATTTTGAAAGTACAAGGAAAATTATCTCATAAAAGAAATTTAATAACAACAGAACTTCTGAGATTTCAAAAACGTAGAATTTTTAAGTTATTGAACTATGGGAAAAGCTGTAATTTATAACCAGCAAGTTAGTATGTTGTACACATCTGTGTACTGTTTCAGAAAATAAAGGTTGTTACTATAGCAACTGCCACATAATATGGAACATACGTTATTTGTGAGATGCCAGGCTTCGTGTTAAAAAAAAAAAAACAACAATTCCCTCCTCATGGCTGCTCATGGATGTTTCAAGGATTTCCACCTTTTCCTTTACTATTGTAAAGGATTCTCATTTTAATATTCTGTTATTTTAAATATTTTTCTTATTTTCAGTTTCTTATACTTTCGGAGTTTGTTGGTTAAATTAAAAGTTTGCAAAGTACTGCCAGATTTGGTGATCACTATTGAGACGTTCTTTCAATCTTTTGATTTTTACGAAATTGTAGTTAATTTTTTACATAGAGCAATAAGGGTATGATAAGAACACATATAGCTACTGTGAATACACAGTTGATACGCCTAGTAACATTTTATTTGGGTTGGCCCTCTCAGGATTTTATAATTCTGTATTGTACAACCATTGTTGTACAACCCCTTTTTAAAAATAAAAATGTCACAATGTATGTATCTACTTTATGGATATCATATTTCATCTGAAAATGTGTATGCCATACTTAATTTCATTTGAAACAACTGTTTAGACAGCGCTGATCATTTTTATAATGAGAAAACTTAACTCCTTTGTGAAGGGTAGATTTCCAGTCTTTCTTGGTAAGTGGTGTGTCAAAGAATAGGAAAGTTGACAAAAATTCTTAAATTTCAATTTTGGGAGAGACCTTTTTAGTTTTTATAGGCAGACTAATGAATTAGTAAAAGAGACAAGGTAATAATGCAACACAGGGGTTCCTTTGATATGGCGGGACAAGGCACCAGAATGTCCGACTGGTTTGAAATAAAAGTCTGAAAACAACTTGACACTTGGAACAACAGTTTTTGACTCTTGTTGGGTCCTCTTTGTGGTAGAGACTTTTGATATGTAAATGCGTCTGATATGATTGAATTTCTTGTGCATGGTGACTTTTTTAGTCCAGATTTAATATATAATTACAATCATTGACATATTTTGTCAGCTTAGAGGTTCTTGGGGAGCAGTATCTGAGTTTTCCTTTGTGCTAGAGGGGATGCTAGGTCCTAGTTCTCCTTAGACACAACTAACTCTGTATCTTCAGAATGTTCTCTGTCATCAAAAAATACTATTATCAACCCTAAAAACAAAACACTTCTTCTGGTGAAAATGGCAGAATGCATAATACCTTTCTTTTGTCGAAAAAAAAAATCCCAACTTGATGGTTTAATCAATAAACATTTATTAACCATCTACCGTGTGCCTGGCACAGTTTGGGGAATATAAAGATGAATAAGAGCTTCCTTGTCTCCAGGGGACTCACGAATCTAGTCAGGGAGAGAATCGAGTCATTAACCAGCCCAGGGAGGTCCATGCTGGGACCTAGTTCTCTCCGGGCCTCCAGCCAACAACAGCGACTCGACAGCAGAACAATAACAGCCAACATCTATTGAACACTTACTTTTTGACAGATACCTCAGGTGCATTTGTAATTTAATCCACAGTAGTGGTCTGGGGGTTTTACTGACAAGAAACTGAGTCTGAGAGCGTTGGAGTCACTTGCCTGCCATTACCCAGCTGAGTTGGGATTCTCATGCCTGTTACACCTGAGACCATACATCTTGACTCCTTGTCCCATCTGCACTGATAGCATCTTCATCCGCGGCACCTTCCTCTCTCACTGGGCTCAGCAGAGTCTGTCTAATTGGCGTCCCTGCTGCCACTTGGCCCCTGCAGCCCCCTCTCCACACAGCTCCCAGGATGGAGAACACGAATCAGATCAGCATCTCCCTTGCCTGGACTCCTCCAGGGGTTTCTATCACATGTGGGAAATCCAGGGTTGTAGTGTCCTGCAGTTTGCTGCCTGCCAGCACCCCTTAAACTCAGTTCCTACTGCTTCCACCCAGCTTGTTCACTTGGCTTCAGACCAGAGGTCGGCACACGTTCTGTAAAGGGCCAGCCAGTAAATCTTACAGGTTTTACAGGCCATACAGTCACTGTGGCAACTACCTACTCAGCTCTGCTATTATAGCTCGAAGGCTGCTGGAGGCGAAAGAATGAACAAGGCTGTGTTCTAATAAAACTTTATTTACATAAACAGGTAGCGGGCTGGATTTGGCCCCCACACCATAGTTTGCTGACCATTGTTTGGACTTGCTATCCTTCCTTTTGTTCCCCTAGTATGTCAAGTCTTCCTACCTTAGGGTCCCACCCTCTGTTCCCAATCTTCCCTGAGCTGCCTCTTCCTGGCTCTTAGCCCCCACTGTGAATGAGAGGCTTTAATTTGGCTGCCATATTTAAGTAGCCCTCTCAACCCCATCTCCACCATATCACCTGTTTTATTGCCTTTATTGCTCTTAAATAGGCAAGATCCCATTAATTTGTTTTCTTTTTTTTTTTCCAATTAGTTTGTTTTCTTACTTGTTTGTTATCTGTGCCCTCCTCTCTAAGAGAGCTCTCTGTGAGGAGGAATCACAGTGGCCTTGTTCATTGTGGTATTGCCACTGACTAGAGCAGAACCTGAGGCATAGAATAGATGCCTAGTAAATACTTGCTGTTGAAGTACAAGCCTGTCTGAAACCAAAGCTTGTGCTTTTAATGATGTCTCAGTATTTCCTTTCTGTAAAAAATAAAGTCACACCAATGATAATTTGAGGACCGCTGGAGGACCTCTGTACCCTGGCAAAACCCGTATCACAAGTATTTCTGGTTGACCTAGGGAATATTTCCACAGGCATGTGGATAAGTGTGATGCCACACCCTGTGGCGTCCACTGAGTACTGACCCTTCTTATGCTACCATCACTGCCCTTGCTGACACAGTTACCACGTCTACTGGGTAGCTTCTACTTCAACCAGGCTCCTCTGTCACTTACAATGCTCTGCACTTACTGGACATCTTGGATGTCTTGTGACATCATCTCTGGGTACCACAAAGGCCACACTGTGACAGCCACTGCTCCTGATGGTCACTTTGCTGTCTCTGCTGAGACTCAGTCTCTTTGAGAGCAGCTGCCTCTGTCAAGCACCGGAACCCTTCTGCTTCCAGTCCCCTTAGATGCCCCCACTTCTAAGTGCCCTGCTGCTTCTAATCAATGGTGTAGTTGGGAAGAACACCTATTTTGTGTTTTCCCTCAACTTAGTGGTTCCAAGTTAGTGCTGCATGTGCCCTAAGGCCTTCCAGCATTTTCAGTTTTTTACTTAACTCTCGTCTCTCTTCCTAAGTATAATAGCTGATACTTATTATATGATGCTTATTGTGTGACAGGCACTGTTGGGGAGCTTTGTATTCATTAACTTGTATAATTCTCATGACAGAACCATGAGGCAGGAATGCTATTATTACCATCTCCACTGAAGCTAAAGAGGTTAACTGACTCACTCAAGGCAACTAGTATGTAATAGAATCAAAATTTGAATGCAGGCACTGAGCTTTAGAATTCACACTCTCAATCCCAGTCAATATGACCTGGAAATGTATCCACGGGTCGAGGCTGGGGACAGGTGCAGGAGGCCAACCCCACACTATACTCCAATCCTTCCTTCCCCTGTCATCCTGGGGCTTGTGACCTACTCAGTGACCCCTCTCAGTGTCCCATGTGCACAATTCCTGGGTGCACACCATTGTTTTCTAGATCTGTGCACATACATCTGACTATAGGCTCAAGGGAGAACTGCTCTCCCCACACCCTTGTCGAATCAGGTGCTAAAGAAGATGCTTGAAATGTGTCTGTAACACAAAAAAGGAATCATGAACTCCTCAGGGAAGGAAGTGAATTTGAACTGGATTCTGAAAGATGAATATGATGTTGCCATTCAGAGACTTTGGATAAAAGGGCATAACTAGACCAAGCACAGACTGCGTGATGTATAAGGGACCAGGCAAAGGCATGGTGAGAGGTAATATAGGGAAAAGAGAGTGGGGTGGGTCTTGAAGGGGGCTTGATTCATGCTAGGAACTTTGGACATTAATTTGTAGGCAAGGATGGGGGTGGAAGGATGGCAGAAATAGCAGCAGCTTTAACACCTGAGTGCAGGAGAGAAGAGCTCCTGCTTATTTGTTCCCGTTGAGTGGAAGGTTTCAACATACGGTTTAAAGTCCACTTGAAGTCCGCTTGGTCTATGAACTAACTTTTATAACATTGATTGGGACGAGACTGTATCTGCATGGTTCTAATGTGAACTAAGTACTTGCAATGCCCTTTATCAAAATCAGTTCCATTTTGCTCATTCCTGTGATAAAGCTTCCTCTCATGCCTGTCCCACCTCTGCCTCGGCAAGGGTGGAGGTGATTCCTGAGTATTCTCTTTTCTTTTCTTTTCTTTTCTTTTCTTTTCTTTTCTTTTCTTTTCTTTTCTTTTCTTTTCTTTTCTTTTCTTTTCTTTCTTTTCTTTTCTTCTTCTTTTCTTTTCTTTTCGTTTCTTTCTTTCTTTTCTCTTTTCTTTCTTTTCTTTCTTTCTTTCTTTCTTTCTTTCTTTCTTTCTTTCTTTCTTTCTTCTTTCTTTCTTTTCTTTCAGATTTTACTTATCTGTTTGAGACAGAGAGAGAGAGAGAGTGAGAACGAGCTGGGGGAGAGTGAGAGGGAGAAGCAGACTCCCTGCTGAGTGTGGAGCCTGACACCGGGTTTGATCCCAGGACTCTGAGCTCATGACCTGAGCTGAAGGCAACTGGAGTCACTCAGGCACCCCTGAGTATTCTATTCTACTAGTATGGCCCCAAGAAGTTCTAGAATTACTGCTATAGAGGACTTCAACCATGTGGATGATGTCACACCTGATTGCCTTGAATGGCTTTATCCAGGTTAACCAGTCTTCTGGGGATCTACGTGGAATCTCCCAGCCACCTTCCTGCTGTGAAGGTTATGAAAGCATTAATTCTTAGTCTACAAGGCTGCCTGTTTCGCATGGTCATCTTTAATGACTTTGGAGACTCTTCAGTTTTCATGGACACCTAATTAGGCAGTTATTTGCACTTCATTTTACTTACTCTCATGACTCCCTTCTAACTGGCACACTAATGAAGTTCCTCTGTGACATCACAATGCTCCAACTGATGAAGTATGTCTTCCCTTTGGGAATCAAACGCCCATTTAAAATTAATGAGTCTCTGGTACCCAAACTACTTGTGAATTTTGTCAGCTCTAATATCTAATATTTGTAAGAAATATTTAGACTTGCCTGACTCTTGTCAGAACTGAGATCTTAGTTCTTTGGCAAATTTACATAAAACTGTAGGGAGAGTGACACAATCAATCTGATCTGCTCTATGTGTCCCTTCCACCCCACGAGAAGCAGTGGGTAGGGAGAATGGGAAACAATTTCCAAGGTCCCAGATGAGCAGGGTATAACTTAATGAGCCTTTTGAGGAATTAAAAAGAAATAATCAGTCTGAAGAAACATCACCATTCTTATAGTTGCTCTATTTTCCCAGTGTCAATCCAGGAACATGGATTTTTCTATTCCCCTGGTTTTCCAAGTTTTAGAAACAAGAGAAATGTTTTATTTAAAAAATGAAATAAAAAAAAAGAAATCTTCAGTGATTCCCATATATAAAACAGGTAACAATGGAGTTGCAGTGGTCCAAGGTGATGGTGGAGTCCCAATAGTTTGTCACATATTGCTTTTTGCCTTACCCTGCTGCTCCTTACCCCTTCCTCCAGCTACTGCAGAGCTCTGAAGGATTTGAAGTGAATACTCCTGCCTCTCTTCCATCCACTTATTCTAACATTTGCTTTAGGAGGTATAGCTCATATGGAAAAGGGTTTAAACAGATATTTTAGGAATAGTTTATTTTTCTCTTCATAGTGAGTGAATTACTCTGGATTTCCCTTGATTACCATTTGAAATGGCATGACTTCTTTAAAATACTACAAATAACACCAAAATATAGTGGTTCTCCAAAGCATCCCTCCTATAGGTCTTTGTTTTCTTCCAGTCCACTTATTATTCTTATATCACATTTATTACTTTTCCCACCAATGCGGGGTGGGTGGGGAAAGGATCCATTTACTTCAGTACTAATTATTGCTCTATTTTCAATGTTGGGGGCAAGAGAATCATACAAAATATATATCCTAGGACCACATATAAGTAAAAAACAACTTAGGGCTATTTTTAGACTAGCCTTTTTGGAGAACTGGGATTATAATACTTTAAAGTCATCTATACTTCAAACTCAGAAGAAAAGACAAAACACTTTATATAAAGACAATAAATAATGAAATAAAATGGATTTCGAGTCCATTCCATTGGTGAAAGACAGGAGGAAGGGGGCACCTTCGTATTGTAGTTGGTTGAGCCTCGGGCTCTTGGTTTTAGCTGAGGTCCTGATCTTAGGCTCCTGAGATCCATTCGATCATTGTGTTCCCACTAGCTCAGCTGGTCACATTAGGGCGAGATTGGGGTGATGCTGACCATCAGATGAGGGAGGGCCACCCACAAAAGAGACCCTGGATGGAGTCCCAGAGGTGGAAGCAGGCCAGCCATCCTCTTCTCTCCTGCTGCATGCACTCCACACATGCACTCCTTTCTCCCTCCTGTTCCTTCCCTGCCCTCCTGCTTTCTTCCTGCATTTTTTAACCTTTATTTCTGAGAGAGAGAGAGAGAGAGAGAGAGAGAGTAAGAGAGAGAGAGAGAGCATGAGTGGAGGAAGGGCAGGTGGAGAGGAAATCAAGCAGACTCCAACTGAGCACAGAGCCCCACACAACCCATACCATGTCTACAACTTGGCTCCAGCTCTTCTTTATCCCTGCCTCTCTCGGCTTCTTATGAGGTGCTTTCTGGAAAAATTCCTGTATCTTCCTGAGAGTCCCTGCTCCGAATCGACTCCCTGCATTCAAGGAAAATCACTGTGCTGTGGTGCTTTTATTCTTTTTGAGAAATATTTTCCATGCATACAGGAGAAAAGTAAAGATTAATATGGTTTGTTCTTTCTTGAGGTTTTAATTTTCTTTGAAAATTTTTGTGAGAAAGGACTTTCTTTTTAAAATTAAGAACTAGGCTCTGGTGGAGAAGTGATTTTCTATCATAGCGTTTCTTAAACTAAGTCATTTCTACACCTCTTTCATGACTTTGCTATGCCTGAATACCATCTGTGGTATCTTTTTCAACATTTTTCTTTAAATCAATTTAAAAGTCAATAATTTTAAGTAATAGAGTTGGTGAAATCAAGAGCTTGATGTGATGTTATATTTTAAAAAGCAGATAACAATGAAAATATTTGGATATGAGGCAATTAAAATTATCCCCCCAGTGGCAAATGTTCAACCATTTGGGAAATACCATTCATTCTAGTGAATGGTCTGCTTCTAGCTTATGACTTTGAATATAAACTTAGGGTCTGGCATAATATTCTACAGCAAGAAGAAAATGAAATGGTAAAGCTGGTAGATTGGGAGGTTGCCAGGAGCCTATAGGTCACAGTATAAAATTTATTAAGATCCTGGAATTTTTTTCAATATAAATAAAATGTATGTGTATTGAACATAAATAAAATATACACATGTATATGTATTTTTCAACTCGTACCCTAGTTTTGAGTGATAAAGTCATTCCAAGTCTGTGGCACAGAAGGTGACTAAGCACGAGAGCATCGTTTAGGTAAATTTCCTTGTTAGTTTCAGCCAGTCACGTAGCAGCGCATTGTCCCAAAGGTGGTGTGATGGCCCTCTCATTGTCCTGTATCTGTTATTCCATAAATAGACAGGGTTTCTGTAATTTTTTTTAAAAAATCATATTACTTATTAATACTCGCAATCAATGGGACACCTTCATAATTTCTCAGGAAAGAGATACAATAAGGTTAAATTTTTCTGTTTGCCATAGAATTTCCCTTTCTGATTCCAGGGCAAATAGAACAAAGGATCGTTTTTTTATAATTTTTTTTTTCCAAGAGTATGTTCTGGTGTCTCATTATTTTGAGATTGCTGTGAAACCTAGGATCAAAAACATAGAAAGGTATAGTTAATTGTGTACTTCATAGTAATAGCGTTTTTTTCCTGTTCATGTGTCTTTTCACACGCATTTTTTTCTTCTGAGAAAGACTGAATGGAGTAATTTTCTCCCTTTTCTCTCTTTTTCAAAACTATCGATGTGATACAATGCATGTTATATAATAATCACAGTTGTCATGACTTTGGGAAGCAGGGTTTCAAGTACACATGCTGTACAAAGTATTTTATGAAAATTTTGATTCTCATGTTTGAGGATAATAAAAGGATTCCTTTGCTTCTTAGAAAGAAACCCCGAAAACAAACGAACAAACGGACTCAGTGCTCGGACACCTAGCCGAGCGTGCGTCTGGGAAGAATGACATGCCTTCAGCATGAAGTAGCTACAAGGAAAAGACATGTAATTAAGGAGGGGAAAAAAAATCAGAAACCAGAGCCATTAAAGAGACTGTGATATGAGGAACACATTGTACAGGAGATGCGACCACAGATCTCAGATCTGAAAGCTGAAAGGAAATGAAACTAGTTAAAATTCCACTTGCTCCTTCACTCCACAAGAGAAATAACATTCCTGTTCGATGCCACTTGCCACTTCAGTTTTAGAAACAATTAAAAGATGCAAATATTTGTGGATTGCTGAGTGTGTTGTAATCCTGTTTTGAAAACAAACAGTGCCTCGTACCTCAGGTTCTCATTGCTGGTTGTGTCGGGATTCAGGGGTTAGAGCAAACCCTTCGGAATGAGTTCACCACTGCTACTCAGACAAAGGGATGCAACTCTGAGGCTGTGTTCTGTTCGCCTGCAAGCTGTTGCCTATGCCAAATGAGCATTTTAAAAACCATTCAAATTAAGTTGAAAATTTGTAATTATATTTTCCCTTTTAATTGTAACTTATGCAAATGTTATATTCCAGCTGTACAAATAATTTTCGCTTCAGACTACAACATCCACATTACATCTAGCATGTAACACCCTGATACAAGATTCTTCGCAAGCTGTAGTTGCAGATTTAGAAGGCTGGAGTTGGCGCTGTTAGTTATGGCTTTCATTGCTGCTACCCTGCAGTTAAGTATAGATTGCAAAGTGGCAATAGAGAAGAGAGACACCTTTGCTATAATTTGCTGGAGACAATTTATGAATAGAGCACGGAGAGAGAGAGAATAGGAAGGCAAACAAACAAACAAAAAAGCACCAAGTCTAAGAAACCTGGATGTTTGGTAAGTGGATATTGTATCCTTGCTGTAATGGATGAATCGGGCTTGCAGCACATTAGTTACAGGAAGAGGCTGCCTGTGACTCATTTGTTAATTGTCATGCATTTTAAACCACTTAGTGCAAACAGAAATTGAATATTTTCCATTTTCAATGGAAATTTCACTTGGGGAAATCATGTACAGAACCATTAAAATTTTTAACCGAGAGTGAAAGAAGCGTGGATTGTTTTAAGCACACACACACCCCCACACCCACCCATACACACACAAACACACATATGGGATCACACATATGTGAGAAATAAAAAAGAAAAATTCCCCCCAAATGCAGCATACTGTTCTGATTACTGAAGTGATTTCTTTACATAAGTTTGGGAAGGTTTTCATCTTCTTGGTGGGCAAACATGTAGAACCTTGATTTACTTCAATCCAGTTGACCATTGATCAGTTTTTGTGTTTAACTGTTCTGGAAGCAATGGAAGAGATGGAAGAAGGAAATTTTCTTCACATCCTCAAGTTATTCACAACCTCGTTGATAAACAAGGAAAACTCATGAAATGAGATGGACTATAATAAACGATACTGTGTGTTTAGAGAACTAGTGGAGAGATCAACACTTCATTTCTCAGTGGGGCAAACAGCTCTGGTGTGGCTTAGTGATTTGTTCAAGGTCGCATCTAATCGTCGTGAAAACATGTTTCAAACTTAGGTCTAACTTCTGTGTCCTTTGTTACTGTTTTTTTTCCATCATTAAGGCATCTGTTAATTGAAAGCTGTACAACTAAAGAATCTATTTGCTAAATATGGGTCCTTCCTATACTTGCCCATGAAATGAGCTTCGACTCAGTTGGAAATAGTATAGGTTTTAAAATACTTTCAGAGGTCCTAGATAGAGATTGGAAGGTTTTGTTGATCTCTAATTAGCTCTGATTGTTAAGATTGATTTTTAAACTGGGAAAATCCAAGATAAAGATCCCATAGCCCTGAAAAGTATGCTGTAAATCCATACGCTTTAGGTCAAAGAGCAAATGATTAAAAGTCCTAATTGATTCTTGTGTAAAAGGGCAGTGCAAGGAAATGATAAAAAAGAATGTCCATGAACAAAAACCCTGGTTGTGTGTATCATTAGCCTGGGAATGTTAGTGGCTTAAGCCTCATTATTACTGCTCTTGGCACAGTCTCTTATAGAGGCAGCTGTGATGATGGCTATACCTTACTTGTGTA
Organism: Canis aureus; assembly: GCF_053574225.1. Taxonomy (NCBI): domain Eukaryota; kingdom Metazoa; phylum Chordata; class Mammalia; order Carnivora; family Canidae; genus Canis; species Canis aureus. The sequence continues at coordinate 23,575,243 of NC_135618.1, forward strand.
AAGCCTGGGGACTAATGTCTACAAAAAGGGCTGGTGATGTGTTGATGGGTTGGTGTGTTGCATGGTGTGTTACCTGCATACTATAGGCAAGTATGGATATGCTTAATTCTTTATACACTGATTCGTCATTCAACAGTTCATGTATTTACTGAAACATCCATCATGCATTTATGAGGCAGGTACCACGTGGCAGGCAATACTATGTTTAACACTGGGAATACCAACCGGCAAAGTAAAAATTAAATAATTATTTAATGAATATCCTCTACATGTAAGCTGCAGTCTGCTGGAACCAGAAATTCTTGACATCTGGTCTCGGCTCTCATCCAGAAAGTCAGTTGTGCTGCCCATGTCCAAAGCCAGGTTAGTATTCCTAGATCTCTCAGCATCTCCCATCTAGTCAAACTGAGTGTAGATCCATAGATGTAAACTCTTCCTCTTGCCCTTACCAGAAGAGTAGTTTTCACGCCTAATCTACTGAAGAGATCCAGCATCTTCTGTAGTAGAATTGTGTGTAAAAGCATGGACTTCAGAGTTAGATGTATATGGCTGTTTCCACTACTCACAAGATGAATGTCCTTACCATATATTTAGTTTTTGCATCAGTAAAATGAGTGTAATCTGGAAAGTTTGCAGTGAGGATTAAGTTTAAATAAAGTAATGCTTGACACTTAATAAGGCCTGACAAATGGCGGCTAACCAGTAGCATTTTGCTAACATTTATTCTTCTCTCAATATTCATTTCCATTTGCAAGTGATGTCTCTTGCCTGCCATGTATTAGTTTCATGTGCCCATGACATTTTGCTGTGTGAGTAGTAACTTAGACATCTGGAGTTTGCCAGAATTTTCTGGCTCCCTTTGACTACTTTGATGGGCTGCTAATTGCTTGATTTTCTAGTGGTAATCATGAGTGGGGCTGCTGAGCTCATCTATGTATACTTTCTGGAGGGCATCTGGAAGTGCAACCTAGAAGAATGCTAACTTATGCGGGCTTCCTTCCATAGGATTACAGTGATTTCTGGGATGTAAATTGCTTCAGAGTTCCTAGGTCTGTTCTCCCCCTCCTCTCCCCAACCTTCATTTTCTACTTTCGTTTCTCTCTCTTTTCCTCCTCTTTCCATCTAGTCTTTGAGACATTTACAAATACACATTAACTCCACAGTTTCTGACTAGGGCATTATCTTTATTAACGTTTGCAATTTGTGTAGATTATAGATCTTTCATGACCCGCAATGCCCCAGGATATGCCACTGCCATTTATTTGTATAGTCTTCTACTTTGATGAAATGCAGATAAATTGAAAAATCTGCCAAGAATCATTGTCCTCAGGATATTGGGAAACAAGCACTTCCATAGTTAATTGTGTGTGTGTGTTTAATCGTGGCCTAATAAATTGGTTTTTCTTTTTTATGCCTTTACATTCGCTCTCAGAAAAATCTCAGAATATTAACATTTTTTGCTTTGCATGTGGCCAACTGTTTATCCTCAGAGTACATGCCAAACTGGGGAGAGCAAACAATAAAATCAGGTGGAGGAGGCAGAGATTTTTTGTAAGTAGGAAGTAGGAGAAATTCTTTTCCTTTAAGCCTTGAAACCCTATGAGCTGAGGTAAGGAAAATTCACAAGCATTGTGATAGCAGCCCAGTGGACTAGGATTCACAACATGTTTTCCCCATCTTGCTAACTTTTTTTTTTTTTTTTTCTGGGCAAGAGGTCTCTATCTAGAGCTTCTCAGTCTTTAGGGCACATAAGAATCACTGGAGAGGCTATTAAACATGCTGAGTCCCAAAGATTCTGAATCATTGGATGAATCGGGGCCTGGCAGCCTGTATCTAAAACCATGATGATGCACGGGGTCTGTTTTACTCTTTCCTTTGGTTTCTAATCTTGGCTCTGCCCATTTTTGCAGGCTTGGCTAAGAAGCCCTGTGCAAGAGGAGGTGCCTGGCAAAACAGATGCAGCCGTGTCAGAGCTGTTTATTCAGAGCTCCCAGCACTGCCTAATGCACAGTGCCATCAGGTTGTTGCTCAGGGAGACACCTATGATTCCATTAATTATTTAGGGATCCAAAGTAGCCACCATTAATGAATTTGAATGTATTACAATGATCCTAATCAGAGTAACAGATGCAAAATGACAATATGATACACACAGTTTTCCCCCAGCGAGTTACACACTATTAAGGTCTGTTGCAGTCAATGAATCCAGATGCTTCCACACTCTTACTGACCATGAAAGATCCTGGTTTCATTACATGAGAGAAAATAAGTTCATCCTGTCATCTTGCAGCGTTAAAGCGGGATCCAATTCAGCAGCTGGTAAGGCATCATAAGTTGGTTTGCAATAATCCTGCTTCCATTTCAGGATTGACTGAGTGGAGGAATTCTATTGCATCTGGGCTTATCATTCCCTTTACATTATTTTTATGCTTTCCCAGATGAGATGGTTTACTCTAGCTAAGAACGCCTCCGATGGACTAAACAAGTTTTATACACATACTGAGTGAGAAAAAAGTGAACTATTTTTATCGAGGGTAAATTCATTAAAATCAGAGTAACAAAACCAAAGTCAACTGTGATAAAATGGGAAGCATAAAGCTTCTCAAGAGTATCTCTCGAATAATGTTGTCAGACTTCTGGTGTGCATGAGGCTGTGCATGACAGCACTTCCCCCCTTCTTGTCTTAGGGATCATACAAAAGGAAAAGAAAAAAAACAGAAAAGGAAGAGCCTCTGTCGTTTTCAACCAGGAGACAAATATAAACCACAGACTCTGCAACACCTGTGAGAACTGCCAAGAGAAGCTGAAACTGTGTAGTAGCTGTGGAGGACGAAACAAAAAGAAGCACCCCAGATGGTGGTGAGACATCCCAGGGATGGCGAATGCAGGGAATGCCAGCATAAATACTCTTCCTGAAGGGGGAGGGCTCTCTTGAAGTGCTAATGTTAACAAAATTGTTCAGGAATTCAGGTTAGCAGGGCTGGTGCTGGAGTGCTTCTCTCCTGCTTTGGCTCCAAGAAATATAGTCAAGGGCTGAACAAAGAATCCAAAGACACGAGACGTATGTGCTTGCAATAGCCTAGTTCTAGGGCAGCAGAGAAGGAGAATGAAGCCTGGAAGGTCACCATGGCCCCTCCCCAGTAAAACATCCTCTTGAAAATAGTTGATTTGGGAAATTATAACTCATTCACTGATGATAAGTTAAAGAAAAAGGCATTGGTAGGAAGATCCTAGAATGAAAAAACATGGGAAAAAGCAACAAAACTAACCAGCAGATGGAGAGCACTCCCAAGTAGATAAAAATCTTGTCCTAACAATTTTCCATGAATTAAAATTTAAAAAAATACTCAATGAAGCAATTACCCTGATGAATGAAGACCACAATGCAGAAATAGAAGAACACAGAAGGGAGATGGGGAGTCAATGGAAAACATGAAAGATGAGCTGAAATGCAGAATTACTTTGCTGAGTCCTCATGGGTAATAACTGACAAATTATTTTATTTAAAGCTGAGAGAGAAAGTAACAAAGGTGAAATGCTTATTTAGCAGTACAAAGGTAACAAACAGAAAAATAATAATATACCATTGGGGGGGCGGGGAGACAGAAATGAGGAGTTGGACAAAGAAAGAAATTAAAAACAGCAGAGGTGACTTATCTGGAGGCCTCATCTGAATGGCTGGGGACTGGAAACATCTGGGAGATTCTTTACTCACATGGTTGGTTCATGGGCTGATATGATCCAAGGCTGGGTTCAGCTGGGACTTGACCAGAGCCCCAAGGTGTGATATCTCCACGTTGCCTGAGCTTGCTAACAGCATGGCAACTTCAGGATCACCAGACTTCTTACATTGGCAATCCAAAAGCAAATGTTCCCAGAAACAGGAGAAAGCTGCACAGCCCTTTATGAGCCAGCCCCAGAGTCACGTAGCATCACTTCTGGTGTGACGTAGCCACAGGCCCACCCAGGCTCAAGAACGGAGGCACAGACCTCACTTCTCTAGAGGAAGGAGTGTCAAAGAATTTGTGCTCACATTTTAAATCTGCTACAGTGTTAGAGGGTTCAAATTTCAGTCTAAAAAAGCAGTTATGGATATTTGTGTACTCAATAATATAGGAAAAAATTAATACTTCCTTAATGTGATAAAATATATTTGGCTCAGTAGAAATTCCAGAATCAAGTTGAATGGCAAATAATAGATTCATTCCTTTTAAGTACAAGAAAAAGTTAAGAACGTCTGCTATTGTTAATATTACTTGACATTACTTGTGAAGTACTAGCCAAAGCAGGTCCCTGAAAGGGAGGATATAAAGCTACCATTATTTGTAGATAATATATAATATTTTACCTGGATTTCCCAAGAGAATTAATTGAACCCCGCCCCCCCACAAATAGAGAATTCAGTAATTAGTGGGAACATAACTAGTACAAAGAAATTAATAGCTGTCATATACAAACAGAAGATAGGATGGAAAAATTACCCTATATAATAGCAACTCATAATACTAAATACCTAAGAATACATGTTAAAATGATCTATTTAAACAATAATAAACATTACAACAAACTTTATTTTTTTTTGAAGATTTTACTTATTCATGAGAGACACAGAGAGAGAGAGAGAGAGGCAGAGACACAGGCAGAGGGAGAAGCAGGCTCCATGCAGGGAGCCCGACGTGGGACTTGATGTCGGGGTTCCAGGATCACATCCTGGGTGGAAGGCAGCGCTAAACCACTGAGCCATCTGGGCTGCCCTACAACAAACTTTAAAACACTCCTCAGGAACTCAAAACAAGTCTGCTGGAAAACCTTAACAAGTTGATAGAAATACTTAATATCATAAAGATGTCATTTTTGTCTAAGTTAATTCTAATCAAAATAAGAATTTTGTTTTTGAAACTAGATAGTTCAATTTCAAAGTTCACACTAAAAATTAAGAATAGCCAACAAAACTCTGAGAAGGAAGAACAATAGTGGTGGTGGTAGGAGGGAAACGAGACAGGTGCTGCCATATAGCAAAACATATTTTAAAGCCTAAGTATATGAAACAGTGTGGTAGGTAAATGAATAGAAATAGATTAATGAAACAAAGCAGACCCCAATATGTATGAGAATTATTCAAAAATTAGTGTTGGGCCAGCTGTATAGATATCTGAAAAAAAAGTTAGATTTTTCTCAACCATTCTGGTGGAATACATTCCAAATGGATAAAAAATTTAAGTTAGGAAAGGAAGTCTTGACAGTACTAGAAGAAAAGATGAGGACAAAGGGAAATCCCTTAAGTTCTTAGAACAGAAAATCTTTCTGATTATAACATGAAATCTAAAAGAAAAGCATGATAAATTTGACTACACTAAAAAAAACTTTTGCACGTATAAAACAACATAATCAGGGTCAAAAGACAACAGAAGTTGCAAAATTTTTCAACTTCTAAAGGATTAATCACTCTTATATATGAGTAAGAAATGGGTAAGAAACAGGCCAATGATATAGTCAAAAATGGAAAAAGGATATATGTAGACTACAGAAAAAGAAATCCCAATGGCTCTTCAATATATAAAAACATTCTAGAATTTGTGCACGGAAAAATGCAAATTAAATCTGCTCTGAGATGACATTTTTAAACCTATCAGACTGGCAAAAATCCATATGTTTGATGACACACCATGTTGATGAAGTCGTAGGGAATCTCATCAATTGCTGGTGTTAGATGAATACAAATGTAATTTCTATTTGATTCTCATCTCAATGGCCAAGAAAAGAAACTCTATACTTTTCTCTTGATTTATTTATTTATTTTTTTAGTATTTTGAAGCCAGTTAAATTCTCAAGTTTTTATTAGCTCTTCTGTATTATGACAAATTGCTAACTTAGTCCTTAATACCAGAGTTGATTAAAACCCTAGACAGTGGAGTAAATATGACCTTTGCAAGTTCCTTAACTACTCTGGCTTCAGTTTCCTCATTTAGGAAATGGACATGGTAACCACTTTGTAAGTTTGTATTGAGAATTAGCAAGAGTTTTGACACACAATAAGGATGAAATGAATACTAGCTAATAATATTATTTTTTATATATATGTATATATTTTTTTGAAGTTCGATTTGCCAAGTCAGTTATATAGTATAATACCAAGTGCTCATCCCATCAAGTGCCCGCCTTAGTGCCCGTCACCCAGTCACCCCATCCCCCCGCCCACCTCCCCTTCCACTTGTTCATTTCCCAGAGTTAGGAGTCTCTCATTTCAAACCGTGTATAGACACGAAAGAGTGAAGTTTTTTGAGGGGGGCAGGGTTTGAAATCTTACCAAAAATACCACTTAGAAGAGTTTTTTATTAATATAGACAAGGCTTTTTAAAAAGTTATTATATAAAAATTTTATGTGTAGTAATCCTCACATTTAAACAGCTATGGTAGAAAACATATGGAATGATAAAAATATTATTCTACTCCTCCTTAGCTGCCATTCTACCAATGGGTTATGTTGTGACTGGATAGACTAGAGGAAATGAATATTTTTCTATTAGATACCTTTTCTCTCTACCATTTTCAATCTCATCCTCTTCTCTCTTCCCCTTTGGTCAAAAAAATCAATGTTCATGTCTTCCATGCCTTGGACAATATCCTCCCTTCTTCTCATTGTCTCATGGAGCTGTCTTTCTTTCCGACCTCACAAGCAAACTTTTTGGTAGAGTGTACTACCTTTGCCACAGGACCATCCCCTTATTTCTTGCTGCCCACTTTCTAGATCTCCTCTTCACACTCCAACTGCATCTGTGGACTCTCAGGACACAACCACCCAGTGACCGAATCAAAAACTCTTGGGGTTATCTTTATTCCAGATTACACCTGCAGTTAGCAGTTGATTATCCTTCTTTTGGTGCACACTTCATTGTCCTACTTCTCCCACCCTACTGCCCACTTCTTTCCAGTCTTTTTCTGGCTTTGCTTTCTTTTCATTTCTCATTCATCAGCCTATGCACATCCCAAAGTTTGTTCCTTATCTTTCTGTTCTTTTTGCCATTTTTTTCCTCAGAGATTTTACTCAGTCTCATCATTTCAACCCCTGAAACACTATAGAATATTCTCCACAAGAAATCAGCCTCTCTCTCCAAAACTATAAACCCTCCAAGTTAGAGGCAGGGAGAAGCACTTAAAAAACTTTCTTTCTTTTTAAGATTTTATTTATTTCTTTGACAGGGAGAGAGAAAGAGCACAAGCAGAGGGAGAGGTAGGCAGAGGGAGAAGGAGAAACAGACTCCCTGCTGAGCAGAGAGCCCGATGCAGGGCTCCTAGGACCCTGGAATCATGGCCTGAGCTGAAGGCAGATACTTAATCAACTGAGCCACCCTGGCACCCAAAAGGCAACTTTCTTTTGAGGTAGGGTAGATGTATACCTGTCCCTGACTCTTGTTCCTCTTTCCCGGTCTTTCTTCTCTTAAGTTTTCTCTAAATGTTTTCTTCTTCTTTAATCATATCCATAACTGGGTTTTTCCATGATAGGGGGAATTTTCAAGAAAAGATATTTGCAAAATTCCAAAAAGAAAAAAAAAAGAGAAAAATTATAGAAACTTTGTATGGCATAAGAAAAATCAATTTTAAAAGGACAAATTTCCCAATTTGATATTATATAAAAGAAGTATAGCCTTATTCAGATAGCTAGCCTTGGTTGAGATGGTGAGAACTGGCATTAAGACAGGAGAGAGGAGGGATCCCTGAGTGGCTCAGCGGTTTGGCGCCTGCCTTTGGCCCAGGGCGCAATCCTGGAGACCCAGGATCGAATCCCACGTCGGGCTCCCGGTGCATGGAGCCTGCTTCTCCCTCTGCCTATGTCTCTGCCTCTCTCTCTCTCTCATGAATAAATAAATAAAATATTAAAAAAAAAAAGACAGGAGAGAGGAAATAGTGAAGTAAGGGTGGGTTTGTGAGCTCTCTGTTGGGAGCAAAGCAAGGCTGTGATTGATTTGCTATGCCAGTGAGGGCAAAGGAGGAGTTGAAGGTGACTCCAACGTGACTCACTTGGGCAACTAAGTGAATGGTGATGATATTAATCAAAATGCAGGCCACGGTAAAAGCAACTCACTCTGCAGGGAGGACAATGCATTTGATTTAGGACATCTAGAGCTTAGGCTATCAGAAAGGTCTTTGTAAATATGAGTCTAGGGGTGATGTTACTAAAATATGTTTTTTAATTTTTTCCTTCTTGGGAGTAGAAGATCTCATTCATTTTCATAGCTTCAACTATTGTCTACTTGATGGTGATTCCTGTGGCAGTCATTAGCGCTGATTGTCCAATATTTGGGTTTCTGCTTCCCAGACATATGGAAGGATGCCCTTGTAGCTTTTTTGAAATTAGTTGTGATCATGTGGCTTGCTTTGCTAATAAAATCCAAGAAGTGACATGTGTAACTTCAGTGTGGAAACTTAAGAGACAATATGTTATTTTCCACATTTTCTCCTCAGTGCAAAGGGATGTTGAAAATACTTTCCAAGGCATAGCCTTCCTCAGCCAGGGGCCCTAGTGAGTATGACACAGAATGCTTGGGCATGTTGTGATTTTGGAAAATAAACCTTTGTGATTATAAACTGGCTATTTGTTACCACACTGCAGCCTACCATTCCAACTAATAAAATTCCTAAATCTTTATCTCCAACCACTCCTCTACTCAGTGATCATAAATCTACTAATTTTTCAGAGCAGACCTCGTTTTTTATCCTTTCAAAAAGGGTCAGTTACGAAATGTAAAAGTGGATGTGACTTGCTTTTTATATACCTTTATAAGATCTTAGAACACTGGCTTTAAAACTCTTTCAACTGTGATATATAGGAAGAAATAATTTTACTTTAGGACCTAGTAGACACATTAATTAGAAACAAAAACTTCATGAAACAATACTCAGTGTTACTATGTGTAAAGCAGTTTATTCTAGTTTATTTCACTTTAAAAACACTTATTGCAAGCCCCTAAGTAGATGTTATGACCCAGGAATGGATCTTCACCCATAGTTTGCAAAGCCCTGACTTAGGATATAAGCCTTGGGGTTGGAATATTCTAACTCCAGTCTTGCCTCCTCCACTTGTTAGTACTGCTGTGCAACATCCAGTAAGATGGACAACCAGTTAGCCTCAGTGATGTCTTCTATAAGGTGGGATCCTAATTTCTATGTAATCACTTATTTAATAATTAAATTGGATTAAATGAGAACACATATATATATGTAAGCATTTTGAATAGATATTCAAATATATAAATCACATTGTGTATATGTGTGTGTGTATATATATATATATATATATATATATATATATATATAAATTTAAATTGCCAGGCATATTTCCCGAGACATTCTAAGTGGTCAGAGGCCCAAATCTTATTTTTGGTTGGGAAGATATATCCTGGCAAGACTGAAAGATCTGAGGATTCAAATTCTCAGGAGCCGTGGAGAGACACTTATATCCCTTGCTGACATATCTAACCCCCCTGGTCTACCTGTTGCCATGGCCCTTTGACCTCCCCTGTGTAGGCTCACTTAACACTTTCCTTTTTGCAAGTGCGGCTTGGGCTCCCTGTGGCCGTGGGGCTAGGGACCAGGGTTTGCAGCATCCTTGCGAATACTCCGCTCTTATGACCATATCATTCTTTTCTCAGCCTTCTTTTTGCCAGTCTCAGTGCCTTTGTTATGAAAGAACACCTCCTTGCCTCAGGACCTAGCTCAAATTATTAACCCTGGTACCAATCATCAACATCTTGTGTGGCTTTTTGATGGCCTGGTTGTCTCATGTCCCCACATGAATATCAGCTCATAGAAGTTGTTCACTAGGTGTTTACCGATGGGGTCTTCCTGTAATACTCTTTAGCTCCTATTTGTTTTCCTGGACACTGCCTATTAATCTTCTAGGTCTCTGCTTAAAAATCACTTCCTCTGTGTGCTCCTATCTTGAGCTCCCAAGGTCCCACTTTGTTTTCTTATCTTTTAATACTTTCCAAACAAGTATGAAATTCCTTGTTTGATTGGCTGCCTTTCCTGCTGGAGTACAAGTTTTAAGAGGGCAGCAGGTGTTCTGAGTGGTTATAACCTAGGGACCAACCACAGTACTTTTTATTAAAGAGCATTTTAATATTTATCATTCAAGATCAGATATCACATACTTGAATATCTGTATGGATGAGACAGTTCACATATGTGAGGCATGTCGGCGGGTAGCATTTGGGGAAGTGAAGATTGCAGGCCTTACCTAAAGGGATAGCTCATACTTTACATCAACAGAATGTTACCCAGAGGAAGTAGCCTCTCTTTGCTAAAAATATGCATTTTCTTCTCAAATTTGAAATCTCCTAGGTTTTAAATATTGGCAACTAAGGTTTTTCTAGGTAAAGCAAACAAACAAACACAATCAAACAAACAAAACCCCTATAGGCTACTAATTAACAATTTTATACCATATATAATGAATATATGCATATATTTAAAAAATATATTTTGGGGGCACCTGGATGGCTCAGTTGGCTAAATATCTGACTTTTGATTTTGGCTCAAATCATGATCTCAGGGTTGTGAGATCAAGCCCCATGTCTGGCTCCTCACTGGGTGTGGATCCTGCTTAAGATTCTTTTTTTTTTTTTAAAGATTTTATTTATTTATTCATGAGAGACACACAGAGGCAGAGACACAGGCAGAGGGAGAAGCAGGCTCCATGCAGGGAGCCTATGTGGGACTCGATCCCAGGTCTCCAGGATCACACCCCGGGCTGAAGGTGGCACTAAACCCCTGAGCCACCCGGGCTGCCCTCTGCTTAAGATTCTCTCTCCTCTCTCCTCTCCCTCCACCCCTCACCCATCTCTCTCTTTCTCTCTCCCTGTCTTAAAAACCATATATATGTATTTTTTTAATCTGATTTTTAAAACTTCTTGGTGAGCATCTTTTTTATCAATCTTACGTGTAATTTTCAGTTCCTTTATTTGTCAGGTGGGGATAATAAGATATTATTTCATAGGATGTTGTGAAGATTAAGTGAAATTGTGCATGCAAAGCTCAGAGAGCAAAGCTAGGCCTACAGAAGGAAATCCATGAATGGGGTTGCTCTTCCCGCTCTTATTCAGTCTTCATGTCAGAGGATCAGTAACTCAAGAGTGGCTAAAGAGGGTGTGTGTGTTTCCTGTGAGCTCTGTGAAGTGTTAATAGATAGCAGGGTGGAGGGGGTTCTATGGGCAAATAAATTTGGAGATTGTGACCTGAACCAATTTAAGTGCATATCTTTACAAAAGACTTCTTAGAGACTTTAATATGCTAATGTGCCTCCTGACTTTTCAAAAAGGAAATAGAGATGCAATATTCCTTAAATTTAATTGACCTGAATGAGTGTTTTATGAAGCACACTCTGTAAAATGCTGAATCCTAATGCCTGAATCCACTGGAGTCTGGCTTTAAGGTTTCCTTGGCTGTAGTGGTCTGAGCCCAGGAAACTAGCTTCCACCGTGTGGGCCTGTGTTGCCCAGTTGCCTACTTCACTAGCCACCATGGGGTTGGCACTCGTAGTTCTACAGAGTAGGAAATTCCGGGGCCCCACAACAACTTCATTGATCCTGCAATGCTTTTGTAGCAAAGCCATAAACAAATGTACCCACTGAACAGCAGTAAGCTGATGCGGGCTAACGAAGCCACTCCTCTTGCTAGCATTGATTTTATCTTTAACTAGCTATTCTCCCAGAAGAACCAAAGGAGGCGATTTTATTTCTGTTGATTCCATTCTTGAGATCGTTATGTTGATTATGTGTATTCTCTTTTTTCGTGTAGATGTTTGAAATTTCCCTAGGAAACATTTTCTTCTGCCTGAGATTGCATAGAGCATCATTTTAACACATAGTAAATGTTGCTGAGTAGAAAAATGCATGCATTACCACGTATTTTTGCAAAGTAAGAGGTTTATATCTTTGTAATTATTTTCAATGTGTGTTTATTGATTTTTATAATACAGGGATATTAACTTGAAAGGGAACAAATTACATACAACAAATTAAGCACTTGCATGGATTAGAAAATGGAGGTAGTGCACTCAAGGCATGACTAATCCAAGAGTGTTGCACGATAGAAGAACTGCGTGGTTTCACATCGCATCTGGGAGAGTTTCATCCAGCCACTTGTCTGAAAGGATCTTTAACTGGAATGCAGGTGCAGGATGGCATGCATTTATGGAGTCATAGTATTGTAGAACTAGAAGAGGACCTTATCTAGGGAAACTGAGGACAAGATGAGTTAAGACCCATACACAAGACCCGTATCACAGAATATTGGAGACATGGCCAGAGTGAGAACCTACGTTCATGGACCCTGGTCATATGTTGACCTCCCAACCACATATCATGTCTCTCCAAGGCCCCGTGTTACCATTTATAAGTTCTGCATCCTTGGGCAAGTAACTCTTTCCTCATTTATAAAATAAGAGCAATACCTGACTGATGGGGTAATGTGCATGGGCACAGCACTAGGTTTAGCACAAATTGATGCCCTTTAAATAACAATTCATTCATTCATTTGAGATGGATTTATTGAGTCTCTACTAAGTTTCAGGCATTAGTTTCTGGAGAATAGATTTTTCCTTCCAGTATGGATTTTTACTGTAAGTTTTTTTTTTTTTTAAGATTTTATTTATTCATGAGAGACACACAGAGAGGCAGAGACATAGGCAGAAGGAGAAGCAGGATCTCTGGGGGGAGCCTGATGCGGGACTTGATCCCAAGACCCCGGGGATCACGACCTGAGCTGAAGGCAGATGCTCAACCACTGAGCCAGGTGGTTGAGGTGTCCCTATTATAAATTTTAACATTACTTTGGCACATTTTTAAGTATGTAGGCATAATATTTCATGTTTGAGTAAAAAAACTGCAAAGAGGATAAACTTAATAATCCCCAAATTCTAAAATCCAAAGACTTGTAATATGGTCTTAGAACTCACTAGACTAAAGTTGCTGTGTAAACTACCTTATTAATGTCATTAACATTGCCATCCCCTGATGTCTTTTTTAAGAGGACAATGATAAGTGACTCTCCCCCTCCTAAATAATGCATCAAAAGTTTCAGGAAGGTGGGAGTGCATCTATCCCAGCGGTGCAGTGCTTTCAAATGATGGAGTGGCCAAAAGGGTTTAGGTATCTCTTACTTGTCCTGTATCACAGGATTTTCCTTTCAACTAGTTTTCTTCCCAGTTCAGTGACCTTGTTTGATTTTTAGGTGAAGGCTTTGGGAAAGGTGATTTCAAAATGGGGGATAAAAATTCATCAGGATCTTAGAAACCTTCAGTTCATGGTGCCCATACCCTGGGTCTACTTCTCTGTAGAGGTTGGAGTTGAGTTTGTAGAAATAGAAGACATGGTGAGTAGCGGTCATGTGGGTCACCCATCTTTTGTTTGTCGGTGTTGGGCACCTCCACCAAAGATTTTCTTAGATCTGCTAGCAGTTTTTTAGAACTCAAAGGTGCGGTTGGAAGGAGTAGGGTGTGGGAAACAGTAATAGGTTTATTTGAACATCCTCTTCAGCAGGACCTGATGTGTCCTTTAATTTCAGATGAGTCCAAGACGTATCTTGGCTAGGGGAAGTTCTGCTCCAGGACTATAAAACACTGGGTGGGAGTCCTTGGAATTGCCTCACAGTTTCAGACTGAGAACTGGGGGGTTTCAAGCAGACCTCATCTACTCTTTAGGGGAATGTCATCTTTAGATGTCTCTGGTTAATTCCATTTTGGTTGATTACCTTTCTTTGTTCTAAATGCTGCAGAAATGGTGTTGGTTTCTAGAACATTTTTTTAAAGTTGTTTTAAGGAAGTGTCAAGTTTTTAATGAGTTGGCCAGATTTATTCTTCAGTTCATATTTGGCAACCCTGGTATTACAATAAAGTTTTCCACTTTCATAGTCAGTAATTATACGTTGGTACTTACTGTCACCTGACTCCTAGGTATGTTTTCCTTCCTTTCATCAAATATGAAAATACATTCTCTAAATTTTATTATATTTCCTCAAATTGTTTTTTTTAATGATTTTATTTATTTATTTATTTATTTATTTATTTATTTATTTATTTGAGGGAGAGAGCATGCACACACACATGAGCAGGATGGGGAGAGGGGCATAGGAAGAGGGAGAGAGAGAATCTCAAGCTGACTACTCGCTGAGCCCAGAGCCCAACATGGGACTTGATCCCTCAGCCCTGAGATCAGGACCTGAGCTGAAAATAAAAGTCGGACGCTCAACTGACTGAGCTACCTAGGTGCCCCATTGCCTCAAATCTTAAATATTATATTGGTAAATATGATGTTTCTACAGGATAGTCTCAAACTTACAGATTATTTCTTCCCTATAAGTTTATTTTTTTAAATGCCTATTTGCATCTCAGAAAGCACTTTTCCCAATGAAATATCATAAATATTATGTTTTCCATACAATTCTTTTCATCTATAATGCACCTGAAATACATATATTTATATTGAAAAGTAGAGAAGAACACAATTACTGAAATAGGAAGTAAGACTAAAAAATGTAATGATGAAAAAAGAAACCAATATTTATTTTAATTGCTACATGTTGGGGAAAACAATTTTACTTAGCAGAGAATTTTTAAAACTTTGGAAAAGCACCTGAAAGGAGTTTTCAGGATCATTACAAGGGTTTGTTACATGGGCTTTTTAATACATCAGCTTTTGTTTTTTTAATTTTTTGGTACAAGTTGTACTGGTAACATTATTCCTACATAACCTCAGCTATGACCAGGTCAACTCTTTGGCTTCAGATATAAATTTAAGAGGTGGGGTGTGATAGGAATCAGTAAAAGAATTCCTGTTGAGCCTTGAATGTCCAGAACAGGATGTACATCAAGATTTAAAAATAGGGTGACTTCTGGGTGGCTTAGTGGTTGGGCGTCTGCCTTTGGCTCAGGGCGTGATCCTGGAGAGCCGGGATCGAGTCCTACATCGGGCTCTCTGCAGGGAACCTGCTTCTCCCTCCGCCTGTGTCTCTGCCTCTCTCTCTTCGCGTCTGTCATGAATAAATAAATACAATCTTAAAAAAAAAAAAAGAATTAGAAATAGGGCTGCTACGGACTGATTGTATCTCCTTCCCCCTGCCTCCCTCACCCCGCTCCGTCCATTCTTATGTCGAAGCCCTAAACTCCAATATCATGGCATTTAGAGATGGGGCGTTTGGGCAATACTAAGGTTTAGATGAGGTCATGATTCTTTACTGTGATATTCATATTTGGAATTTGAAGCTTTATGTTTTGTTCTGGGTTTTTTTTTTTTTTTCAAGCAAAACCCATGGCTTTTAAATTTCTCTATTTTTTACATTAGAACATTATGAAATAGTTTTCAGGATCCCATAATAGGACACTGTGTGATGTGCAGTTCTTTTGTTTAATGGTATTTCTAAGCTTTGGTTGCTCTCTCTGAATAACTTTCATATTTGGAGCTTAAATGAGGCATCACAGAATCTTATGTCTAATAAGATTGTCTAATAAACTAGCCTTATTTAATTAATTTAATAAACCAGCTATTTGTATTACAAGAAAAGAAGTCAAAGCCATGGAATATTCATTGTAGTCAAATGTGAATATGTTGAATCCAGGACAAGATGTTGCTGAAACATATCCTTCCCACACCTCCCCCGCAGTTTTGAAGGGGAGTGACGTGGATGGGTTTTTCAGAATTTTTTCTCAACATTTTACAGATGTTCCCAAATGTCTTTTGCTGCTATAACACATGAATGCTTTTTTCCATTTGTCTCCTGAGGTTCTTTTAAGGATCAAGTGAGATAATGCTCTTGTAAGCACCTTGTAAATGGTCAAGTTCCATGCATGTGTTAATTCTTCTCTGCCTGGCTACTTAGATACAATGGCTCTGCTCAAACAAATGCAGTGAGGGCAACTTCCAGGACCACGAGCTACAGCTCTGCACTCTTTCCTGCTACACTCCTGGGCTTACTTCTTAGTGAATGCTAAATGCATGTGGCAGGATCCTGACCCCAAATCATTACAATGGATAGACTGTGCGCGCAGAGCTTAAACTATACGTGTGCTTGCTGCAACATGATGGATATAACTGCTTGCTGAGAATTTGATTTATTTTCCAATAGTTTAGCATCCCTCTGCTTTTATCTGATATGACTATTTTACAAGCGTGTGTACCAAGCATGGCTTCAAAATTGCAGGTTATGAAATACAGAAAATGGAACAATTGCCGTGCATAGCAGAAATCTTCCTGTTCAGTCTGTGTGCTGTATATTTTAAAGTAAGATGGACTGCTGAATGGTGATGGGGGCTGGCCTTGGGCTTCATCATTTTTCCCCCTACAGGTAAAAGGAAATGCAAGACTTTCTTCTTCATTTTCAACTTCATATTGTTAGTTGGTTTTTCACAGGTTGGTTTGTGATGATGGGTTTTTGCCTTATCATTTGTTGGCATAATAAAAATGACATGATGATGGGGAAGAGAGCAGCTCCCTTTTAGGATGGAACAGAGCAGCCGATACCAGCGATGAAAACGTAGCAGGCTGATGGGGATGCCTCCCCCTTTCCCATTTCACCGCAACCCAAATCTCTCTTTTTTCAATAATACACTTGCTCACTGAGAAATGCCCATCAGAAACTCACTGCTATTATGGATGTGCATATGTTTGTGTGTAGAATAGGCTAGCTAGTTGGCAGGCTGTGCAGCTGATGTACCAGAATAGGGACACAGTTCCTAGCAGGACAGCTTGCTTCGTTGGAGGTTGTATTTATTTCAGGGTTCTTACCTCAAATATCCCTCCTTTCCCCTCGGTCAAAATTGAGTCTGGGTTGTGAGTAATTGGCATCTAAGAACAGAGCAAATCGAGAGCTGGTTCGACTCTGATAACACCTCTAGTCTGCTGGAGGTTTCCTTTAGGTCAGCTGTGCGGAAGGGATTGCCGGGCGGTGTGAGACCCTGATTGGCATCATTCGGACGAGACTTAGGCAGAAGCCAAGCGTGACAGACCTGAGGAACGTGTGCTGGTGTAGCAGGGGGAAGGTACTGTGGTGATGAAGCGTGCACCTGCTCATTGGTTGTATCCGGGATGTCAGTCATCTGGGATCTCTCATCTGGCCTGAGTCTTCACCTTGCATAAAAATGTTTGCTGAAACCTCGGATTCAGACCTATGAACGGCTCCCACTATCATGGTGAGAAAGCATCCCGTCAAGTTACATTCCTTCTATGCCTTGGCACGCCCGAGTTTTTCCATTCTGAGGACATTAGTATCTCTTTCCATTGCTCTGCTGTTTTCTTGGATGATTGATCACTTGATTACTTTAAGTAAGTTAAGTCTATACAGAGAATGAGCAGTTATTTTGGAGGAGCAGATAGTTTCCTATTTCTTTTTGATAATAGTTTCTTAAGTGGCTTTTTATATAAAATACATGCTTAAACTTTATTGAGCATTTACTATGTTTCAGGCAATATGCCAAGTCTTTTACATGGTCCTCGTAGATGCAATGATTATCCCCATTTACAGAAAGGAAACGTGGCCATAGAAAGGTTAAGTGACTTGTCTAAGGTCACACGCTGTGAATGGTACTAGAGGGATTTAAATCCAAGCATTTTGAACTCGGGATCTGAGTTCTTAACCCCTACTTGATGCTCTTCAGCATGGCATTTTTCAGGCACAACAAATATTTGGCGAATGCTTCCAATTATACTAGATTCTGATTTAGGTTTGAGAGTTATACCTAAAGTAGGTCAAATATCTCATGGAATTGTCATTCTAGTGATATGGGGGAGGTCAGACATCAAACAAACAAACAAACAAACAAGATAATTTTAAATAGGAATAAGAAAATATAAAAAGCCAGGATCAGGTACTTGAGTGACTGGTGGAAACGAGAATGAGTAGATAGGGTGGTTAGAGAAGATATTTCTCAGGAGGCGGCATTTGAACTTGGACCAAAATGAGAAGAAGCCAGACACACAACTTCTGTGGGCAAAAGGCGCTAACTGCAAAGGCAGGGGCCATGTGACGGGAACACACATGCTGTGCTCAAACACCACCAAGCAGGTCACTGAGTGTACTGAGTGGAGGGGAAGCACTGAGAGATAAGCTGGAGATGAGCAGCAACAGATCTCTCTGTGGCATAAAAGTGTCTTCAGGCATACGCATGGCGTGTCCCCCGGCTCTGGATGCTGCATTTGGCATTTGATGCGATGCTTAGCTGCTGTGACTCCCCCGGCCCCACGCAGTTTCCCTTCTCTGCGGCTTGGCCTTTGCTTCTCCTCCTGGGACATCTTTTCCCAAAGTTTGACCCTGGCCAGCTTTCATTCTTCCCTTAACACTCGGCTCGGGTCCTCAGCTGTGGTGGATCTTCTCCCGTTGGGCCTGAGTTTTGCTCCTCCTCTGGATTTCCCTTCATTTCTGTCTAAATACTGAGCATGCCTTTATAGTTGTTCATTTACACGCTACTCTGAAAGAATAAGAGCTACCTGAGGGCAAAGAGCATGTCTTGCTCATCCTTGTATCTCCACTGGCCAGGCCTGTGTGTGACTTACACGAGGTAATAAATACGTGGTGAACTGACCTGAAGGCAAATGAAAGTGAAGAATCACAACATCCCAGGGTGAATGGAAGCCTAGCTAATTCAGTGGCGCTTGGAGTTACCAGACATGGACGTGTTCGATACGTTTGCTATTCTATCCCTGCTCCATTCTAAGCATTGGCTAGGGGTTCCCAGCTTCTTCATAAGGAGACATGACCTAGTCATTATGGCTAGTGTCCCATGGGCATCATCTCATTTAATTGTCACAACAACCAATGGGAAAGCCACTCTTACTTTTGCATTTGACTCTTGGGGTAACTGAGGATGAAGGAGATTTGGCAGTTTCCCCAAGGATGTGCAGCCATCTAGAGGTGGTGCTGGGGTTCAAGCTGAACTTAGACTCCCAAGCTCATTCTGTTGACCCTGACACAGTGGAGCCATTTCAGGCAAAAGCTGATTCAGCTGGTGTTTTCATCATGTGTGGCCTGATGGCTCTGGAGTCCCCTGCGATCACCCAGAGGATTTAAATGGGGGCAAAGTTGCTCAACAGCATCCATCACTTTGAAGGACAAAGGATTCTGGCCCCTTGGTCCTCACTTCCCGGCAGCCGGATGACCATCCTCCTGGATCGCTGCACATGCTCTGTGCATTTCTGCCTCAGTGGTCCTGCTCGGAGTGCTTCTCTTTCACATGCCTTCCCCAATTCCCTCCTCCTCCAAGGCTTTGCTCACTGGTGGCTTGAACTTCATGTGGCAGAGATAATTAATACTAACAACAGTCTAAAAAGAGCTAGCATTTACAGACGGCCTCATACATGTCAGACATCATCTCATTTAATGGGGCAGTGCTTTGGGAGGCTGGAGGTTGGACTGTGTTGCAGAGATGGGAAAAACGCAGGGAGCTGAGCTACAGGAATAGGACTATAATATGGCAGAGGGTTTTTTTCTCCTCTTCTCTCCACTCTCTTGTTGTGTCTCTCCTCCCTCTCTCCTCCCTCCCTTCCTCCCTTTCCTTTTTTCTCCTTCTCTCTTCCCTTTTTCCCTTTCTTCTCTCTTTCCCTCCCTCCCTCCCTTCTCCTCTTCTTATCTCTCTCTCTTCTTTCTCTACTAAGCACCACTGCGCTTTTCTGTAGCTAATAGTTAGTTTCCTGCTAGCATTTGGGATTCCTTTCCCCACGTTGGGTGCAGCCTTGGTGAGACTGTCAGTCAAGGGGCCTTCCACCCCTTCCCCCATGCTGTCACGGGCTCCAGCCTGCCAGTGATGTGTGACCCAGTCTGGGCCAATCAGTTTTTCTCTTGAGACACTAAACCATGGCAGAACGGTACCTGGATGGAAAAGCAGCTGGAGATGATTTATCCGAGCTGTGCCCTGTCAGGATATCAATCTGCTGCTGCTGCCTCAATTCCTGGAGCAACCTTTACTTTTGCCCCTTCTGCATCAGTTCTTAAGCTACTCTTTCAGTTCTGTGAGCCACACTCTAGCTTTGTGATAAATCCCCTTTTTGGTTGAGCTAGCCAGGGTGAAGTTCAATAATTTGTAACCAAAGAATCCCATCAGATATGAGTAGCAACACTGACGTCCATCCCATAGAGTGTGACAGACCTTCCTGGATCATCTTGAGCACCCCAGGATATCTCTTCCTTCAGAACTGCTTAAGGTACCTGGACCTATTCCCCATAATTGCCAAGTCTATTTCCTGTCAATGTAGGCTTTGGATCTCTTAATAACCGTTCAACGTGTATATAATTGGAATACCATTTTCATTCTTTTTTATTCAATAAGTGGTGGACATTGGGACTCATCCCTCCCCACCCTCCTCACCCACCCTGCCGAGCTCGGGGCCTAAACTCTCCTATAAGGAGGCATAACGTCTGCAGCAAACTGCAGTGTTTCTTTCTGCTTCCCCCAATTTTATACAGTGAGACTTCCTGGCTTCTCAGCTGAGGTTTGATCTTTGCTCTCATGCTGCTGTATATCAGAATCTGTTTTGACATGGCTGGTTTCAGATGTCTATTCCGTAGGCCTGAATTTAAAATTCTGTTAGTTATTGGATAGCTGAGTTGGCCTGTGGTCTGGTTGACCCACCAACAGTAAAGAGGGGATTTACATTAAAAGAATATTAGATTTAGATGATCATCAAGGACAACTTGGAGGAGAAAAGAAAGGAACCACAAAAAAGCCTTATTCTGCAGCCCGAGGGTGAGGAAGGTGAGTTGGAAAAGGAAGAAGAGTTTTCTATTTGGTTTTCTAGGAATGGTGGTGGGCTTTGGGGCTGGCTGTACGATCGTGGCCCCCAACAAGGAGAGTCTATCCTTTTCTAGCACGGCTAGGCGGTATACACTGTTTCCTTCCTCTCTTTACCAACAGGTTCTGCAGAAATCTCCAGAACACTGAGTGTGGGACCCCTGACTAATTCTAGGGTCAGCGGGAAATGAGTAAGAGCTTGTGGGTGGGCTGATTGTCCATCTTCATTCACCTCCCTGTAGGGAGTTATTGTCTTTGTCCAGTACTTGCTCACTTTTTTTTTTCTGGCAACAACAACTTGACATCATTTGGGAACAGTTCACAGTTTATGTGGTTCGGTCTGAAACCTCACTATCAGCTCCTGGGTGGGCTCATGCTCTGGCCATTTTACCCTTGTGGGTCATGGCAATGATGTACAATCCTAAGACTTTCTTCTAAACTTCTTGGAAGAGTCCTTCTAAGTAGGTTATGGGATGCTAGAAAATGGATATGGAGCTGCTGGCAGCCTGCGTGGGGATGGCATTGAAAGAGGCAGCTCTCTGACGACAGTGTCGGAGCACGTGAAGCCAGCCTTTCCAGTCCTTGCAGCTTTTCACTGACATCAACCTATACATTTCCTTTTTGTCTCAAGCATTTTGGTTCCTAACAGATCCACCTACCAGGACTCCTAATTAACTTCAGGATCATTGCAGGGCACAGAACAGAAGGCCAGTAAATTCCAGAGACAGGAACTCTCCCAGCCTCCAAAGCGCGTCTTGTATCTTTCACTATGCAGCTCCAGTGGAGAATAGTCAGGGAAGGGATGAAATGACTCCTCTGTCAACTTGAACTAAAATAGAAAAGATCTGTGCAGGTGATGGAGGTGACAGCCCCTGCAGAAATGTCCCCATGGTGTGGGAGGAGCTTCAGGGCTTGGATTATCACAGCGGAGAAATACCTAGATTGTCAACAACAGTTGTATGAAGGAAAAGAAAAACATCTCTTTTCTCCCTCTCCCAGTTACTTCCTTTAAAATTTTTTTTGGATGTTGCAAATATTGCAAAATATTTATTGCAAAAAATAATCTGGGAGAACTTAAACTACCAAGAACAGGTTTTCCCACTAAACAGTAGGCAGCGGAGTTTCCGTAAGATCACATACTTTTATTTGGGCGGCTAAGAATGACCAGAAGCTAGCCTCAGAGGCAGTGATGCCCCCTTCTCAGTTATCACTGGTAGCGCTCCCTGTCCTTCCTTGATGAGGTCTCCCGGATCATGACCAGCCTCTCCAGAACCAGGGTCACTGTGTCCCGCAGAGTGAGTGCTCCAGAATATGACATCATTTGATTTATCCTAAGAAATCAACTTGTCACAAACCTAAATTCTTGTTGGTTGACTAGAGCGACAAACTGTAGAGCACTTCTTTGTAGTCCTTGATTTCCTCTGGACTCACAACATCAAAGAAGCACAGAGAAGTTTGACTGAAAGTTGAGTCACCTAGAGAGGCGTCTGAAGCCTGGATGAAAATGAAGATATAACCAAGAAAATGGAAATGCAGAGAAGGCCTGGCATGGAGGTGTACAGAGCCAGACGTGCTGACTGTGAGCGAAATGGAAGACATCAGGATGTTATTGGTGAGAGAAGATAATGGAGAAGGGGAAAAGCTCCAGGGAAATAAGACTTGACTTGCTTTCAGAACTCCTCTGGTGCTGGGGGTTGATTGGCTAAGGTCAGTCTAACACCTTGATGACATTTAAAGTAAGTGGCAGTTGTAGCTTTCTTAGGGGAGAGGAAAACAGGAGAGTGTACTGATTCTGTGGAGTTGTCTTAGGCAACTGCTAACTAACATTATATATTTAAAATGGGATGATGTTTAGATTTAGGAGTTAAGCAAAAGCAAGTGGGAGCCTTTCCTATGCCACGATTTCCCGTCACTTATTAACTCCTCTACACTTCTGGCATTAACTTAGCCTGTTTTTAAATTCACATCTATGTGTACGTATTTGCACAAATTTGCATTAGTCAAGGTGCTGTGATTAAAAATTAGTGGATTTTTCTTTTGGTCCTCGCGGCTCTACTTCAGGTGGAGGAGTGTAGCTCTAAAGTGGCAGCAAGGCACTGTGTGTAGAGGACCCTCTTGTAGTCACCATTTCATGGAAGCAGGGGATGAAACAGAATGGATTTGGGGGTGGGAATAAGCTGAATCTCAATACTGATTGGACCTAATTATTAGATACGTGATAACTTGGACAAATGACTTCTCAGAGTTTCCTCAAGTGTAAGGCAGGGATAATTATGTCTTTCTTCCAAGATTAAATGAGATGATGTATGCGCATCCCTAGCAAGGCTGCCATCTTGGACACAGACTGTGATGTGAATGGTGCCTTCCAGAGTTGTGCAGTGAAATTCCTGTCCCCACACCCTCCAGGTAAACAGAAGACAACTTGAACTATCATCCTTTGGATTGAGGCAAGATCAATGTCTTTTTCACATTTCCTGGGATTCTCTGGGGTACGGTTGATGGGGATTCACATTTGTCTGTTTGTCTCTTGCTTTCAATTCTGGTTCCTGCTAAGATGTGGTTTGCCATCTTGTTTTCCACAGCTGCTGTTGCAGATGTAGTCCTTTCTCCTTCTTTTCCTAAAGATAATACCACACTCCTCCAGATTTTACTGAAGGTTTGGATAATGGAGCAGAGCTACAGCATGGAATAGGAAATATACTCCAAATGAAATAATTGTTTTTACAGGTCTTAAACTCCCATTCTGGCTCAGGAAATTCCTATTTGCTGTCTTGTTTCTTCAACTTTGGTAGCCCCTCATCTCTTGGGGTCCACTCCCATAGTCTCTTCCATCTCTATTCAGATGTTCATATTTCCAGGTCTCCTAAATCCCCATCTCCACATCTGCCACTGGAAAGCAGAAGCATTTCCTCACTCGCTTATGTAGTGCATTTAATTTAATTCCTTCATTTTACATGAGGCTCTAGAGTCCACTATTGTTGAATCTAAAAATGCAACTAGGAATCTATCTGTCCTGTAATGAACACCTGTCCCTCCTGTACTATGTGAAAGAGCTGTAGTCCTTTTTTTGGTAAAACAGTAATTGTTCCTCCACTCATTACAACTGCAAAATACTAAACCTATAGTAGATGCTCAGCAAACGAAAGCTAAGCTAGAATGAAAACAATAATACTAACAATAAAAACAAGACAGATACGGAGTTTGTCTCTAGTCTCTAGAATGTGCGGCTCCTATGCTAACATTGAGGGAAGGTTGCTGGATTCTGGGGTCGGTAGAAGAGGAGTTCATTCAACCACCTGGCACTGTTCCACATCTCAGTAAACAAAATGTCCTCAGATAAGATGTTCACATGGCTCAAGTTTGAGTCTTTGTGTTACTCATGGCACAGACGATACCTAGCCGACTATCCCAAAAGTGATTTAAGAGGGTAGTATTAGCAAATGAGGGAAATTCTGCAAGTATTCTGGATCTCAGATGTATAAAGACCAGCTACATGTAGAATTGGTCTGAACAATGTGGAGGGTGGACTTTATCCCTTCCTTCAGGTTTTTGGTGGAATTCACCTTCTCGTGGAGTAGGCCTTCCCTGGCCATGCTTTCTGATCTGCAACCCCCTCTCCTCAATGTTCCCTCTGCCCATTTTTCTTCTTTATTTTCCTCCAATGCACTCATCACCACTTGACAAGCTGTAGTTAGTATTTGTGCTGCCCCGTGTCTCTCTATTTCCATGCTAGTATGTAAGTGCCACATGGGGTGTGATTTTATTCATTGCTGGGTCCTGGAGCCTCGCACAGAGCCAGGCATATTGTGATCTCAATACATGTTTGTTGACTCCTTGACTGAGAAACTGGAGATGATAACAATGTCCTATTCTCCTATGTGCTTCTTTACTTTTTACAGAGAGCTTTCACACACGTCATCTTGCTTCACCGACTTGGGGGGACACAAAAGGAAGGGAGGCTAGCATGGTGATGTGAGTTCCTGGGTCATCGGGCTTATAAATAGTCAGCCTGGGGGCTTGAACCCTTCTCTTCTGACTCCAAATCTCAATGTATACCAAGTCACAGAAAACAAGTGTTGTTTGCATAAAACATAACAAATACTTAGGGGTAGAAAGAGTGATGGAGGCATTTTGGGCTAAGCATCCCACAGCATCTCTGTTGTCCCATTATCCTAGTCTGAAATGCTTGGCTGAGTGGGTCTTGCCTGCCAAAGTGAGGCCAGGTACCATATACATCATAATGGCATCACACCAGCTGCAGTCTCAAGTGTTGAGGCTCCATGCCAAGTTTAACAAAACCAAACCAGACTCACTGTAGGCCTTTCATGAATATATCTTCACTAGCCCAACCGCATGGGGGTGGGGGGCACAGGAAAGAGCAAACCCCTGAGAGAGGTTGGGCTTAGGGGCTCATGTTCATAATAATAAAGACATTTGTCAAAAGATTTACAGTCACCACATTTCTTTAACATTTACCATCGGATTTGATTTAAAAAATTTTTAAAGAAAGTCTCTTGATTAAAAAGGGAGGCAGACATGAATTTGTCTGCTTTACAGATGAGGAAGCTGAGGTCTGGACAGATTGTGCAATTAGTCTAATGCTAGATGATTCGTAAGGGACAGAATTGAATTTTCAACTCAGTTTTGAAGCTAAGAATGATCGGTTCTTCTTTTTATGACAGAGTGTTTCTCAAGGTTTAGCATAAATAAGAATCACATGGAGAGTCCAAATACCCCCACATATTTTGATTTGGTAGGTCTGGGTGACATCCAAGAATTTGCATTTCTTTGAATCTCCTAGGTGATGCTGATGCTGCTGATCTGCTGATTACACTCTGAGTAACATTGACATAGACATTAGAGCAAACTTTACAATTTCCTATGCAATTAGGCTTTCTTCTAGCCACCTCCCCACCTCCCTCGTATTACACATTTGACAGAATTTCCTGCTGCACACTCCTTGCTTACTCTACTCCAAGGAGCTGGCCCCACTGTTTTTGAATACTCCATGCATGATCCTACCTCAGGGTCTTTGCACTTGTTCTCTCTTCCACCTGGAATTCTTTTTATCCCTAGATGGCCATGGAAACTCACACTTTCTCTTCCTTGACCTGCTTAGATGTTACCTTTGCAGTGACATTTTCATGACCACTCCCACCCCTCACACTCTGTATCTATTACTTTCCATATTGTTTATCATCTTGTAATACATCAGGCAATTACTTATATAATTTGTTCATTGTTTATCTACCCATTCCTTTGTAAGAGTGTCAACTCTGAGGATGGATCTTCATCTTTTCACTACTATATCTCCAGCATGTAGGACAGTGCTTGCCATAGAGCAGGTCCTTAAAAAGTAGTTTCTGAAGGAATGGGGAGAAGGAGGGAAAGAGGGAGCAAAATCAAGGACTCTGCCATCTTGTAAACTCAGAATTTTTTTTGTTTGCTTACATGAGAAAATAAGAATATATTTTCAAACCTTTAATATATTTATTTAATTTTGAGGAGTTAAAAATTGCAGAAAATCATAAGGAAATGATCCAGGTATATATCACAATGAACAATTATTGCCATTTTGTTAGACTTACTTCAATATTTAATACAATAATAAATTGTATTAATGCAATACAAAAATAAATACAATAAATAAAATACATACAATACAATAAGTAAAACTGTGAAGTCCGCATGCCTGTGGTCTCATTCTCCTCCTTAGCTCCCCAGAAAAAAAAACTCTGGCTGAAGATTGAGTTTTTCTTCTAGTCAGTGCCGAGATCTATCTATATGCAGCATTATACACCTCAAAACTCACAACTTGATGTGAAAAGAAAGTTGCCAAATGAATTTTTAGAGTATAATGGACTTAATTGAAACACACACCCACAATAAAGTACTATATATTGTTCAGCCATTAGGTTAAAACTTCTTTAAGTAGAAGAGAGCACGTGAATTAAGTTTCAGAAAGCTCAGTGCTATTTAAGAATAACTCTCCATAAAGGAAATCTTTATAATGGAGGGAAAATAATGATCTACTGCTAATGTTTAAGATAATGACACTTTGATTTTACATGTTCTGTTAAGTTTGTGAGGATTTTTAAAAACTTTATGGTGATAAGATCTAGAGAAATACTAACATAGATGGGTTTGATTTTATTCATTGATATAATTGTACAGTTGCAAGAAGCCCTTGGAATGAATTAGATGCATGATTGATTAATGATTAACTTCATTCATTCTGGTGCATGGTACTTGGGGATAAAGCTTTCCATACTATGTTTGTTTGCAGAACTCTATTTAGCAAGCCTTTGGTCTTGGTGACTATATAAATTGGCAATTACATGCACTTTAAACAGAGGAATATTGTGTTGAATTAAATTGTACAGTGGTTTGGCTTGAACTTGGTTCATGCTAGCAAGTCTTCTGCTTATTAAATCTGTGCAGTAGCTATAAAATCTTTATATTATCTGAAGAGTTTTACTCTTTTACAAAACAAGCACATTATCAGATGGTTTCTCAGAATGTGAAAAGAATAAGAAATTAAAATGTATTTGAATTGTGAATCACATTTGATAGCATATGTTCTTTTCTCTTTGCTTCATTTACGCATAGGGCTCAGTACTCAGGTCTGAGGGCTGCTGTCAAAGTATCCCTCCTGTCCCAGGAAGGAGGAAGATGGCTCAAGGACTCTGGGGTTTTGCTCAATGCTGCCTCCTGCAGGCAGGAAATATTTCTTTGCATGTTCATATTTTTCTTTAAATTTCCCAAGATTGCATTCAGTTCTGAAATATTTTCATTTAAAATATACATATATTTAAAATTATTAATTAAATTAATTCAGTTTTCTACCCCCAAATCTTGACACAAAATAGATATTCCAAAGAAGATGAATCCTGTTTATCCTGGCATATTTAGTACTCTTTTGTGGGTGTGTGTTTCAACGATTTTCCTGGTTGACAAGGAACACTGGGTTGATAAACTGTGAAGTATTATGTTAAGTTTGAGGAAAAACTGTATTGTCATTGTTTATAATCTTCATTGCTTAATTAATTAATTATGCTTGGTTATCTTACTGGCAACAGATTTGAGATTTTCTTTTAAGCCATTTTTTTTCCTCTATCTGCCTTGGTTGTCCAGTTATAAAATGGAATGAGAAAAATACTATGGGTTCCTTAGATTGAGGCAAACACACACAAAATTATATGAGCAATAGCTAACATTCACTGCATGTTGACCATGTGTCAGGCACTCTTCAATGGTTTGGTGTGCTGCCTGTGGATTTGTTTTTTCTGTTCCATGTGGCAGCCACTTTTATCATGTTCATGTTTGGAGTAAGAGTCCACAGTACTAGGAGGTCAGGAGATCACTTATTACAGTACAGATTTTTTCAGAAATTCTCATAATTGTGATCAAATAAGTTTTGGAAGTCCTCCTTATTATATGATACTGGAGAATCACAATGACAATATAATCTAAGCCCTGAAAAGTGTTGCAGTGGAAAAAAGAAAACAAAAATAGTCTTTCCTTAATTTTGTTTAATCGAAAATTTCCTAAAATAATTTGATCCCGGGGTCACTTTCCCTTGCTCCCTCCTGCAGAACAGCATTACTATATCCTAGAATTAGTGTCCTCAGAACAAACTTGGAGAACTAGCTGACACAGCTTCATGGATCTGATGAGGGACATGGGACCTCTGTGACTGGGGACAGGAATTCTTAATCATGATACTCCAAAAACTGAGGGAGCAGTTTGCTGGATCTTTGGCATCATTCTTTGGAGGGAAAGATAGTTAATTCAACACATATGAGAATCTATCCATGAATTAATGATAGCTGAGAATTAGTGGACATTTTTCAATTTAATCAAATAAACGTCGAGCACTTCCTATGTGCCAGATACTATTCTAGATGTTTGGAATATAACAATGAGTAAAACAGACATGTATCCCTGCCCTTATGGAGGAGATAAGCAATAAACAAAATAATTAAGTAAATTACCTATTACATGAGAAATAGAATTATCTAAAACCTAACTTTTTAGGTTTCTGATAAAATGCTTCCAGAATACTTCAGTAGATGAGAGCTGAAGAAGAGCAAGGGTAAAACAACCAGAAGATCCATCCCAGAGTAAGCAAAAATGGCATGCACTGTCCAGAGAGTAACAAAAAGCTGGTCTGCTTCTAATGATTACCATAGATTGGTACTTTTAAACAATGCCAGTGTTAGAATAGTCTTCCTAGAGAAAGCCTTTTTGTTGATCTAAGTACTAAACAATTATTTTGATTACTGTTCAGTGTCAATATACATATAAGCACAGAGGAGCACACATTCACTACCTATTCTTTAATAAACATTGTATTGCACATGAAGATTAATGCAGATAATTCCTATTTGTAAAGTGTCCTCCCCTGCCATCCTGAACAAGTAAACGCAGAATTATTAGGGTGTATTCAGGTGCAGTACATGACTTCTATCCCCAGCTCAGTATACGGGCTTGTGTGCAAATAGTAGGTTTGATGTAAACAACAAGAGCTCTGAGCAATTGTTAAGACAAAGATATAGAACTGAGGTTGTATCAATTCTGTCTTTATGACCACTTGAGGATATTATCTGTGTTTGCAATTTAAAACACCGAAACAGAGCGTGAAAAGGGATGCCCAAAAGTGGCATGGTTTTGCTAAGTGAAAACTTTAGCTCATACATGAGATACTCTAGTGCATTTGAATAGTATCTTTAAAATAGAAATTTGTCTTTTTGAAAATTCTTATTTGTTTATTTTTTATTGCATGGTGATCCAAAGTGTTCAGGGAAGGATCCTGTGCTTTGTTCTCAGTCATGGACTGACAGGAAATCCAGGTCACCTCCCGAGGGCCAGGTGATTGGAAGGTGTGGGTTGCCAGCCCTGCCCCTCACCTGCAGATGCACCATCACTGTGCTCAGGATGATTTCCAGTGCCCCCCTCATTTTAAGAAAATTCTTGTTATTTGTCATTAACTCCAATTTATTCACTTTTGAGGGAAATATTACGTGGGTATAGCTTTTTCTCTTTTTTTTTCCAAAAATACATAAACGTGATGAAAGTTATTAACCCTTTAATTTCATTCATTTTTTGGCATTGTGATATTTATTTTATTTTTTCTTTGTTCATTGTTAAATTGTATTACAGGCATGTATATGTATACAAAGATCAATGAAAGAAAAGGTTCAGAGTTTTTGATTCTCCTCTGGTCATTATTATTATTAATTTCATGATTATTCCTAAAACTAATTCTATTGTAGGGAGGAGAGAGAAAAAAATGATCTGCTCTGAGTGTTCAATATACTTTGTTATGTCACTGCACTTGAATGAGATTAAGGTCCCCTTTTGGGAAGTTAGATTTATCTGCTCAGCTAATCATCTGTCTTGTGACAGGCCTAATAACTTTTAACCAGACATCCTTTATTGTACCTAGTGTAACAATATTATCTAACCCCTTTCCCCTGTTGGAAATGTGTCTCACAAGAGAGAAATCTTGGAATTGGCTTTCTCCAGAGCCTTTTCCCTTGTGGGAGGTTTGAAATAACACTTGGGCCGGAGTTTACAACTAAGTAGTCTAAAAAGTATCTTTACATTTGTTTAATAAGACCTATTGTTAAAAAACAGCAAACAAACAAACAAACAAACAAAACAACCCAAAACAGAGAAGGGTAGGAGCATTGGCAGTGTGGGTGGAGGGTTGGCAGATTTCAGTTTAGGGCAGAGTGGTTAGAGCAGGTAACATTTAAGCAGAGATGTGAAAGAAGCGAGGGAGTTTGTCTTGTAAGTATCTGCAGGAAGAGCATCCCAAATAGAGGGAGTCACATGTGCTAATGCCATGTGACTGGCATTGCTGGGTAGCTTGAGAGAAAAGTGAGAGGCTGGCATGGCTGGCATGGAAGGAGGGAGGGGTTTGGTAGAGATGTGGCTGGGGGGCCTTGTGGGCCACTGTCCTGCCTCTTCTCAGATGTTGTTCCTTGTTTAAGATCCTGTTTACTGCCTTGTGTTTTTCCTTCACTCCTGAGATGGTTTCTTCATTTAAATTCACATAGAGTTTTAGTCGCACCTTTTAATTTGTCCTAAATCATTGGTTTCTAGTCGTAGTCACCTTTCCTGGACTTTTGGCTGCCTAAGGGCACACCTATACTTTATCCTCCTTGTGATCTCACTCAGTCACTTGTCCATTGGAAATTTATTGAACATTTACTATGTGCCAGGAAGTGTGTTAGGCCCCTATTAAAGAGTATAATCTTGAAAGTTATGTTGCCCCAAAGTATGCCATCCCAAAACATGCTAATTTGGCATATTGATTGTACTGGGCTGTAGGTACTTGGCATATTGATTGTACTGAGTTTCTCGGAACATCCCTTTTCTGCCCAAAGACAGATTCATCCAAAAAGAACTCAGTTGTCATTAATGGCCTCTAAAGAGTTTCATCAACCAGAAAGGATTGCTTCTTGTCATGGGAGAGGAGACTGGGTGTTAACACCACACCCAAACAAACTTTGTCACAAAGAATCACACCTCCTACCTATTTTTCTGAGGGTCTGTTCATCTTCCCTAAAAACCATTTACTGTGCTCTAAGTTGCCTATAACCTCCCTTTTCCTTTCCCTGTTAGGATGATTTTTAAGCCTGAATTCTAAGCTACTTCTTTGAGTTACTCATTTTCCCCTTTGTGTCTCCCATGTCACATACCCCATGTTTACATGTTAATCAATGTTAATCAATACCTATTTGTTTTCTGTTATTAATCTGTTTTTTATTGGAGGAGTTTCAGCCAAAAACTCAGTGAGGCAGAGGGAAAATTATTTTTCCTTCCCTACAACCTTCTACTCTCAAGGAACTCATCATTTACCGGAAGACATATGAGTAAAACAAGTATTACAGCACAATATAAAAGGTATCATTGGAACATAGACAGGGCATCTAATGAGGGAACTAGAAAAGGGACAATTGTGATCAGGGAAGACTCTTAGGAGGAGATGATGATTGAACTGCACCTAGAGTCCTTGGGGAACTCTCTCTTATTGAGATTGTGTTTTGAGGTAACTCTTTTGCAGTATAAGGATGCGGGTGGGGGAGGGAAGCTGCAGCCTTTTTGCTTTTGAATAAGGCTATTTTAAACTGTCAAAGACCTTTGTGAGCAGTTCAGGCTACTGCAGCCTTGAGTCCCCTTACTGGGAGGGACATAGTTACCAGCCTCAGCCCTTTCTTGGCTCAGTCCTTTCTTTTCTGGTTGGAATGTCCTTTTCTATTCAGCAGTCTGACTCTAATAACTTAGGGTGCTTTATTTCAGGGGACACGCCATCCCAATAGTTTTGGAATGTCTTTGGTTCACAGTGAGATTTTTGTTCTAAAGGTAAGAAAGAATTTTGAGCCACATCTCATGAATATTCACAACCTTCCTGTGAAGCTAATAGCCAACTTAAAGTCATTTGAATGTAATGTTTTACTTTTATAGATGGGGAAAATGGAGGCACAGGTTGGGTAGATGCTTTTGCTAAGGTCCCCTGATAAGCTGATGACTGAGGTGGGAGCAGATTGGCAGATTCATAACTTGGGGGTCATTGTCCATCAGTCTGTGCTAGCTGGCCTGGAGCCAAAAACCTTGACTTGCAATAACTGCAATTCTAGACTTCTGTGTTTAAAATACAGAAAAGTAATGATGCATTAATTTGCATTACATGATTTGCATTACATAAAAAAGCAACATGTTTGCTTTTTTATGTATATGTGCATGTGTGTGCAGGTTTTTTGTTCTTGTTTTTGTTCTGTTTTGTTTTTTGGAGTGAAAAAAGAGGTCTCTGTTCTTGTAACATGCTTGACTTGGAGACACTACACTGAGGGCATTCATTTGAATGCCTGTATAATTACCCTATTCAGTGCTTTGAAAGTATTTATTTTGTCTTAATATTCAATCACCCATCACCCATAACACCTTCCTGCCAACAATAGGAAGTTACTTACTGTGTCATATATCTTAAAGTCCTTTGAAAATATTAACTTATTCTTCACTCTTCAGCTTTAAGGAAGATGATGGTATTGCTTATTTTCTTACGATCAGGGAAGCAAACCTTTGTAACTGAAACAGCCTGCCCCTAGTGCTCAGTGAAGAGCCTGGATAGTGCTTTGTAAGACCCAGGATGGTGTCCCTTCTGTGATAAAACATGTCACGGTAGAGTTCTCCAGTTTG
The DNA here is from genome assembly GCF_053574225.1 of Canis aureus. Lineage (NCBI taxonomy): Eukaryota > Metazoa > Chordata > Mammalia > Carnivora > Canidae > Canis > Canis aureus. Next base: position 23,608,223 of record NC_135618.1, read on the forward strand.
TTGTAACTAAAAGGCTGTAACATGAAAAAACCAGGGGAAGACAAGAGTAGAGAATTATCTTCACTCTCCTTACTTGCTGGATGGTCTCTGCCTGGATTGAAACTCCTCTTATCCCTTGTAGGAACAAGATCTTGTCCAGGCTGACCTTTAAAAAATGCACTGTTTGGGGGAGAGAAGGTTTTATCTAGGATGGTCTTCAAAGTGTTATTGAGCAGGGTAAATTGATCTGATGAGAAAAAGATCTCCCAGTCAAGGGACATTATTTAAATGCCACCCAGGAGTTACACTCTTTAAATTTGAATTCAGCTTCTCTTGAGCTCTCTGACATGGGTACTCAAGAAATATCTGTAGATTTATTCATTTCTTTGGGTTAAGTGATTGCCCTCTCGATTTGGCCTCTTTAAAATGCAGGCTCCCTGGAGAGATCCCACATTAAGCTGTTAATATTTACACCTTAGCGACAGTAGATTTATAACATTCTTCTTCTCTGATGAGGGGCCATTCAAGCAGCAAAGGAGGACTGAATTGATTCTTGCAGTGAGAGGTGTTGAAAATGGGGGAAAACATTTAGTTTCTCCCCCAGTTTAGGGGCTGGGAGTAGTGGTGTGTGTAAAATGAGTGGATTGCTAGGTGCACTGATGTGGAAGTTGAATGCTGGGACTCTGAGCCTTGGAACATGAGACTAAGAGGCATAAGGGGAGAGAAAGAACTAGAACTAAGTAAGAGATGCTGTTTAGTCTGGGTCCTCTTAGGAGCAGATGCCAGGCTGGATTGGACAAACCAAAGATCGGTTAGAGGAAATGTTTATGAGGGCATGTGGGAGATCCAGCAGAACATGAGGCTGGTCTGCCCTCAGTGAATGAGAAAAGGAAATAAAGTTGGGTGGAAGAGTCTTAGGCCACTGGGGAGCCTATCAGGGAGTCCAGGAGTGGCCCTGCTTTAGCATCCCTGCTACAGTCAGTTGTGAGCTGCGAACAGGCAGTGGTAAGCATGGCTTCCGTGTGAATGCAGTGATGGATTTCAGAGAGCAGCCACTGGACTGTCACTCATTTTTGCATGTTGCCAGCAGCAGCAGAGATCTGAGGGGTGCATTATCATGGTCAGGGAAAGCTGCTTGGAGCTCTTCCTGGGTGCAGGCCATATGGTGCGGGGTGGAGCTGCCAGGGTCACAGCCTGCATTTGGAGTGGCCAAAAGGGAAATAAAGGGAAAACAGAGATCTCTGAACACATACACATGCTATTGTAGGATGCAATGCTGTGAGTGAATAGAATGCCAGTGCATGATCATTGGTCCAACTTTTAGCTCTGCTGCTTGTTGGCTGCATGGCCTTGAGAAAGATACTTCAGATTTTCTGTTTGCTCAATCCTTTGAGTTTTAAAATGTGCTTAAATATGCTTTTGAGATGACAAGAGCATGTTTGTAGAACCATCATTTGGTATATTTTGGAAGATGTCCCTTCATATGTAGGCATCTGTGCGGTCAGGCTGGCTGAGAACTCTAACATGTGAACAAGTTCATTTTCTGTATCAGCGTGCCTTAGGGTTGATTTGGTTTGGGATCACATGGAAATTTAGCAGAAGCCATCCTATTGGGTGACTAGTTCTTTTGACACAGGTTCATGGTATCTTCTAACATGTCAGGATGACCAAGTTGTCCCTGTAAGAGGAGTAGCATGGGGTAACAAAAAAGAGCAAGAATCAAAAGGTAATGACAAGTCATTTGCGTAAAATACTTCACAGTTTTTAAGGTACTTTTGCAAAAATTGGGCTTCAAGGTGTGATAGGTAATAGCATTCCATGCCACAGATATGAAAACTGAAGTGCAGGACGTCTCGATCTGCATAACAATGTCTGTGTTATGCATGCCTTGAAGGGCACATGAAGAAAGCCGGAATCATTACGAACACCCTCCCTGAAGCAAGGTAGTGTACTTTGCAGCACTTCAAGGGAATCACAGGCTTGAGGCTTGGTGTGGAGACAGAACACAATATTCTTTGGGGCTAGTCACCGGACCTGACCCTGAGGTTAGTGTATTCCCAAAATTCGCTTTGGAGGAAGCTAAAAAAGATAACAGTATGGAATACTACCTAATGTGGTTGTAAGCAGATTTGAAGGGCTTTTAAAGAGCTATTTCTTAGCAAATAAGGATAATGGCTATGCCAATCATTTGCACATTTGCTTTCAACTTTATTCCCTGCCCTTCTAAACCCTGACCTACATTGGAGGAAACTACTTTTCCCTGACTCCTGTGCCTATTAACTTGTAAAGAGGTTTTGATGCAGGCAGGTTGGTTCCGAAGACCCAGAGGGGGTCCCCCAGGACCAGCCAAGAGGGTCCTTGACTTCACACAGAATAGAAATCAAACACGAGCCAGCAGGAGATGAGAGCAGAGTTTATTAAAGACATAGAGATGGAGGCACCTGGGTGGCTCAGTCGGCTAAGCATCTGCCTTCAGCTCAGGTCATGATCCCAGGGTCCTGGGATGAAGTCCCACATCAGGCTCTCTGTTGAGCTTCTGTGTCTCCCTCTGCAGCTCCCCCTGGTTGTGCTCTCTCACTCTCTGTGTGTCAAATAAATAAATAAAATCTTAAAAAAAAAAGACATAGAGACAGCAGATACAAATGGACCATCATCCTTTCTGAGTTTTGGGAGACTTGGAAAAGAAAGGAGCATGAGTCTTATCTTTTTTGTGGACTGGGGGTTTTTACTGATGACTGTAGTCTGGTGCACATGTCCAGAACTGGTCAGAATGAGGACAAGGTCCAGCTGTTCATCATAAATCATTTATTCTCTGAGGCCAGGGGTCTTGGCATCGAGATGTTTAATAGTGGTCTGGAATACACATATAATAGCTTCGCAGGTCATTCTCACCTGGTCCTTCCTCAGAAGTTAGCTGTTCTAGAGGAACCATTAACTCCTTGTCACTTACCAGGAGGACAGACGCTATTTGCATTCTGAGGTGTGTGTAGAGTGGAGTGCAGGTGCAGGTCCTAGCAAGAACACAAGGTGGATAAGAAGCAAAGGGGAAAAAACACAGCTTTTTCTCTCATGAGGTCCCTTTGGCTTCCCTATCTCATGGTTATTATGATTATTTACTCTGACTTGCTGCCAGGTGAACTGGGGAGACCCTGGGCCCTGGGCCCTTGACCCAGCCATGACCCAGGGAGACATGGAAGGTTATTGGGCTTGTAACGAGAATAAATTCAAGGACAGACAGACAGACAGCACAGTGGACAAGTGACACAAGTGGAATAGCTTATTAAAGTGAAAATTACACTCTCAGTAGATGTGAGAGCAAATAAGCAAAAGAGAGAGAAAGAGTGAGAGAGAGAGGCATGCCCTGGGGATTGGGTTTCTGTCTTCTATTGACAGTTGTTAATTAGGCAGAAGAATATTCATTGCTTGCTTGGAAGCTTTTATGCTTTTTCTTCCTAATTTGGTCAGGGGTTTCCTGTCATAGCATCCGCCATCTTGGTCCTGTCTGATTTGAACTTGGGTTCCTGTGGGGTGCTGCCAAGATAGGCTTCTGACCTACCCGTAGCTGGCCATGACTTTCCCATAGCTGACCTCCAGGTACTCTGTTAGAACCTAACTAGCCACTTACTCTAACAGATTTACAGATGAGCAAGGAGACATCTGAAGTACTGAGGTATGATGCAATCAGTCCAAGGTCAAACAGCTAGCTAGGAGCTGGGCTGGGCTTTAAAGCTGGGTGCTCACATCGACTCTATGTTGCAGTGCCTCTTTATGACAGCCTCAAGGAGCTTCCCACCTGCCACTCAAGGGTTTGGACTTGTCCTTTAGAGGTAACATGGGCAAACTTGGAACTGTACGCTTCCTTTATAGGTTGTAACTTTGTTTCATTTCTTTTCCTTTTTCTTAACGTCTCACTTTTAAAAATTAATTAATTAATTAGTTAATTAATTAATTTAGAGATTGTGAACAGGGAGAGGGGCACAAGAAGAGGGAGAGAGAGAACCTCAGGCTGGCTCCATGTTGAGCAAGGAGCTGACTAGGGCCTCGATCCCATGACCCTGTGATCATGACTTGAGCCAAAATCAGGAGTTCCATGCTCAACCAACTGAGCCACCCAGGCACCCCTGTTTCATTTTTTATTTAAAAAGCAGTTTGGGGAGCGACTAGGTGGCTCAGTTGATTGAGCATCAGACTCTTGAGTTTGGCCCTGGGTCATGATCTCAGAGTCATGGGATCTAGCCCTGTGTTGGGCTCAATGGGGAGTCTGCTTGAGATTCTCTCTCTCCTTCTCCCTCTGCCCCTCCTCCTGCTTGTGTGCTCTTTCTCTCAATAAAATAAGTCTTAAAAAATAAAAAGCAATTTGAAGCCCTGGCAGAGATTTCAGAAATAATAAAAATAGAGGAAGAAAAAAAAATCACACCTAATAATACCTTCATCTAGCAATTGTTATCAATACTTGGGTAATTTTTTATTCCAGTATTTTTTCCTATGGAACAAAATACCTTTGAAACTGTTTTTATATAATTTGGAGAGAAAGTTGTCTATGATCAGGGATTATGTCTTGCAAATACAAGCATGTGAAAAGAGAAACTAATATATAATAAAAATGTTGTGCTCTATTGACTACATTGCCCTGAAAGTTGCTCGCATGAGGCACTATAGATATTTGGCCAGGTAGACCTAAGGTTAAAGAGGAAGTGTAAAATCAGCAAAACACGGGCTCTGTGCATACCCTGGAAATGTGCCTACTAAATCTTATTCAGTGTGTGTCAGACTCCTTACATTTCGGTTTTCCCAGAAGATGACTTTGGGATGAAATATTGGAGCTCTTTCAACTGGAACAAAACATTCTCTATTTGTTATACCAATAATGCTTTAACTTCTTGCATTTTACTAGTGCTCTCCACCTGAATTCTCCCTATCCACCTAAAAAAGCAAAACCCAGCAATAATTCAAACCCCTGAGGTACATTATGAAAAACATGTGCAGCAGAATGGCTGCATGCTAAGGTAGGCACCAGGGATGAAATCCTGAGTTTTATTTCCTGAACTATCTCTGCTACTCTGTCATGCGGTGGGTGGTTCACTCCACTTTTTGCCATGCTTCAGTGTTTCCAATCAAAGAGAGGCAAGCAGATGACATATCTGGCAGGTTCTTTTGTCAAGGCATTGTGGGAATGTGGAGGATTATAGGAGGAACACTGTTTGATGCTTGTTGTGCCCTATATCAGGTTGGACTCGGGTTCTGTGTCCCAAAAATGAGCTACGAGAGGCTGTCTCTTGGGATGCTTTTGTGAGTTTAAAGGTTTGACTGGAGGTTCTCCCCAAATTACAAAGGTTTGTACCCATTTATCAGTCTTGAAGACTTCTTTGGAGCCGTCATTGTGCATAGGTAGATTTTCTTTATGTCTTGCAGTTTTTAGCTTCCTCCATGATTGCCCCGTTTACTCTGCTCCCTCCCCAAGGACTATCTCAACAATTACTTTGATGTAAGATGTGAGAAAAAAAATGTGATAAAGGTGGTTGGATGCACCTGCCTGGATGGGGTATGAATGGATTCTAACCAGTGACATAGGGAAATGGTAGAGCTGGTGAATGTTCCATTGGGAGGAAGAGAAGGAAAAAAGGAAAATGAAGGGGACCAGGGCCCAAAGGCATCATAGAAAACTGCAGGCGAGAGTCAGAGGCAATTCCTTGACCTGGACATAATCAAAAGAGACTGATGAAGATTGCCGTATGCTCTGTTCCAAGAGGCTGCTTAATTGAAATGATGAGATCAGGACTGGAAAAAAGAAAGAATCAGCTGCAGTCTCTTTGTGGCAAATAAAGATCCTATGAGGAAACGCAGTTAAGCCTGGGATCAAGGAATTGGAACAAGGAAAGGTCTTGATTCCAGCTTTTACTGTGTTGGCTCACTGCAATCTCTGGCACTAATAAGATCTCTGGCGGGGATATACATGCAAATAAAATGACTCTATCATTTCTGGGGGGCAGCGGAGGTAGAAACAGAAACCTGGTACTTTGCAAGACCGTAGGATAATCAAACAAGAATGTTCCTCAGGATGGTCCATCTGAACATATGAAACATTTTTTTAAAACTACCATTTTTCCTGTTTTCCTGGAGATTTTTCATAATTTCATGTTCAGTTTTGTTGTGTATTTGTATCTCTTTTGTCTGTTTATAGTTTTTTTTTCATAAATAAGCGTTCCTTGGTGATGGTGTTGCATACTGATGTGTTATGCCCAGCACAATGGACACCTACTGTTTGGGACACTGAGAATGCCCTTTCTTCGATTCCCCTCACACTGTAAGGAGAACCTTACAGTAGAGACTGGACAGAAGAGGAAACCCATTTCCCCTTCCTCCTGTGCTCCTTGTGGAGAAGATTCATCCTACCAGAACTGTGTCATGAGCAAGAAATAAACTTTCATCATGTTAAATCACAGAGACATATAGGAGCTATCAGTTGCCAGTAATCAGTATTACCCTAACTTTAAATATCTTCTTTTTGGGGAAGTGCTTTTCTTCTCCATGCCTGTAGGCAAAGTCATGTTCTTAAAGTTGCCAGCTCATCCCTGCCCCCAGATAGACTTTATTGATTCAAAGGTGGCATCTGACCCAAACTGAGCCAACTAGTATCCTATCCCAGGTTTTAAGAAATCAAACCAAGAAAAATAGGTCTTCTCTAGTGGTGGAGGATGTTAAGTCAAAAATCATCAGGAGTAGGGCACCTTGGAGGCTCAGTCATTGAGAATCTGCCTTTGGCTCAGGTCTTGATCCTAAGGTCCTGGGATTGAGTCCTGCTTCGGGCTCCCCACCTGTTTCTCCTCTGCCTATGTCTCTGCCTCTCTCTCTGTGTCTCTCATGAATAAATAAATAAAATCTTAAAAAAAATCCAAACCATCAGGAGTGAATGTAAGGGAAAATAAAACAGAGAAAGCCAGAGAGAAGACGAGGGCAACGGGGAGATGTATAGGGGAGATGGAAAGAAAAAGAGAGAGACTTCTTTTTGAGCCTGTGAATCCTCTTGAACTTTGTTTACCTTACATCTCCATCCTTTCCATGATTTAGATGTGGTGTTCTCTACTGTTTTTTCAATACATTCGCATTTGTTGCCCAAGCTAGTTTAGGTTGGTTTCTGTGATTTGCGACCAAAACTATAGTGGCCAACACATGTCATAGATGATTGTTTATTGAATTGTAATAAAATGTTAAGGTTTATTATAATAGATGCCCAGAGAATCAATCTCCAATGAGTGTTTAAATGCTCACAAAAATCACAAATAGGCATGTGTTTCTCCCACCTGCTGTGCTCTGCTCTGTGTATTCCTGTTCTCTGAAAACCCAGCTCGGCTGTCAGTCTCCTTCTTGGGGAGGGTTTTAAGCTGTTACCGAGGAGTGAATAGTTGATAGGGAGGGAGAACAGGGACTTTCAGCAGCCCAGTGACAGAGAAGGTGTGGGCAAAGGAATAGGGCAGTGAGAACAAGCAAGGATCAAAGCCGAGATTTTGCTGTGTTGGAGAATAGAGAGAAGAACAACCCTCAAGTATTTCTGTGAGGTAAATATTTGTGATTTCAGCCCCATTTTGTTTTGAAGGCAAAGGGCTCACAACATGCTGGATACCAAGGAGGGGTCACACCGTAATTTATTCCAGCCAAGAGAAAAGCTGTAGCTATTCTTAGGTATCTGTAATAACCCATTTCTGTAGCACGGGAGGTTCAGCTCAGGACAGGGGGCCACCCGGATATACCTCAAATGTTTCTGCTAGAATTCAAATAATCACATTTGAAGACACTATACTGCTTCACATCAGGGGTGAGAAGTGTATGTGCAAAATAGTGTAAGCTCTGAAGGGCTGGGAGGAGCAGCTCCCCGGCAATGCCGAGGAGGGCCATAATGAGGAGTGTCTTCCTGCTGAGAAGCACCAGGATGCGTTTATTGATTGGAGGTGAATGCAGTGAATGTAAAGTTGGAGAGTTTTGCAGTTTAATCTGACATCTGTCATTCCTGGAAGAATGAACAGTTCAAAGTAAAACCTTATCCATATTGATGTGTGAGAAGAACTCCGGGTCAGGAAAAAACAGGGCCCTGGAGATCAGCACCGGGAGAGCCAGGACAGCACACCTGCCCTTTCGGTAGCTGCAACTTGCCCACCAAGCCAATTGCCCTGTTGGAAAGCAGCTAATAGAATGCCTGGCGCAAAACGGAGATTCCAGAAATGTTGGTTCTCTTCTCCTTTCCAAGAATAGGGGAAGCTTTGAAAGCAGATTCCTGACTTCCAGAGAGGAGAAATGGGTTGGAAAAACACAGATACGTTGTTCTGATGCGCAGAGAAGTTGAGTTTCCATTCTGGGAGAGGAATTTGGAGGGGGGTGTGTGGGAGGTGAGGAGGAAGTGAGCATAGGGCCGTTGCATTATTTGTTTTAACCCTCAGCTTTCTTTGCAGGAAGTGGAGAGGCTACACAGACCCAGGCTCCCACGAACCCCCCGTGCCCCCTGGTTTTCGGCAATGTCGCTCTTTGGCCCAGCAGCCCAAGCCCCGGCCCAGGCATCCCGGCCCTGTTAGGTGCAGCTGGTCTCGGGCCCGTCTCAGGTAAGTAACGGGCACGTTGGGCTGCAATTTCTATTCCTGAATAGGCCTCCTATCTCAGAGTCATGCTTCAACAAACACTCAATTAAAAGGAAAAAACCTCTGGGTGATGGAAGGCACCCTATTACTGAGAAGCAGGGAATGTTTACTGAAGAAAGAGACTTCTCTCTAGTTACTAGTAGCCTAGCGAAGATTTATGAGCCAGTTTGTCCCACAGCAATCAAACTTGAAATGTGAAGTCTAAACTGGTGCGTTTTTTAATCAACAAAACAAACTAGGTCATGAGAGTTGCTTAGAATTAGGAATTAGGCAAAGCAGTGGAGTGTTAAGACTGTGTGGCCAAGGAGCTAGGCCTGAGGTGGTTGTGGGAGAAAAATTCACCCATTTTAGCATCAGACACCTACAAATGAGAGGTCGATATATATATATATATATATATATATATATATATATATATATATATATATATAATAAAATACCCACCCACAGCTCACAACCAGCTGAAAACATACATTTTTCTCTTTGGAATACAGGAGTAATCAGAATTTATTCATGAGGGCTGACTCTGAGAGTTCGGTGTCCAAGGGCAGTCCTGTCTGATTGATACCACTCAAATAGCAACATTGAAGAAATGTAGTTAGAGAGACGGCAATTTAAAGGCTGTAAAAAAAGTTACAGGCAAAGCTAGTGGAACATTCCATACTGATTTCTGACGTGGGATACTCCACAGCCCTGAATTGCAGTTGCTTCTCAGTTTGGTTTTCCAGAGATGGAGTATCTGAAAGGGAAGGGAGGAGGAAATGTGGCTTTCAGGTGTGTTAAATACACCACAGTTAACTTTTTTTTCCCCCTGGAGTGCTCTTTGTGGTAAATTAGAGTTCTGGTATCTAAGACTCTGGAATGTTAACAAACCATGGTCACTTCTCTCACATGTGTTACTTTGAAAAAAAAAAAAAAAAAAAAAACAGTTGTCTTCCCTCAAGCAGGATTTCATGACTAGGGACTCTAGAGCAATCCTCTCTCCTTGGCCCCAAAGAGGGCTCTCCAAACAGAAAGTTGCCTGCATGTCACTGTGCATGTTTCTGAACAAGACATTCTCTTCACTGCTGTGTCTCAAGAGATCCAACACTGCCTGTGGCATGCCCTCTAAAAAAGGCTTAGGGGTTAAGAAATTAAAAAAAAAAAATGGAGGTGGGTGGGTGGGAATTAAAACATTAAAATTGGTTCAGTCACTTTAAAATTATCAACATGTTTTCTCATTTAGCCAAAGCCAAAACAAAGTGACCTGCCACTGGTGGCTGTGCTAAAAATAAGGAGCCCACACACTACGCCCTTTGAGCAAGCAGGTCACGCAGCAGGAGATTTCTGTGGGGTGAAGCCTGGGAGATGAAGGGAAAGAGTCACGGAGGAGCTGAAAGCTGCACAACCGCAGTGAACCAGAGATGTAGGAATCCATGGTGAAGTTGCCAACTGAAAATTAAAATTGTCTTTTCAGAAGGCCTGGATGGGGGGCCACAACTGGGGAGTTACTACAGTAACGGAGAACACATCATCCTCATCCTTGTCTCTCCCGCTGACCTTGGATCACCCAGCAGTGCCACACTGGGTGCTGTGTTCCAGAGATAAGATGGAGAACACCCCCCCGCCCCACCACATTTCTCTCCTTAGGGGGCTTATGGTTTAAGGGAGAAGAAAGATAGACCCAAGTAAATAGCACCCAAAATAATTCCAGAGTGCAATGAAGTGCTATAGAGAAAACAATCAAAAGTCTGAGTTAGGGCATCCCATGAGGGATATGACTTTCATAAAGGCAGCAGGCTGTGGTCCTGGAGAGACTGACATACAAGCAGATATGCTGTAAGGAGGAGGGAGATTGCAGAATTTGCTGGGGTAGAGGTTGGCAAAGTATTGAAAAAAGGCAGTGTAGTTGGAGGACGGATGCCTCTGGAATAATAAAACAAAATGGAATGAAAAGAAAAGAAAACCCAACTGTGGCCACAAGTTCCATTTTGGTCACTTCCCTTCTATCATCATAGTTCCCCTCACACTCCCTAGGCTTCCATTGGAAAGCCCTTTCAAGGAATCTGGCTTCTTTCAATTATGATTAATAGAAACCCAACCCAAACTAACTTGGGCAGTAAAGGGAGTTACTGAATTGTTAGGCAAGTCAGGGTGCAGCTGACTCCACGGGTGGCTGGAACCTGGGGGTAAGGGTCAATGGGGCTCCCTTTCTTATTCTCTCACATGAATCTCCTTCGTTTCCCTCCAGCAGACAGGCGTATCCCACAGATGACCAGGAAGTAATGTTTCCAATAGCAGCCTGAGAGTACCTACTTGTACTCTTCCCAGATTTGCCACCACAGAGGAAAGGGGGTGGTCTTCTCTTAGTTCCAGGTGACTTACTCTTGGGGAAGGCCCTGCTTTCCTTGGCTTAGGTCACATTCCTCCAAGGAGATGGGATGCTGTGAGGAGCAGACTGGGAGAAAGAGTATCTCCTCTACAGATGTGAGATGTGTACATGTTTGTATGATGCTCACATATGAGTATGTATGAATATGTGTGAGAAAGTGTAATCTGGGTATGTGAGTATGTATGTGTGTGTCAGTGCATTTTGAGAATACTTGGGTGTGTGTATGAGTATATGGGAGAGTTTGCTCTCCGGGAGCAATTCATATGCATGTTTGTAAATGAGTCTGTGTGAATGGGAGTTTGTGTATGTGATTGTGTATGTGTATGGGAGTACATATATGTGTGAATTTGTGAAGCTATATGTATATGTACATGTTATAAGTGTAATTGTGTCCCACCCCCAACTCCCTCAAATTCATACATTGAAGTCCTAAATACCAGTGCCTCAGAATGTGACCTTATTTGGAGATAGGGTCTTTATAACCAAATGAAAATGAGGTTATTAGGGTGGGCCCTAATCCAGTATGACCAGTATCCTTATAAAATGGGAAACTTTTGACTCAGTGACACTCAAAGAAGGAAGATACTGTGAAGAGATCCAGGGGGAAGATGGCCATCTCTAAGCCAGAAACAGATTCTTCCTCACAGACCACAGAAAGAGGTTTTCCCACACCTTGATTTCCAGCTTTTAGTTTCTAGAACTTGGAGACAATGTATTGCTGTTGTTTAAGTCACAGTCGTTTAAGTCTGTGGTGCTTAGTTATGGCAGCCCTAGCAAACTAATATGTGAGTATGTGTATGACTATGAGCATCTGAGTATCAGCGTGTGTGTGTGTGTGTGTGTGTGTGTGTGTAGATGGAGAGTTGACTCCAGTCACAAATCAAAAGGTATCCATAATGCCTCCTCCTATTCTTTGCTTATCTAATCCTACTCACATTTGACAGCACATCACAAATCCCCTTCCCCTTTGGCATCCTTCACAGGTTCTCATTTCTCTAGAAGCAGTGCATACTGCCCATCTACTAGTTGTGTGAGTCATGGTAACCTTGAGGGAAAGAACCTTCCTTATTCATCGTTGAGTCCCTATATTTGCCATAGGACCCTGGACACAGTAGTTACTCAAATAATATTAATTTTGTTACTTAACCTTTTATTTGAAATTTTTACTGTGAAATAAGACAAATATAGAAAAATGTGCAAAACAAGACTTTATAGCCCAATGCCTGATCACAGAGTGATATCTATGTCACTACTGTATGGGATGAAAGACACAGTACTGCCAGCATTCTAAGGGCCCCTCCCCTGCCACGTGCCCTCTTCTAGAAGTTTATCTTCCATTCCCCTAATGGAACCTTATTCCCCTGATTTTTATGATAGTTGCTCTGTTAGTTTTCTTTATAGTTCAACCACCTGAACTTGCACCCTAAATATCATAGTTGAATTTGTTTGGCCTGCAGTGAAGAGGTGTTAACCTCACCAGTAGTCAAGAAAATGCAAATTAAAAACATGATGTCATAATAGGACATACATAGCGATCTGGTGAAAACTAAAATGACTGGTAGTAGCCACAGAGAGATTAAAGACAGGAACTTGAAACATGGCTGAGAATGTTTATATATTCTCTGTTTATATATATAAACACTTTAGAAAAGTTTGGCATTTCCTCAACTTGAACTTCTGTAGGCCCTCCCTATGACTCCATAATTCCCAACAGAATTGCATGCACACATGTATTGAAGACATGCCTATAAATATTCGTGGCAACATACTTGGTAATAATGATGTGATGAGAAAAATGCATTTTCTTTTTTGTTTGGCACAACCCGATTACTAGTGAAGTTAAGTACCTTCTCATGGTTATTGGTCATCAATGTCATGGATTCTTTGATTGATCTCAAGTCTGCAGAGATTCCTGTTAGATATCCAAGTGGAGACGTCATGCAGGGAGTTGAATGTACGTGGATTATGGGAGAAGCCAGAGGATGCAGATTTGCACTTGGGCCATAGCACGTAGATAGTACTGAAAGCAAGAGAAGAGGAAGATCATTTGAGGGATAGAAGTGTTGATAGATAGAGAAGAGGTCTGAGGACTGTGCCTCAGTAGGAGTGAGGAAGCCAGTAAATGAAAATGGGAGGTGCCAGGGAGATAAGACGAAAACCAGAAACATATGATGTTCAAAGTACAGGGGAAAAAATGTTCCCGGAACAAGAGTGATGAATTATAAAATGATGCAGGAAAGCCAAATTAGATGAAGACCAAGACAAGACTCTCAAGTTCGGCAATACCAAGCTCATTGGAGACCTTAAAAGGAGTGGATTTGGTGTCTTGGAAGGAATATTAACCTGAGTGGAAGGGGTTTGAGAAAGAATAGGAAGTGAGAAATTGGGTATCAAGAGAATGCACGCTCTTTGAAATAATTTTGCTGTGGACAGGAGCCGAGAGATGGAGAGTGGCATTAACAGGAACAGGAGGAAGATGTGGGGCCAAGGGAGGGCTTCTTTTTCCAGAAGGAAACTATTTCAGTATGTTTGCTGATGTATGTGACCTGGTAGGCAGCCAAACATGCTTACTCAGGAGAGACTGGAAATAATTGCTGTGCCAAAGTCCTTGAACAGGCAGGAGGGGATGAGTCCATTGCATAAGGGGAGGAGGAGGTCTCTGATAGGACATACAGTTCAGTGACCACTATAGGAGGGCGGGTGAAATGTGCACACAGCAGGAGATAGGATGTAAAATTGGCTGCAGGTTGAGAATGTTCTCTTCCGAGTGTCTCTTTTTTCTCAGTAAAATAAGAAATGAAGTTATCACCTGAGAGAAGAATGCATAGGATGTGTTGGAGCTTTAAGTGAGGAAGAATGTGTGAGATATACTTGTCTCAGAGAGCAGGAGGATGAATTGACTAAGACAGTAAGCTGGAATTCCTGATTAATGTTGAGGGCATAGCTGACGTTTCTGGTCACGATTTTAAAGTGGGCTTAGTTAGAAGGGTTATAGTTTTGCTCTAACATTTAGTGTTGGTTTGGGTGTCAGCATGGAGCCGGCAGAAAGCTGAATTTAGCTAGGATTGCCATTTTGTCGGCTGAATACCTGGTGGGAAAGATGAGCAGGAGAGCTGGGAGATTTCATGGGGGAGGGGGGGTGGATTTTAAACATGGACCATAGAATTTAAGCTGCAGCATGGAAGGAAGTGAGAGCCTGATGAATGTACAAGAGTGATGAGACCAATGATTTGGATATCCTAAGGGAGACAAAGCATTTTTGGAGTTGCAGTAAAAAAAATATTGAGCTGGAAAGATCATCAGTTATAATTAGCAAAGAGATGTCTGAAACCTAAAATTGGAGGTGAAAATTATTGGTGATGAAAAGAAAGATGGTGGGGTCATGAAAGTGAGTGGCAGAGGTGGGATACAGGATAATTCCAATGGCTGGTAAAAAAAAAAATCAAGAATCTATGTGGCTATTGAACCCACTAAAAAATATTACAGAGGGATCCCTGGGTGGCGCAGCGGTTTAGCGCCTGCCTTTGGCCCAGGGCACGATCCTGGAGACCCGGGATCGAATCCCACGTCAGGCTCCTGGTGCATGGAGCCTGCTTCTCCCTCTGCCTGTGTCTCTGCCTCTCTCTCTCTCTCTGTGTGACTATCATAAATAAATAAAAAAATAAAAAATAAAAAAATATTACAGAAACGGAAGTGAAGAGAAAGAGAGTGAGCAAACAAAAGATTCTTTCAGTTGGCAGAGAGGAAAGTAGATCATTGCAATGAGAAGTGTAGGGTAGTGAAGCTGAAGTTTGCAAGGCAGAATCAGAAATATTTATCTGGATATGGTAATGAGAAATGAGATCTACCCCTTCCTTCAAGATAAATCAGAGAACAGATAACCACCACTGGAAGGAGCTGCAGAGAAAGCAGTACCTCTAGGATCTACTTGAGATAACCAGCTGGAGTGAGAAAGTAATATATTAAGGGAAGTCTTGACAGGCCATGACTTCTGGAAGACCCAAGGGAAGGGTCTGGGCAGTGATAAGGGAAAGGAGAGTGGGTTATATTGAGGAAAGGATAGAGACTACTCTTTGGGGCCAAGAAGACTCCTAAGGAAGGAGTGGATAATTAATTTTAAGCAGAGTCTCCTTGAACTGGCCTCTCTGTCAATGAGCAGTGGTCTGGAGGGGAAGTGGTGCATGAGTGTCCCACCAGGGCTCACTTCAAACCTGCTGTAAGTAGGTCCAGGCCAGGGGCGGGGGATTTTAACTTTTCAATCCTGCTAGTGAGATGTCAAGGCTGGGAGAGGGGCCAATCTTCCCCCATACAAAGTAATCTCATTGACACAGGGAGAAATAAATCATCTAGGTAAAGAAGGCTCTGGGTCAGCATACTTACTGATTTTTGTTTGCTGATCTCAGAAGAAAATACTAGGGCAAGGTCTTCTGTTGAAAAAAATTGTTTAAATCATAAGCAGATGAAAATGCTTTGACACTCAAAGAATATTCTCGTCTTAGATGTTTTTAGCAGCTTATATTTAACCAGCTATAATTCTTTTTAAGCACCATTTTGTTCAATCTTTTGAAACTGAAGATTAGTCTTTCAATGAGAAATCTGCATTTCATTGTAAAGATGGAACACAATGCCTTTGGCTCACTTAGTCTGTGGAGAAGCAAGCTTATTTTGGTAATATATCTTTAGCATATTGTAAAACAGTGATTGTAGCAAATTTATTTCAGGCAAGACAGACTGAGACACACACATGTATGGCTCAAGAGCCACGAGAGCTATAACCTTCATTTCCCATATTTCAAGTAATAAAATCCCAGAAGTGACGTTGGTCATCTTTGATTTCAAGTTGGGTGTCTGTGATGAAAGAACCAGTGCGGGGGTGGGGGAAGGAATTCACAATACGAGATTATTGTAGTTAGAGTCAGCAGCAGATCTCTGTGGTATAGAGATGTTTCTTTACTTCCTACTTCCTTTGGGAAAATATAAAATCTTAAGAATTTTCCCATTAGACCAGACCAGTGGTCATTTCTGCCTCAGGTTCTAAATATTGTACCTTAGTAGCAATGGTATGTATGGGAAAAGGTTCATGTCCTCTCCATGGCCTTGGCCTCATTCCCAGTCAATTTTCTGACAAAGAAGCATGGATAATTACATCCACCATCAGCCATGTAGCCCTGACGATTTGACCATCATTAAGCGACTTTGAATCTGTTCTCTTTGTACATTCCTGCTGCCCTTGTCCTAACTCAGGCCCTCGCTGTCTTTCAGCTGTCTAATTACTGTAACTGGAAAAAAAGTGGGTACGATGACTTCAGTTTGGATCAGTTATAAGCCTTTTTGAGAGGGTGGGGTTTGAATTAGTTATTCAAAAATAGTCAGAATTTTGGAAGGATATTCTAGGTGAGGCAGAAGTTTCAAGCAAAGGAATCAGGATGAGGAAGCACAGGGCCCATTTGGAAGGTGCTGAGCTGAGCAATTGACCTGAATTTCCCGTTTAAGGAAGGTGAGATAGAAAGCTGGGTCAGGGCGGGATTTGACTGAACCCTGATTACCCAGTGGAGGAGACTGGGCTGCATATGGAGAGTTGAGAACCATTGCCCTCCTTTATTTTTGGTAAGAATGAGCTAAGTTTTAGCTCTCTGATGTCTTAGATCACCCTGAGGAAGAAATTGGGGCAGGCCTTAGAGAGGATGGTGGTTACAGTAAAAACCTCTCCTGGAAGAGAATCCTGCAAATAGTACCAATGGGGAGAGGGGACAGCAGCACCAGCTATTGTGCCTCTTAGTGCCTGTGGGAAGACACTTAGAAGTCAAGAGAGAACACTGCCTCTATTCGCCACCAGTGGGACTTTGGAATATTTTTTTTGTTATAATGAACTTTTTGTTGTAATTGCTGTAGAAAGATCTGGCCCGAGGACTCAATTTTGCTGCAATAAAATGTCATAATTTTTAAAAGCCCAAGCCTGATAGAAGCCTAAGTGGAAATGCAAGCTCTAACAGAAGTTCTAATTTTGCCCAGAAATAGGACAGCAACCAATCTCTACAAAAAAAGACTTTATGCTAATGAAGAAGATTGCTTTACAAGGTGAAGATGGCCAGTGGCACATTCAAAATGCTAAAATATAAAATCCCATTACCCACTTTACTATTTTCAGTATTGTGCCTAGTACCAAGCCTGATGGAGAATAGATAGATGCTTGAAAGAATGAGTATGAAATGTTATGGGCTTGGGAAGTGGTACTTAGAATATTTACTTGGTTTACAATTTTCTTTTTATTGTCATGTACTAAGACTATAAAGTAGAAATAAAATAAAACAAAGAACACCCCACCATCTCCTCCAACTCTAGACCACGATGAGGAATAATTTGACTAAGAATCCATAAAGCAAACAGATTCTGGAAACTTGATTCTGGCAAAATTATCATAAATTTGTTGAAGGCATCATAGCAAGAAGCAAAGACAAGATACTATGATATATTCTGAGTTCGTAGGAGAATGTGGTTCTTGGTTACCACACAGTTCAATTTGATTTTAAAAATGCAAATGTTACAGCAGAGTGATTTGCATCTCACTGTTGGCCTTCCCTAGAACCTATTATCTTTCTGAGTTTCAAAGTCTTTTCGCTCTTGACAACGTTAATAGGATATACAAGGTCCAACCTTAGATCAGTATTTTGGCAGTGGATCAGGACTGAATCAGGGTAGAATTTCATATATTAGCAGCTACAGGCATTTGGGGTTTAAGGGTTTTACCCTAAAGTCACAATATACCCATGAAGAAATGGGGTTTGGGATATGAAACCAAATAGAGATGGTTCTCAGGCTGTAAATACTGTGTTGCTTGCAGGGCCCACAGTATTATAACAACATCCAGCAAAGCCAAAGGGCTGTACATAAAGGTTTGGTTCGACAAGGAACAGAGGCTCCTCTTTAGAAGGCTCAACTTGAACCTGCTAAAGTCTGATTGAAAGACAAAAGGCAACAGGGCTAAGTTGGGAGAATTTTCTCCCTTCAGTGCTTGGGAGAAAAAACTACTCATGCCCTCCAGCATACTGGAGAATGGAATTAAAAAAAAACAACAACCCGAATTTGTAGTTACAAAAAGAAGTTGAAACTATATTGTCGTAGAAGGTATGCTGGGATTCTTCTCCTGGGACAGAGAACGCTCCTACTTAGGTGAGGGGTGTACCTGGGATTACAGGTTGAAGGTGCAAAATGAGAAGAAACCTTTATCTGGTGGTTTCTTTATATCTCCTCCAGTGAATTCTGGCTTTCGATCAGAAAGAGAGGATGGATTTTCTTGCCTTACAGCTTCCGGGGAGACATGCTGTGGGAATCTCTCTGCTTCGAAATAATTCGTGGATGTTTTGTGAAACCTTTTGACCTGGCTGGGAGCCTGGGGCTTTTGAGCATTCAAGAATAATAGGCAGCATTGAAAAGGAGTGGATAGAATGTTTTATTAACTGTAGCTATTTTTATTAACTGGAGTCAGGGGAATATCAGAAAGGATCAAAATTTAGGAATTCTTTGAAAGCCTTTATTTTACATTGGTTTTATTTTACATTGCTTCGATGCTTTACTCCATGGTATAACAGACACTGCATTTTCTGCCCTAACAAATGAGAGGGCCAGGATGAAGCTTTGAATTTTTTATTTGTTGTTGAAAGTGGGGGGAACGTGGAGTGGAAGCAAGATAGAGGGAAAGGCGAAGAGGTAACGGACTTTTTTGAGAGCTGTTTCTTTCCTCCAAAGTTTCTACTGTTCAGAATAATGTTTCAGTGCCATTTATTTCTCTCTCCTAGTCATATTCACGTTGTTGTAAGTTTTATCTGTGTTTCAGCAAGTAAATTTTGAGGGTCAGCTATGTATTAAGTGTGTGCTGAGTGTGTAAGGATTTAGAAATAAGTAGTATAGAGCCTGGGTTCATGGTCTCTTGGTTAAGCTTCATTATCTGCCAATTGTAGGTTTATTACCTTCCTCACCCTTTGTCTCTCAATTCCCACACTCCAAGCCTGATCTTTGTTCTTACCACAGGAAACTGATAGCAATTCTGGTTATAAGCAATAGAAACAAATGCTGGCTAATTTAAGCAAAAAAGAGAGGTATGAAAGTTGCTCATGAGATCAAAGAAGCAGGTTTGGAATACACAGGAGACATATAGGTCCAGAAGTTCTGGACAAAAGCAACCATCCAACTGTCTTGTTAGGGCGAAGGCCTACCTCAATAACAAAAGAATTCTAAGTATTTTACTATAATTCTCATGATTCAAACTCTAGGAAGGGAGCACTTGATTGGCCATTTAGGGTATTATGACTGCTCCTTTGGGGATAATGGAGCCTCTTGATAGACACAATGTACTGGGAGAGAAGTAGCTTGTCAAAAATTGGAATCTCTTACTAAATTAAGATGGAATAGATGCTGAGCAGTCAAAAAGCTAACAAAAACACGACATTAGAATAAGGTAGACCAGAGACTCTCTCCCCTAATTCCAACCTGTGTTAGGTTCTGACCTGGGTCACAGAAGTATAGGGCCTTGGAAAAGGATGATGCTAAATCAAGGAATAGGGGGAAAGCTGAACCCATCTTCTACTCCTTCACCCCTATCCCCATGAGAGACCATATCTACCCAGAGGAAGAGGCATTATCTCTAGAAATTGGAAAAGAGAATTCCTTGGTGGAGAGTCAGATGGTCTCTGACAAGGAAATGCACATTCTCAGTTTGAGGCACCATTTGTGGAGTGGGCCATACCCTGGAGAGGCAGCAAGCCAGGTATGCTGGGGCTGACCCAAGATCAAAGGGATTTCTGCTCTTCTGAAGTTGGATAGTTACAATTTAGAATAGTCCACAGTGCTAATGGACAGTACATCCCAAATCTTTTCTTCTGGAGCATATCTGGCTTTCCTACTCAGAATCCAGACAGATCATTCTGTGGCAATAGCTCCCATCTGGCCCATATCCAGATATGGTCTCTGAGGTGACTATTCCTGGGCTTCCAATCCTATTTCAGTGGGATGAACATCCCACACCTTCCCCTCACCATAGTCAATGATCCTGACTACCATGTAGAGATCAAGATAGAACCTGAAAGAAAATTTTGATATTTATGTGGTCTTAGCATTAAAAAATCCACTGATGGAGTAGTTCTAGGCTTGAAAGCCAAGTTTCCCAGGAATGGAGCCTCGTGCCTGCTTTATCTCTCTGTAACTGCCTCTAGACTCCTTAGAGACTGAATTTTCTGCTGTAATCTTCAGATTTTTATGGGTCACTGGTGCCTGCTTATAAAGACCCTCCAGTGGATATAATCTACTTGATTGGATCAATTGGTTGAATTTATTTTATACATATTTAGTGTGTATGTATAATGGAGAAATCCTGGGTTGAGTGAGTTAAGGGTCATAGAAAACAGGGAGTAAGGATGGACAGTCAAGTTTGTGGCCCAGCTTCCATGGCCTATTGTAAGGGAAAACCATGGCACAAAAATAAATAAGGATATATATATATATATATATTATATATATAATATATAAATAAATATATTTTATTTATTTATATATATTTATATTATAAAATATAAATAAATACCCAGTATTTATTGTTTACCCAACATATATATATATAATGTGTAGAGCTTAAGTGACAAACTATGCCATGCTGGGGTGAGCTATATTAAGACATTGTATAAACAACATGAATATTGGGGTTCATCCATGGTGCTTATGTCAGAAGAGGTTTGGTTAGAGAGGGATGAATGGGCTGTTTTTGAAGTAGTATAGCAAGAACTATAATGTTTTAAAAAATATATTTTGACTAAAACTCACAATAAAAAATACATTTTATCCTGGGATACAAATACCCCTCCACACTTTCCCACATACTCCTGGGACAAAAGTTTTATAAAATATACCTATTCTTCTATGTGTGATACACTCTGGTATTTTTCTAGTCTATTCAATTATACTCCATTCTACACTTGCCCATTTAATTTTCTAAAAAAATGCTGATTGTGAACCATTAGGCTGAATTCAGGGCCAACTAAAGGATCACAACATATAACCTGATAAGTGTTGCAAAGCAATTGAATAAAGGTTCTGGAACCTTTTGACCCAGGTTCCAAGCTTGAGTCTTCTATTTCCTAATTGCCCTGAGTAACTTGATGTATTAGTCAATTTGGGTTGCCATAGCAAAATATCATAGACTGAATGGCTTACACAATAGATATTTAGTTTCTCACCTTTCTGGAGGAAATCTGTGATCAGGGCGCTAGCATGGTTGAGTTCCAGGGAGAACACATGGCTGCTGTATGGCTATGTTCTCACATGACCTTTTCTTGTGTATGTACACACACACACACACACACACACACACACACAACTCTCTCTCTCCCTCTTCTTGTAAGGCCACCAATCCTATTGGACTCTTATGATCTCATTTAACCTTAATAACCTCTTAAAAGCCCTATCTTTAAATTCAGTCATATTAAAGGTTAGGGCTTCAATATCTGAATTTTAGCGGAATATAATTCAGTCCATAACTCTTGAATGAGTTATTTAACCTCTCTACATCTCAATTTATCAGTAAAATGAGGGTAATAATACAGTGTGTATACTGTTCATTCATTAGCAGTATTTATTGTTTACCCAATATGTGCCAACCCCTGGACTAGAGAATAAAAAAGCAGAGAAAAATCCTCACCCTATAGAACTGCTGTAACAAATGAAATGATTGTAAGGTGCTTAGTAAAATGTAGTGCTCAACAAACATTAGTTGTTGTCATTGATAATTGGTACAAGACATACCTGGTTGAACTTGAATCCATCTCCTGGATGTAGAGGAGGTATCTCCTCTGTCGTGTTATGAGTGAGAGGCTGTATACTGTTGTTAATGTGGGTTCAATAAGCCTATCTGCATGGCTTGAATATGCCCTTCTGTGTATTCTTCACTCCACCCGGAGAGTGAGGCCCAGCTCTGTGGGGAACTAGTCTGTATCAAGATAAATGGCATGATTTTTCCATAACTAAGATGGATAGGAATCATAGGGCCTCATAATAGAGATGGATAGATAGACATAAACACAGCTCTAATGCATCAGATCAAGGCTATAATAAAGTTATGAACAAAGAGCTGTGGGAGCACAGAAAAAAAGAGACCAGTTCCGCTTGAGGGTGGGAAAGTCTTCTCAGAAAAGTAAGATTTGAGGTTTTCCCTCTTAATTTTCAGGTAAAAATTTAAAGGGCTGGTGAGGTTGTTTTATGCAGAGGAAAAAGCATGGACAAAGATGCATGCACATACCAGGGGAAGGACAAAGACCCCAGGGTGGCTGGAGCAAAGTCTGAATTCTGTCTTAGGAGATACAAAACCAAACTATCAGGGGTTTGAAGCAGTGAAGTGTCCAGCAGTTGGGAAGAAAGTGGCAGGCCTTTTAGCTCGGAGGCTGTTGTGATTCAGGAGAGAGATGATGAGAGTTGAGCAGGTGGTAGTGAGACGGGAGTGGGCACATGGCGGAGACATCTATGAAGTTGAAATCATGGGTCTCATTGACTTATCGGATGTGGTGGAGAAAGTTGGAGTCAAGATGACTTGAAGATCTTTCACGTTGGCATTCAGTGGGACCATAATCTGGACAGGAAGTATAGACGTAAGAATAAATTTGGGGAAAGAATGGGTTCATGCTGGACATGTTGGGTTTGAGTTCTCTAGACGGTTTGTGTAAGCAATAACTTCGTGGTAAGAAGAGAAATAACCAGACTGATTAATGGTAGGGTGCTCAGCTTCAATTAGCTGCTGATAAACTTGTTAATCCAACTTCTGAAAAAAATCTTCTCGGAAAAAGTTGAGTTTGAAAACTAATTTGAATGTCTGGCTGTGACTGCATTGCCAACAGACTGGGAGGCTAGAGCCTGACGTGTTGCCTGTTTCTGATGGTGCATACACTGTGTCTTTATTTAGAACCTCTTACCAGTATCAATTAAACCCCAGTTAAATTTGACATTTCTTAACCTTGCATTGGATCAAATTCATTGCTACAGCAGTACCCATATGGCACAGAGACAGTTGTAGACATCAGTTCATTGCCTATGTAGAGATATTGGCCTAGTGCCAACCAGTAATCACTGCTTTTTGTTAATAGACATGTTTGCTTTGCAGTCATTTCTATACTCAGGGCTCTGGATTAATTAGATTGAAATCTGTCATCCATCTAAGAAACCACAAGAACTCATTCTCTGTACTTCCAAGGGAAAGAGAACAGCAGATTTTGGCAAATTTTAAAAAATGTGTTTGCTTGTTTCCATAAGAACTTAGCAGACTATCTAAATAACCAGTGCATAAGAAATTGTTGATAATTAATAAGGAGCATAGAGTGGGTTGGGGAGTTGAAGAGATGAGCCCTCAAATGAATCAAGGTGAGATTATTCTCCGGATGTGAATTAGCTGACTTTTTAAAAAGCATATTTTGTTTTGGTATCTGCTTCCCTGAAAGTTGACAGACAGATTTTGTTTGGGTGTGCAGATTTACAAAGAGAGCCCCCACAACCCCCCTCCACCCAGCCATCAGGTCAAAGGTTTGTTCGAGTTGAAGAAATAGCCACCAGGTTTCTTTGCACTCAAGTTTGAGTGGGAAGAGAGGTGACCTTCCAGGTGATTCTGCAGCAGAATCCTGCTGTAACTCTGCCTTTGGGGTCTACAGCACTGGAGCTGCCTCAGGCTGAGATCCCTTTACCTTGAGCCCCTTCCGCTACAACGCTAATGAAATCCCCTTAGACATACCTTATGCTAACTTCTTCTCTGAAGTCAATATTTCCAGACCCAGTCTCTCTAACAGATAGTGTTTATTGTTTCTTGCGTGGAAGCAGATAAAGATTCAAGTAGTATCCCAGAATTTCCACCCTGTGTATATGAGTAATTTAGCCTAGTGCCTGATACAAGTTTGTTGAATGAATGGAAGAAGGAGGTAGAAAGCATCTTTCTATGATGCCTCTGTAATCTGAATTAGAAAAGGCCCCAATTTGCCATGTACATTTGGCTTCTTAATTTAGAGAACTGATCTACGCCATCCAGGATTTTTTTTAAAAAAAGGTAATTAGCCTGTTATTTAGATGACCCAGTTTGTTGCAAACACAAATCTTGCATTTCTAGCAACTCTCCATTCATTTTTTTCAACTACCACTTTATATTTATTGCTCACTCATTATCGGGTCACCATCTAGCTGTAGTGGGTACTCAGAGACTGGCAGGTTGAACTTGATGGGTCTTTGCCCACTTTCCTCAAACAGCGTAAACAGTCTGAGGTCCACATTGTCAGGGAGTTCTTCTAGGGACCCCAGTCTGTTTACCAGCCCTGATCACTGCTTCCCAACTTCCCCAGGGAGAGAGGAGGATCTCCGTTTATTTGCTCAATATCATATGCGACCTTAGTTGTGGTGTGAAGTTACAAGTGAAATTGGCTACGGGAGAAAAGCAGTAGATGTAGGACGGACGAGGCAGAGGCAGAGCAGAGGGGAGGAAAAATGATCAAAGACTTCATGCTTAAGAGAAGACAGGACAAAGATGACTTGGGTGCTGATCCCCAAAGGGGTCTCAGGGGCTGTAGATGCCTGCAGTGTGTCAGGGAAGGGAAGTAGAGCCAGGTGAGCAGGATCCTAATAGTTGGGTATCTGTGGCTGCACCTTATTTTGAGTTAGTTGATTGTCATAGACACAAGGGCGCACAGCCAAGTGGTACTCACCAAAGGCTGTGGGAGCAGTGCTCATTGGGGCAAGCTTCTGAGCTAGGGCAGTGGCAGTGTGCGGGTCTGTCACTGTCCCTGGCATTTCGGGGCACCACGCGGAGGTCTGGCAGGGCCAGGGGAGACTGTGCTTTGTGAGACGTACCAGCTGCTTAGGCAGGGAAGCCCTGGGCCCTCCCTTGACAGAATCAGTGGTGTGGATGTGACCGTGATGTGATGCAGCAGAGCTCTGGCTCCCGGTCTGTCTTGCCAGTTCAGTATTAGTGGTAGAGGGAGAACCAGGCCCTCCCCTGTGGGAGCAGGAAACAAGAGTTCCAAGCCTTGCAGGCGGAGATGTGTATCAGGGCAATCCAGGGGAAGGATTCAGCACACCCGTCTCTCCGATGCTAGTCTCTCCCTCGGCATATTGTGTGTGAGTCCAAGCTTGGGGCTGACCTGGATTGTCTTGGAGCTTCTTTCCTAGGAGGCCAGAATGAAGAGGATCAGTCCTGAGCAGTTTAACGCTTACTGCTCACCAGCTGATCTAGGCCTTGTCTTTGTAAGTTATCCACATGTTCTAGGAAAGACAGAGACACAGAAATCATAGAAACCACCTTTTACTGAATGCCTACGATGTTCCAGACACCTTTGAACAAATTTCATTTATTTGTGAATAAGATCAGTAATTGATTTCACCCAACGTACAATACAGTAGCATTAAAGGTAAGGAGACTGAGATGATCAGAGATTAAGTATCTGGTTCAAGATCATTGAGCTGATCAACGACAGAGCTGGGACTTCTACTCAGAGAGCAAACTTCCATGCGCTCTGCTATTTCGCCTCATCAACTCTAGTGGCTTCTGTCCCGAGACTACAGCATCGGATTGTATGTTCTGGTTGTTCTGTTTTTGGGGAGAATCCTGACAGTTATGAAGCTTGGTAATAGATATCACATTAGGAATGTACTGGTATGCTATGTGAAATATAGAAAATACAGAAAACAAGCAAGTTACTTATTTAACCATTTTCACAAGCTCTTTCTCTGTGTTGGCTCTGTGCTAAACAGACTTTCCGTCTGCCTGCTTATCCCTTTGGTAGTTATTTTTAAATTATAACATGAATACTTAACTTAAAAGTCCAAAACTAATCAACATCTTGTGAGCCTCCTGAATAGCATATGGAACTGAAAAAAAAATTTTACTGTTGGACTTTGCCTTCCTTGTTCCCACATAATTGTTACCTATATTTTCAATCTGTCATCTTTTTAACTATCCAATATTAATCTTTTCAATTCTATTTCAGTCAGTGCTTATTTAGAATTACCAATTTGCCCATTTCTTTGCTCACCCTTGTTTCTTGCAACACACTCATTTTTTAAAAAATTTTATTTATTTATTCATAGAGACAGAGAGAGAGGCAGAGACACAGGCAGAAGGAGAAGCAGGCATCATACAGAGAGCCTGACGTGGGACTCAATCCAGGGTCTCCAGGATCACACCCTGGGCTTCAGGTGCCGCTAAACCACTACACCACAAGGGCTGCCCCAACACACTCATTTCCCCTGGGTTTGACTTCCCTCTTAGGGAGGGACACCCTTTTGTCATTCTTTTACCAAAAAACCTTTTTCTTAGTCTTGGTCTGAAATGCTTTCTTTGAGAGGCACCTGGGTGGCTAAGTGGCTGAGTGTCTGCCTTTGGCTCAAGTCATGATCCCAGAGTCCTGGGATCGAGTCCCACATCAGGCTCCCTGTGGGGAGCCTGCTTCTCTCTCTGCCTGTGTCTCTCTCTCTCTGTCTCTCATGAATAAACAAATTAAAGAAAATTTTAAAAAATGAAGTGCTTTCTTTGATCTTAATACTTAATGATAATTTAGCTGGATGTAAATTTTCTAAATTGACAGTTATTTTCTCTCAATAATTGTTCCCCAGCTTCTTAGAGATATAATTGACATATAACATTGTGTAAGTTTAAGGTGTCTGATGTGATGCTTTGATATCCATATCTATTGGGAAGCCATTACCATAAATAATTAGTTAACACATCTATTGCTCTCATTTTTGTGGATATGGTGAGGATGTTTAAAATGTACCTTCTCGACAACTTTCATACACACAGTACAGCATGGCTAACTGTAGTCGCTGTGCCATATATTACATCCTCATAACTTACTTATCTCCCCACAACCACTCTTCTACCAACCCTAGGCAACTACTACTCTCTATCACTATAGAATACTTTGTATTTTTTCCCTACAGTTTCGTATAAATACGATTATCCAATACATACTCCTTTTGTCTGGGTCCTTCCATTCAGCAAAATAATTTTGAGATCCATCCATGTTTTTTGAGTGTGTCAATAAATTATCAATTTTTTGTTGCTGAGTAGTATTCCACTGCATGGTGTGATAGGTAATTTTATGTATTGACTTGGATCAGAGGATGCCCAGAAATCTGGTGGGACATTATTTCTGGATATGTCTGTAAGTGTGTTCCAGAAGAGATTAGCATTTGAACTGGTGGGCTCAGTAAAGAGCCCTTCCCAATGTGGGTGGTGTTATCCGGTCTTCTGAGGGTGTGAATAGAACAGACATGTGGAGGGAGGAGGTATCTCCCTCTTTTCTTCATAGCCTCATTGTTTGAGCTGGAGCATCTCATCTTTTGCCCTCATCTTCTCCTGGCTGGTTTGGCTTTCAGGCTTTGGACTGATTTTGCAGACTGTGCAATTTCTCTGTCTCCACAACTGTGAAAGCAATTTCTTCATAATAAATCTCTTTTTATATTCTATTGGTTCTGTTTCTCTGGAATCCTAACAAAATAATAATTCTAACTAAAGCATTTATATATGTCACAATTTATTTATCCATTCATCTGTTGATGAACATCTTTGTTGTTTCCAATTTTTGGCTGTTACAAATGCAAGTGATATGTCATTTGTATACCAGCTTTTGTATGGAAATATGATCACATTTGGGTAAATACCCATGAGTGGAATCTCTGAGTCATCTGGTAGATGTGTTTAATATTTTAAGAAACTGCTTAGTTGTTTTTTAGTGGTAGTACCACTTTTCTGACCAACCATAAGTATATGAGGGTTCTAGTCCTTAAAATTCTCACCAATGTTTGGTATGGTCAGTGATCTTAATTTTGGACATTCTAATAGGTATAGTTGTACC
This sequence comes from Canis aureus, assembly GCF_053574225.1. Classification (NCBI taxonomy): domain Eukaryota; kingdom Metazoa; phylum Chordata; class Mammalia; order Carnivora; family Canidae; genus Canis; species Canis aureus. The sequence goes on from NC_135618.1 coordinate 23,636,068, forward strand.
TCACTGGGTTTTAATTTGCATTTCTTCAATGACTGATGGTTATAAACATTTTTTCATGCGCTTATTTGCTATTCTTATTTCTTTGGTAATATGTCTATCCAAACTTTGTATCCATTTTTAAAATTGGGTTGTTTGTTTTCTTATTATTTCTGTAAAGGATTCTTTTTGTATTCTGGATACAAGTTCTTTAACACATATGTGTTTTGCAAATATTTTCTTCCTGTCTTTACCTTGTGTTTTCATTCCTTTAACAGTGTCTTTTGAAAAGCAGATGTTCTTACTTTTGATGAAATCAGTTTATTAATATATTCCTTCATGGATCATTCTTTTTGTGCTCTATCAATGAAATCTTTTCCTAACTCAAGATCACAAACATTTGTTATCCTCTAGAAATTATATGGTCTTGATTTTACATTAAGATATAGGATTCATTTTTGATTAACTTTTGCATATTATGTAAGGGATAGTTGGAAATTATTTTTTTGCATAATGATATTCAATTAATTCCAATGACATTTATTAAAAAGACTCATTTTTCTAATTGATTGCTTTTGTTCCTTTGTCAAAAATAAATTGATCCTATATAGAACACCTTGGATGGATCTTAAGAGAATTTTTTTTTATCTTAAGAGAATTTTATGCTCAGTGAAAAAGCTCAAAATATTACACACTGTATGAATACATTTATATAATACTTTTGAAATAAAAGAATTATAGAAATGGAGAAATCATTAGTGGTTCTCAGAGGTTAGAAAACAAAAGGTGGAGAGAGTAATTGTGGCTATTAAGGGGTACCAAGAGGGAGCCTTAGTGATGGAACAGAGCTGTCACTTGAATGTGGTGTGATTCCATGAAGATATGCATGGGATCAAACTGCATAGAACTATATATACTCACACAAATGAGATTGTAAAACTCAGGATATCTAAATGAGCCCTGTGGATTGTATCAATGGCAATTTCCTGTTTGTGATATTGCACTCTAGTTTGCAAGTTGTTCCCGTTGCAGGAGGTTGAATGGAAGGCTCACAGGATCTCCCTGTGTATTTTCTTCAACTTTTTGGGAATCCATAACAATTTCAAAATAAGATTTTTAAAAAAATCAAGTTCCCATATGCATATGGGTTTATTTCTGTGCTCTCAATTCTGTCCTATTGATTTATTCGTTATCTTGAGGCCAATGCCAGACTGTTTTATTTTATAATAAATTTTGAAGTCATTTAGTGTAAATCCTCTAATTTTATTCTTATTTTCAGAATTGTCTGATATTATATTTCTTCTGCATTTCTATGTGAATGTTAGAATTAGCTTTTTAGTTTCTACAAAAAAATCTTGCTGAGTTTACTGAGTTTGTACTAAAATCTCTAGATCAATTTGGGTAAAATTGATATTGTTTAACATATTCAATTATAACATGACATATCTCTCCATTTGTTTAGATCTTCTTGAATTACTCTAAGCAATGTTCTAATGCTTTCACTGTATAGGCTTTACATATATTTTGTCAGATTTATTCCTAAGTATTGCATTCTTTTGACGTTATTAAAATTATATTACCTTAAAAATATTAATTTCTGGTAGTTCATCATTAGTATACAGAAATACAATTGATTATTTAGCTTGATCTTATATCCTACAACCTTGTAAAATTCCATTATTAGGTGTAATGGCTTTTAATTTATTTTTTATGTTTTTAAAGGTTTATTTATTCATTTAAGAGAGAGAGAACATGCACACTAGTAGGAGAAAGAGCAGAGGGAGAGAATTCCTAAGCAGACTCCCTGCTGAGCATGGAGCCCAACATGGGGCTCAAATCCATAACCCATGAAATCACAAACTGAGCTGAAACCAAGGGTCGGATGCCCAACTGACTGAGCCACCCAGACACCCCAGTTTTAACGGCCTTTAAAATACTGCCTTGGGTTTTCTACATGGACAATTGTGTTCTCTAGGAGTAGAGACAATTTTGATTTTTTCCATTCTAATGTCAATGTCTTTTTTTTTTCCTCCCTTGCCTTATTGAGCTTTTTATAACCTTAAATGACTAGAGTGCAATATCACAAACAGGAAATTGCCATTGATACAATCCACAGGGCTCATTTAGATATCCCGAATTTTACAATCTCATTTGTGTGAGTATATATAGTTCTATGCAATTTGATCCCATGCATATCTTCATGGAACCACACCACACTCAAGTGACAGCTCTGTTCCATCACCAAGGCTCCCTCTTGCTACCCCTTAATAGCCACAATTACTCTCTCCACCTTTTGTTTTTCTAACCTCTGAGAACCACTGATTTCTCCATTTATAACCTTAAAAATAAATCAGAAATGACTGTTGGATTTTGTCAAATGCATTTTCTTCATCTGTTTAAATGACTGTATAGTTTTTTTTTCTTTAGTCTGTTGATATGGTGAAGTACATTGATTGATTTTCCTGTGTTAAACCACCCTTGCATGCCGGGGTAAATCCCATTGGTCACAACATATTATCCTTTAAATATACTGTTAGATTGGCTTTTATAAAATTTTGTTAAGAATTGCAGCTATGGGGGCGCCTGGATAGCTCAGTCCATTGAGTGTCTGCCTTCAGCTCAGGTCATGATCTCCGGGTCTTGGGACTGAGCCCCATATTGGGCTCCCTGCTCAGTGGAGAGTCTGCTTCTCCCTCTCCCTCTGCCTGCTGCTCTGCCTACCTATGCTCTCTCTCTGTCAAATAAATAAATAAAATATTTTTTAAAAAATAAAATAATTGCAGCTATATTCATGAGTAGATGAGTAGGTTTTTTGTTTGTTTGTTTGTTTTCTTCTCATGGTATCCTTGTCTGGTTTTTTTATAAGAGTAATATGATAAAATGAGATAGGAAGTATTGTCTCCTCTTCAATTTTCTGGATGAGTATGTACAGAATTGGTATTTTTTCCTCCTTTAATACTTGGTATAACTTACCAATGAAACCTTCTGGGCCTGGAGTTTTCATTGTGGGAAGATTTTTAACTATAAATTAAATTTCTTGAACAGATATAAGGCTGTTTAGGTTATCCATTTTTTTCCTCAATAAACTTTAGTAGTCCATATTCTTAAGAAATCTGTACATTTTGGATGCCTGGGTGGCTCAGCAGTTAAGCATCTGCCTTTGGCTCAGGGCGAGATCCTGGTTTCCGAGGATCGAGTCCCACATCAGGCTCCCTGCATGGAGCCTGCTTCTCCCTCTGCCTCTCTATCTCTCTGTGTCTCCCATGAATAAATAAAATCTTAAAAAAAAAAGAAATCTGTCCATTTTATTGAAGCTGACAATTTTATTGGCATAAAAAAGCATACTTAAAATTGCAACTTTTGTTTATTTTTCAAAGCAGTTGATTTAGTATTTATAGTGTACATCTGTAACTTTTCATAGTCTATCTTGTGATATTATACTAATCATGTAATAACATAAGAACCTTACAGCAGTAGACTTCCTCTTCTTCCCTCCCAGACATTGTGCTTTTGTCGTCATAATTTTACCTCTACATGGAGGAGTTAATTCTTGTTTAATGCTCCAAGTTTTTTCTCTTCATCTCATTTTTTCTTACACACATGGATTTCTTTTCTTTTTTAGTTGGAATAGATATTTAAAATTTAATTAAGCTATTCTGTAGTTTATAGTAAGTGGGGATTGTCCATATCAGCACAAACAACCATGTTGTTGGAAGGTCTTCAAAGAGCTTACAGTCTGATGGGAGAAACCAATAATAAATATAATTATAATTATTAGGTACAATGATGATATATTCTATGGAGAAATTATGGCAGGAGGGCTTCCTAACTTAGTCTTGGAAGTCTCTAAGGAAAGGACTTTTAAGCTGATACCTGAAGGGTGGTGAATAGTGATTGCATAGAAGAGATGACCTTGGAGTGGAGAAATTGTATTTCAGGTATTGAAGGGAATGTGTACAAACTTGCGTTCAGGGAGTGGATAGAAAATTAGCATGTTGATCAAGAGATAAATAAGTGAGAAATGATAATTTAAGAATTTTGAAAATTTCAATTTTAATTGTTAACTATTAGTGGTGAAGGGTTGGGACTTGGGGGAAAAAAAGAAGATTAAGGAAGAATAAGATGTGAAGTGCAAAGAGAAATATGCTGACCAGGAGTGGAAGCTGTTAACCCTGACCGGTGTACTATAGCTCAGATAGCCAGCTATTCATTACTTTATGCGTTTTTTTTTCACTTAACATTTATTGCATGTCTGTGCAACAGGAGCTGTGCTTTTGATATAATCTAAGAACAGGTATATAATTAAATGGTTAAAATGTTTGATAAGGAGAAAAATAATTTATTAATTTAGGTGTTAAAGTTGGCACCTTTTTGGATTATTTCTTTTTAATTCTTAGATTTTGGACTTAAAGGTAAAGGGGTGTGGGAGCTCACAGTATTGAAGGCACATTTGAGAGAGTCCGGCTGTCAGCCCCACAGAGTGAAGGTAGGAAGGAGACAGTGAAGAAAATCATGTTCATGTTTAAGAGCTGTGGAGCCCGGGACAAAGCAAAATGTATTTCCATCTCCCTTATGCTTTCTATGCAAGTGAAATTTGGTTAAAAGAAGCACAGAAGGCATTCTTGATCAACAGGTATAGGAGGATCAAGGAGAGCACTTGGTGAATCCCAGAGGGGCCAGAAATAGATCTTGTGAATGGAAGATGGGGGAATTAGGTTCTTTTTTTCAGGCTGAGATCTTAGCTACCAGATACCAGTTCTTCATCTGTACCTCTTTTTGCTGTGGCAATGAATCCCTTCAAAATGCAGGACCTGGGGAATCACACCAATGAATCAGCTTCCAGTGATTGCTCTGCATAAGGTTGTGAGTGTCAGAAGGTAAAAGGGGGTGTAAGGGGAGAATAGTGGTAGGGTTTGGCCTTGGTGATGGGATGTGGTCTTGGAGATGAGTGTGATTAAGAATACCTATTAAGGCAGATAATCACTCTTTCTTTGAATTTGTTCAAATGACTCCTCCATATGACATCATAGACTCATTGAGATGGTCAAAACATAATATGTACTGGTGTTCATAATGAGAGTAGCAGCTTTTCTCTACTTTGGAATTTGTGCTTTATCTACTATTTTCTTAGGGTTTGATTGCCATAAAACTAAAGAAAAGTCTTCAGTAGATTTTACCGACGTGAAAAAAATGTGTATCCCTCCCTCCAAGTAAGTGGGGTGTGTGTGTGTGTGTGTGTGTGCGTGCGTGCATGTGTGCACGTACACACGTGATTGCCTCCCCTTATCATAGAGGGACAAAGTATTGTGTTTTGCAGAACCAGATGGGGAAACTGGGCTGATTGTGTGTTTGGATACTTGTGTCTGGAAGTTATAAGCCAGAACTAATTAGCAACACTTGCGGTTGCTGTGACAGGAGCAAGTTTTATGGCTGCACAGTGAGGAGAAAATTTGCAGATACAGGCTCTGCTTGCTGGGAAACCATGTTCATGTCTGCACAGAGTATTTTTGTGAGGTTCTCCCTATACAGAACAGCATCTCCTATCAACATTTTAAGACTGAATATTTCTCACATGCAACGTGACTTGCTGCTTGTCTTATTAAATGCTGCAGGCCTGAAGGTTCCCATAGATTATGTCCATGGCCTGCCCTGGTGATATATGTGTAAATTACTATGCTCCAAACTCATTTTCTGGCCTGTTGTTGTCCTATAGAGGTTTTTAGTTTCTGCCACAAATAAAGGATCGATGGCTTACACAGTGTGCAGTGTTGCTGAGAATGAGAACCATGTCCCAGAATCTATGGTTGGCCAATGGTGTCCAATGTATGAAATATGTTCTAAGAGGTTCCCACCATGACACTGAGTATAAAAATATTTCCATAAGGACAAGATTTAATAACCATTTCAGATACCACTTAAAGGCCGCAAGGGAATTTGGCTTTAATGGGGCTGAGTGTGTGTGACTAATGTACTCAGACACCGTGGCCAGGAACTCGGGTGTTCAGAGCACAAGTGTAACTAGCTTAAGACCATATATATTTAATCATCAATTGTGTCAGTTATTCCTACCCTAAGTTCTGGGAAGTTAACTGCTTACAAATACATAGGATGGTAACCAGATTGTTCAATATGACAGAAACGGCACAAACCTACCAGTGCGTCTGGGAGAAATGATGTGACACGTGCGCACACACACATATACGCGTGCAGGTACCTATGTATGTATATATGGAGGTAGGTAGGGGTGGGAGAAAGAAATGCCAGTGGATTTAAAGATTGTGAGGACTTTCTCTGGCTATCAATAGCATAGCCTTTCTTTATGTATGGATATAACATTATGATTCAACCAAAAGAAAGAGGTATTTAAAGTGAATACAGAAAACACTGTAATTATTTTTTCTTGCTTAGAACAATAGAGCCAGATAAGCAGCTGAGAGATCAGAGCCCAGAGATCTACAGTGCATGGGAGACCTTGAAGAGGGTGTGGACTGGTTCAGCAGTCATGCTGAGTCCAGTGCTGGCCTGAGGTGGGTCTAGACAGTGACACAGGGGCAACAGTAACTAAAGAGGTCAGTAAGGACCCTAAAGCATATGTGACTAGTGGAGATGTGGCCGACAATGTGTTCCTTAAAACTAGATGCCGGTTTAATATCAGAGAACCGATTTAAAAAAATAAAATCATGTGTTGGGATGCTTGGGTGGCTCAGCGGTTGAGCGTCTGTCTGCCTTTGGCTCAGGGCGTGATCCCAGGATCCGGGATCCGGGATCAAGTACCACATTGGGCTCCTTGTGGGGAGCCTGCTTCTCTCTCTGCCTGTGTCTCTGCCTCTCTGTGTCTCTCATAAACAAATAAATAAAATCATTTAAAAATTTAAAAAATTTAAAAAATCATGTGTTATAAGACTCTCCCTTGATCATTTTCCCAGTGGTTGCAACTCATTTCTTTCCTCTATCTTCTTTCCATCTCAGGTCTGAGATAGAGAATGTTGAGATTTCAGCCATCAGCAGTAGAATTCCAATCAGGAAACTTTGCTTAGAGGGCTTGGAGACCTAAGGCAAAGGCAAATGACTAGAGAAAAAGGTTCTCTTAGAGCTAATAAACAGCCTAGTTTCCCTGGATGCTCCCTGTCTCAAGCTCCATGGTTGGCTGCTGTCACCTTGACTGTCTTCCCCAAACCTCTCTCATCCCTTCCCTGTTTTCATCAATAGTTGACACCAATTAGTGGAGAAAATAGAAGCCATCAAGTATAAACTCCCATAATTTCTTTGTTCTTTGTTCTAACTCCATCCATCCTTATCTTGCCTCTTGACATGGATTGGAAAAGCTAAAGTCACCCTACCCCATGTCCTGTTGATCTGCTCCGTTCAGTCCTCAGACTATGACATCCACTCTCCTGAAACTGGCTGGCCACTGTCACCAGTGACCTTATTTATAGATGCAAAAACCAATGGCTATTGTTTAGATCTCTTATTTTGTAACATTTCAGATGATTGATCATATTCTCATTTTCAAAATGTCTCTTTTGCATTGGATTTCATGGAGCTATTTTCTTCTTATTCACCTACCTCTTACTTTTGATTAATCCTTTTTAATTTTTTCTTCCTTTGAATGCTTTTAAATATCAGCATATTCAGCAATTTATTAATTACAAGGGAGAAAGAATAATTTCAGTGGAGAAGCCTAGCAGATACCAACTTAATTAAGTGATCAAAGAGAACATCAGTAATGAGACAAATCAAGATTGTGTGCCCCTTGATAGGACGCAATGAGAAGAACACAGCATCACTTCTGTGATATTCCTGTCAAAGATGTATAACCTTTTTCATGAGAAACATCAGAAAAATCTAAATTGAGGATTATTTACTAAATAACTGGCCCACAGTCTTCAAAAATGTCAAGGTCACAAGAGTCAAGAAAAGACTGAGTAGATTTTCCAGAATGAAGGAGGTAGGTGAGACATGACAGCTAAATACCCTGTGTGATTCTGAACTGCATCCATCTGATCTAGAAGACGTTATGAGGACAACTGATAGAACTTGAAGGGGATTCTGAGGATTAGATATTAGTAATGTATCAGTGTTAATGTCTTAATTTTTGTGGTTATGCAAGGGAATGTGTCTGTTGGAAACACACGGTAAAGTTTTTAAGGATGTTGGAGCATCAGGTCAGCAACTTAACTCTAAAATCATTCAAGGAAAAAGTTCTTTATATTTGCAACTTTTCTATAAGTTTATTTTTTTCCAATTTAAATAGAATCATATAAAAAACATAACCTGTGGTTTGAATCAGATCTAGATCTAAAAACAGAGAAGAGGCTGATGAGAAATGTGGAGCACATGGGATGGGGCAAGACTGCTTAAATTTGAGTTGTAATAATTACATACTGAGAAAAATGCAGAAGGAATCTTAGTGACTTGACCCTGTATCCAACCACTGAGAATCAACAGAAAATCAAAAAGAAGGAAAAAGAAATAAATCCATACAAAGCATGATCATGCAAGAAAGCCAGAACTAGGACTTTACCTTTTCACTGGCAATAACTAGAGATGGACATCTCTATCTCTGTCTCTTCTATCTCTATCCTTATGTTTCTGTGTCTATTTTTTCCTCCCCCAACTTTTTATTATTTTCTAAAATCTAATGTTAAAAAGACTCTTTACTGTGTATGTAAAAACCACATTCTTGAACTGTGGAGATTTGGCTGGTCATCCAATTACAATTTAAGTGCCTGAAATGATACTCTTCTTTTTGTTTTTTAGGAAATTATAAGTTACTTAAACATATTTCCTAAGGGGGCCTAAAATAGAGACAGTTTCCCGTCTAAGTCTATTGAGCAGAGCAAGTCTTTTAAACTCGCATCCCCCAGAGATTGTTCCCGTTCTTGATGGTCAGACAAGACTTAAGCTTGTCTTTCAGAGAGTGGGCCTGTAGTCTTCTTGCCTTATGAAGACCACTTTTTTTACTTAAAATGAGAATGCAGCCTTCTTGTGTCATATATGGCCTTAGGTCATATTGGTTCATTTCTGCTGAATGGATGTCTGCAGACACACAATTATATTTATCCAGCTATCATGTATCTATGTATTTATTTAAATTTCACACTGACAAATGGTCATAGTAAAAAAAGAAAGAAGAAAGAAAGAAAGAAAGAAAGAAGGAAAGAAGGAAAGAAAGAAAAAGAAAAGGAACAGACATAAACAAAACAACCAAATCATCTGAAATCCCATTCAGAGAAAACCACTGTGCACTTTTTTGTGCATCCTTTTAGACTATTTCCTGGGCAAATATATACATGCATATATATTTGTGTGTGTATGTATGTATGTTTATGTGTTAACAAAATAAGATTATACCAGAGTACTGCTCTGTAACCTTTTTTGTCACTTAATAGTATTATGTGATTACCTTCCTCTCTTAGTAATTGTAGACCTATATATTTTTTAACGTCTGCCTAATATTTCATTGTGCAGTGTTCCACACCATTAAATGCCTATAGTAGTTTCAGTTTTTGCTATTATAAACTTTAGGTCAATAGATATACATATATATTTGTGTATTTGTTTTATTATTTTCTTTGGATAAATTCCTAGAAGTAGGATTTCTGAGTCAGTGGTTTTGGGATGCTTTCAGTATATATTGCCAGATGGCACTCCAGAAAGGTTATATCAATGTATATGCCTGCCAACAACTTATGAAAAGTTTTTTTGAGGAATACATTGTACAGAGTAAAGTGCACAAACCTGAAGTGTGTTGCCCAGTTTTTTAAAATGTATATATTTGTGTTAACCTCCATTCAGATCAAGTTATAGAACATTCCCATTACCCTAGAAAGTTCCCCTTTGAGGCAATCACTATCCTGAGTTTTGCTGTCATTGATTAGTTTTGTTCTCGAATGTCATATAAATGGAATCATATAATATATACTTTTGTGTGTCTGGATTCTTTTGCTCAACATTGTATTGTGGAGATTTATTTCTATTTTTGTCCATATCAGTGTAGTAGTCCCCTTTATTTGTAGGAGACACCTAGTGGATGCCTGAAACTTCAGGGAGTATTAAACCTCATATATTGTTTTTTCTTATTCATACCTATGTGTAATAAAGTCTAATTTATAAATTAGGCAGAGTAAGAGATAATCACCGATAACCAGGAATAAAACAGAACAATTATAATAATATACTGTAATAGAAGTTATGTGAATGTGATCTCTCTTCCTCTCTAAGATATTTCATTGTACTGTATTTTCCCTTCTTGTGATGATCCAAGATGATAAAATGCCTACAAGATGAAGTGAGGTGAATGTGTGACTCACTGTTAGGCTACTACTGGCCGGCTGACAGTACCTCAGAAGGAGCATCACCTGTTTCCAGACCACAGTTTACCAGGACAACTGAAACTGTAGAAAGTAAATCCAAGGATAAGGGGGACTGCTACATTCCCCTTCCACGCTTTAACAATTTTTTAAAAGATTTATTTATTCAGAAGGGGGTGGGGGCAGAGACACAGGCAGAGGGAGAAGCAGGCTCCATGCAGGGAGCCTGATGTGGGACTCAATCCCGGGTCTCCAGGATCACACCCCTGGCTGCAGGAGGCGCTAAACCACTGCGCCACCGGGGCTGCCCCCCTTGCACACTTTAAAAAAAATTCTAGCGTAGGGTACTTGGGTGGCTCAGTGGTTGAGTGTTTGCCTTTGGCTCAGGTCCTGACCACTCCCCGCACCCCCTCCCCGGTCCTGGGATTAAGTTCCATAACAGGCTTATCCCTCTGCTTTCTCTCTGCCTCTGTGTGTCTCTCATGAATAAATAAATAAAATCTTTAAAAAAAAAATCTAGGGTAGTATTTCATTATATAAATGTTTAGATTTTAAATTTTTAATCCATTCTCCTTCTGAGGGATGTTGTGTTTGTGTTGTTTCAAATTTGAGGCTATTATGAATAAAGTTGCTGTGAGCTTGCTTTACATATTTTTTTTGTGAACATATTCATTTGTTTCTACCGGGTATATGTTAAATAGTGGAATTGCTGGGGCCATGGGGTAGGTAGTTATTTAGCCTTGTTGGCTACTGGCAAGCAGTTTTCTATAGTTACTGAGACGGTTTACACTCCCATCAGCAATGTATTAAACATTCCAGTTGCTCTACATCCTCTTCAACACCTGGAAGTCCTTTTCTGGTCATCTATAGCCTTCACTGTTAAATATATGATGGGAAACATTGATTTCCTCCCCATCTTGGTTTAGATGCTTAATCCAGCTCTTACTAAAGAATTACTCATTCATTCCTTAATTCTTGTATTTAGTTAATAAATATTTATGAAGCAATTTTTATGTGCCTGGTAGTGTATTAAGCCTCGTGGATACAAAGATGAGTAAGAATAAGCTCTTAAGAAACTCATAGCCTAACAGAAAAGACACATAGAAGCACCCGATTAAAGTATGTGATGAATGCCACGGCATAAGCATTGCTTGCACAGAGGCACGTGGTCATGCAGAGAAGGAATAACTCAGGAATGAGAGAGGGGATGGCAAAGGACACCCTTGCGGTTCCAGTTCCACCCAAGAAGGGATAGTGATAATGTAACATTAGCCAACACACATTGTTCTAGATACGATGACAAGTCCTTTACAGGTCATACCCTAGTTAGTCTTCAGTGGGGGTTATACTCTTAACTATGCTCGTTGACGGTTGAGTCAACTGAGGCACCCGGAAGTGAGGCAACGTGTCCATAGCCACACGACTACCAAGTGTGGAAGCTGGGATTTGAGCCCAGGAAGTCCGACTCTAGAGCAAACACTGGACCCCTGCCTAGATGGCGTGTAGGGCGACGGCGGGAAGGCATTGCAGGCCCTGAACAGGCCGCCGTGCGAGGCAGGAAGATGCAGCCCGGCAAATTCGAGAAACCTCCAGCGACAGACTCAGGCAACGTGGGAATGGGAGCGGGAAGAGACCCGGGATGAAAGCCGGCAGAGGCCGGATCTGGGGAGAAGGAAAACTAGAAGTTGCGTGAAGGCTTTTCACTGGGAGTCGCCAGTCCCTCTGCCCCATCCCCCAACTCCAAACAATATTTAAAACATTCCACCGTGCCGTGGAGCCAGCCAGGTGGGCACGCTCGCCAAACGAGTGAGCACTCCAGGGGCCGGATGGAGCGGAAAGCCCTGCGTGAACGTGGACCCGCAGCGCCCCCTGCCGGCTGCCGGCGCTGTCCTGCAACCGTGGGCGGAGGGTGGTGGCCCTCGGGTGGGCGGGGCCCTGCTCCTGCGCCCGTCGGGTGGGGGCCGCCCTCAGTTGGGGGTTGCGGCCCTCAGGTGGGTGGGGCCATGTCCTGTGCCCGTCCGCGGGGTTTGGAGGCCCTCGGGTGGGCGGGGCCGTGGTCTGGAGCCGGTCCGCGGGGCTGGCGGCCCTCAGGTGGGCGGGGCCATGTCCTGTGCCCGTCCTCGGGGGCGGCGGCCCTCGGGTGGGCGGGGCCGTGTCCTGTGCCCGTCCGCGGGGCTGGCGGCCCTCAGGTGGGCGGGGCCGTGGTCTGGAGCCCGTCCGCGGGGTTTGGCGGCCCTCAGGTGGGCGGGGCCGTGGTCTGGAGCCCGTCCGCGGGGTTTGGCGGCCCTCAGGTGGGCGGGGCCGTGGTCTGGAGCCGGTCCGCGGGGTTTGGCGGCCCTCGGGTGGGCGGGGCCGTGGTCTGGAGCCGGTCCGCGGGGCTGGCTGCCCTCAGGTGGGCGGGGCCGTGGTCTGGAGCCGGTCCGCGGGGCTGGCGGCCCTCGGGTGGGCGGGGCCGTGGTCCGGAGCCGGTCCGCGGGGTTTGGCGGCCCTCAGGTGGGCGGGGCCGTGGTCTGGAGCCCGTCCGCGGGGTTTGGCGGCCCTCAGGTGGGCGGGGCCGTGGTCTGGAGCCGGTCCGCGGGGCTGGCGGCCCTCAGGTGGGCGGGGCCATGTCCTGTGCCCGTCCTCGGGGGCGGCGGCCCTCGGGTGGGCGGGGCCGTGTCCTGTGCCCGTCCGCGGGGCTGGCGGCCCTCAGGTGGGCGGGGCCGTGGTCTGGAGCCCGTCCGCGGGGTTTGGCGGCCCTCAGGTGGGCGGGGCCGTGGTCTGGAGCCCGTCCGCGGGGTTTGGCGGCCCTCAGGTGGGCGGGGCCGTGGTCTGGAGCCGGTCCGCGGGGTTTGGCGGCCCTCGGGTGGGCGGGGCCGTGGTCTGGAGCCCGTCCGCGGGGCTGGCGGCCCTCAGGTGGGCGGGGCCGTGGTCCGGAGCCGGTCCGCGGGGTTTGGCGGCCCTCGGGTGGGCGGGGCCGTGTCCTGTGCCCGTCCGCGGGGGCGGCGGCCCTCAGGTGGGCGGGGCCGTGGTCCGGAGCCGGTCTGCGGGGTTTGGCGGCCCTCGGGTGGGCGGGGCCGTGTCCTGTGCCCGTCCGCGGGGGCGGCGGCCCTCAGGTGGGCGGGGCCGTGGTCCGGAGCCGGTCCGCGGGGTTTGGCGGCCCTCAGGTGGGCGGGGCCGTGGTCTGGAGCCGGTCCGCGGGGTTTGGCGGCCCTCGGGTGGGCGGGGCCGTGTCCTGTGCCCGTCCGCGGGGGTCCAGGCATAATAGGAGAAAACGCCCACGACGCTCCGATGTGCAGTGCGATGGGCGACGCCAGATTTTGCTAAAATGGGATTAAGTTAAAAAACGCACACTGTGAAGCATTTGTCTGGTTAAATAATTTAACAGGTCTTGCATTCCTGCTTCAGTCGGTTTGAACAGAAATGCTTCTCCTGGGGCTTCTCCTTGCGAACATCATCAGACTAATCATGTGGAAGCCTGCCTGGTGCCAGTTGGACGGGGGGAGAGCGGGTGGGTGCCTGGTGGTCCTGGTGATGATGGGAAAGGAGGCAAGGCAAAGTAGACCTTTGGGGAAAATGCAAACTTTTCTTGCCCGCGGAGTGTGTGTGTTAGTATTCAGAGACTGTTGGCGCATTGTTTGCTGCTCCAGCTTTCTCAGCAGAATGCGCGGCAGATGGCTTACATTTGCATTAGCCTTCTGGAGAAGGGATTCGCTACCAACAACATAAGCTGTAGCTTTTCTTTTCAGAATTTACAACAAATTGGCCAGAATGGCAATTTAAAAAAAAAAAAAAAACATTAGCATCACTATTTCCACATTCCCTTTCTGAATAGGGTAAATGATTCCCTCTCCAACTGTGTCATTTGCACTTTTTTCCCCCCAAATGTTTATTAAAATGATTTAGGTATTTCATTATGCAAAATGACTTTTATCAAAAGACCTTTCTTTTTGCCCCACAGTCACCCATAATTTCTTTTGTCACTCTATAACAGAGTGGAGTTATGTGAAGCTAGGACATATTATTTGTTCTAGTCTGTATTGGATAATTTATTACATTAAGAAACCAATAATTTTCAAATATAATCAGATTTAAGTTTTTAATAAGATTCATCTTCCCATTCACACTTGCTTAATTTAAGGATATTAAATCTGCTCAGGAACGAGCTGCCTCTCAAAGCCTTGTGTGCCCATTAAAGGGCTTTATTCCTGATGTGTTAATAGGATTTAATTACATTACCGTCTTCATGCAGAGTCACAGTGCAATAGTTAACTGTGATAAGCCAAGCAAACAACAGCCTGAAAAGGAAGTGGTGGATGGTAGTTGGTTTATCGGCTTAGAAAATCAAGACGATTATTATTTTAAAATTGATGGTTGCATGCATTTGCATCATGTTTCGTTCAAATGCTGGAGAGAACAAACTTTCTCTTTTCCTTTAAAAAGAAAATCACTTAAAAGGCCACCCACATAAAAGGTGAACAATAAACACTTAACAGAAACTACTTAATTGCCATTTATCTTTTGAATTGCAATGAGATTTTTACTATCGACTATAAAGAGATTTGTTTCAACAATTTACCCTGCTATTCTTTTGTCTTTTTGCCTATCACATCCGTGATTTGGGGTTTGGAATAATAGCTGTGTTCATTGTTAAAAAGTAACGATTTTAAAATTGCTCTTTTATCCTGTCTTAAACTTTTTTCCCCCACTTGCTCCTGCCCTTATCCCCTGCACCACTTCCTGGGTCCCCCCAATTAGTGTAATGACAGATAGCAGAGCTTTGGGATTCTGTGGCCTGACAAGAGGAGGCATCTGGATACATCCCTCAGTAAATCTTGTCAATTTCTCCATCAAGATCATTTGCATTGATTGGAAGTGTTGACTTCTGTGAATTTCCGTTTCATGTGAACTTGACAGAACTCAGTACTTTTGCTCATCACAGATGCCTGTGAAATAGAAGAATGATTTTTTTAGAGCATTCCAATGAATTAAAAAAAAAAAAAAAGAAAAAGTAAAAGAACCCAGCAATATGTTATCTGGTTGAACTTTTCACTTCCAGAGTGATTGACAACTTCTGCACATTTTCATGAGACATCACAGACCTGGCAAACAAAATTTGAGATGGTATACAGTCTTGTTTTACTCTGTTAAAAGTCATTATGTAGGTAGGTAGGGGGAAAAAAAAGGTATGAAAAGGCACCGGAGCTAATTTTTTTAAGCAGTAACTTTCTACCTCGGTCTGTCAGGAAGATGTTTCTGATGCCACTTTCTTCCCTGAGCTGTGCTGGTGGGAGGTGGAGAGAATGGGAAGAGAGCTATGCCCACACCATTGTTCTGCTTCTCTCAGAACCATCCACTTTCATCTCTTCTATGTATTGGGGTTTTGTATACATTTTTAAAGCAGCTCCACTTTTCAAAAACAGTTTGAAAATCGAAGAACACCACTTTCCGTTCGGCCCATTTATTTAACATTCCTTCAAATGTCCATTCCCGCATGTCCCTACCATGTTCTCAGACCCTGCGCTCTACAGCGAGAATACAAGAGTGGGCGAGGAATCTCTCAGCTTCAAACTCCTATAACTACGTTAGAACCAAGCTGGAGGGAGGGCAGATATGAATGCAGAATGCTCCACGATTCCTAGCTAGACAACAGAGTTTCTGCCATTCTAGCAGATAGCCCTCAATAAAATATTAATGCAGCTCACTTACATAGTTAATTATAAACACGCTTAACATTTTCTCAGAGTTCGCATGTAGTGAAACTAGTTTGAATGAATCCATAAGAGGACAATGAATAGCTGTCCACGCTCACACAGCTTTCAGAAACTATGAGCAAATACTGTCAAAAGGCTCTCTCTGTGACCTGGTGGTTACTGGAAGACTACGTTGTCATCATTTTGAAAGTTGGAGACAGGGACGCCTGGGTGGCTCAGTTGGCTAAGTGTCTGCTTTCGGTTAGAGTGTGATCCCAGGGTCCTGGGATGGAGCCCCACATCTGGCTCCCTGCTCAGCGGGGAGTCTGCTTCTCCCTCTCCCTCTGCCCCTCCTCCTGCTTGCGCTCTCTTTCTCTCTCTCTGTCAAATAAAAATCAGTTAGTTAATTAATTAGATCGTTTTAAAAATAAAAAGAAAGTTAGAGGCAGACCCCACAGGACAAAGGGCACGTAGAGTCTGAGGCTGGCGTCCAGGTTCAGAGCTGCACCTTTTTCCTACCCCGTGTTCCTCCGTGTTGAGTACTGCCTGACCATTGTTCACATCCTAACATCTATTTGGGTGATTACCCCCCAGAATTTTACCCCCAGCTTTCAATCATGCTTTTCTTTCTTCTTTTCATCTTCATTTCCCTGGAGCTTCCTTTTAGTGTTGTAGTCCCTCCGTCACTCCTCCTACGTTCAAGTAGCTTCTCTTCTAGAGTTTCTCATAGCCAGGGTGCATGTGCGTGCACCCACATATCGCACCCTGATAAAGGGGTAAAGAGAGGCCATGTCATGTGCGGCCGGTGAGAAGCTGTTGGGTGTGGCTGAGGTGCAGGGCGGTAGGGGAGAAAGGGCTGGAAGATGGCCCTGGGCCAGCCCTGGCAGTGGAGAGCAGGTGCATTGGCCTGCAGGCAGGAGAGAATTCTGGATTCACAGTATGAGAACAGGAGCTAAGCTGTACCTCGATTTTCAGAATAGGCATAGTTCCAGAAAAGTAAAGTGAAGTTCTCAATCTCTCTAAATAGTATTTCATTAAAAACAGTAGAGTCATTTCTTTGGAGAGAAATTTGACCTTGGTGTATTAAAAAAGGATCTTTAAAAGTCTGTTGGGGCGCCTGGGTGGCTCAGTGGTTGAGCGTCTGACTTCAGCTCAGGTTGTGATCCCAGGATCCTGGGATATAAGTCCTGCATTAGACTCACCGCAGAGAGCCTCCGTCTCCCTCTGCCTGTGTCTCTGCCTCTCTCTGTGTCTCTCATGAATAAATAAATAAAATCTTAAAAAAAAAAAAAGTCTATTGATAGCCACTTGTCCTTTTCTTCTTCAAGGCCCAGTTCTGTGCAAATCTCCAAACTTTTCTCAGCGTTGTTTGTTTCCCCTGAAACTTTGTGGTGCTAGTCAGGTGCCAGCTTTGTAATTTTAAATATTTTAAAATAGTATTTAAGAAAACGATTTTAAAAAATTATCCCAAACCTATAAATTAGACTATGAGTATAACCGCATAACCATTCTTGAGTTTTTTTTTTTCTGAGAGAGTGTGCTGTTTTTTTTTTCTTTTTTAAAGATTTTATTTATTTATTCATGAGAGACACACAGAGAGAGACAGAGACAGAGGCAGTGGGAGAGGCAGGCTCCCTGCAGGGAGCCTGATGCGGGACTTGATCCCAGGACTCCAGGATCACGCCCTGAGCTGAAGGCAGATGCTCAACCGCTGAGCCACCCAGGTGCACCTGAGAGGGTGTACTGTCGATCGACTTTGTTATCTACTATTAATTAAGGGCTAGAATTATGTGAAGTTATATGTTGACTCTTAGAGTTGTATCTAGATATTTTAAAAAATATTTTATTTATTTATTTGTCGGAGAGAGAAAGAGAGAGACAGAGAGCACAAGCAGGGGGAGCTGCAGGCAGAGGGAGAAGTAGACTCCCCGCTGAGCAGGGAGCCAGATGCAGGATTCCTGGGATCATGACCTGAACTGAAGGCAGATGCTCAACCGCTGAGCCACCTAGGCCTCCCTGTATCTAGATGTTTGGGTGGAAATCATTTTTGGTAGGCAGATAAGGTAACCATGAAGGTTTTGGGTTAGTGCCTTCTAGGACACTAACCAGTTCTGTATCTAATTTAACAAATTTATTTTAACAGTTCCTTATTAAATTTCCTATAAGTACCCAGCTCCACAAGTGCTCTGTCACCTTCTTACTGTTTTCCTCATTAGCTTATGAGCTCAATGAATCCTTTTACATGGATTTATTCTATTTTGTATGAGAGTCATGTTTTTGGCTTTTTGGCAGAACAGTATGCTTTGATAATATAATCATAAATACTTTATAGGCTTTAAAAGACTAAAATACTAAAATACTACATGCTTGTATACCATCAGTGCCATCAGAGCTGGTTGACGAGTCTTACACTATGATAGCTTTGATTCATTTTGATCTAAAATCATACACTATGATAGTTGGATCATTCTCTTAGGTTAGTAGATATCTTTGTATAGTATTTGTTTTTTTACCTCCCAAATCCAAACCTTTCAAAAGGATGGGAATTTGTTATTACCGAGGATATGTGGGAAAATGGCAGTGATATAGGATCTGAGGGAAGTTATAAAATAGGACAGTCTTAAATGCTTTCTTTAAAGGTGGCATTTGGGAATACATCTACAGCTTTCTAGACAACTATTCAGGGTTTAGTTCAATTCAACTAACTTTTATTGAGCATTTACCCTGGACCAGGCACTGTGAATGGGCCTGGGAATATAAAGATGAATGGGTTATAGTTGTGGGCTTCAGATATTTATAGCAGTATGTGATAAGGTGTATATATATACATTAATACCTAGAGATGGAACTAATCTGTGCTTCTTTCCAGGATAAATTGGTGTTCCTCAAGCTAGGGAATTGGGGGAAGCAAATGTCCAAGTGCAGTATTAAGGAGCTTGACATATATGGGGAATTTAATGTGATTAGCATTAGTGGAGCATAAAGTTCAAGGTGAAGAGATGAGAGGTAAGAGGGGTAAACTAAGAAGGAGCTGGCCCACCGATGACTTAGGAAGGACTTTTGAACAATGTTTTGCCTCCTACTGTTGCTTTAACAAATCACCACAAATTCAGTGGCCGAGAGCAACAGATATATTCTCTTACAGCCTGGGGGTAAGAAGTTCAGACTTCCTAAGATGGGTTTGCAGGCCACCACCAACCCTGTAGTCTCCAGGGAAGAATCTGTGTCCTTACCTTTTCTGGCTTCTAGAGGCTGCCGCCCAACCCCCATCATTCCAATGCCCGGTTCAGTTGTCATGTTACCTTCTCTGACTCTGGGCCTCCTGCTTCCCTCTTGTGATTACCTTGGGCCTGCCTGGATAATTCAGGATAATCTCCCCATGTCAAGATCCTTAACTTAATCACATCTGCAAAGTCCCTTTTGCCTTGTGAAGTCAAGATATCAGAGACTGGGATGCGGGCATCTTTGAGAGGCCACTACTCAGCCTGCTACAAACAGTGTGTCAGTGTGTCAGTTTTCGGAAAACTGTTTGAAGATCGTGAACAGATGATACACTGATCTAAGTGGTTCTCAAATTTTAGTGTGCGTGAAAACCAACTGGGGTGTTTATTAAAAATGCTGGTGATTCAGATTCACTATCTCTGGGGTGGGTCTGGCAGCTGCATTCCTAACAAGCATCCAGGTGATTCTGATGCAAATGGCTTCCGAATTATTCCTTGGGAGATGCAGTTCTGATGGCTGGATGGATAATGGACTAGAAAGAAAAAGAACAGCAAGACCTGCGGATAGACTAATGTGGTAACACACAGTAGAAGGTGAATACATTGTTAATGATTAACAAAATCCTTTCCAAACCCCTGGGAGACAGTGTAGTATGTTCGTTAAGGGGCATATGTGATGGAGTCAGACAGATCTAGTTCCATCGCTTACACCTGTCACCATGGCAAGTTACTTCATTTAAGTCTCAATTTCTTTATCTGAAAATGGAAATGATAATATCTATCTTTATGGTGGTTTTGAGGATTAAATATGATGTGTCAGAAAAAGCACTTGGCACAGTGCCTGGCAAACAGTAAGCACTCACAAATAATGGCTATTGTGTTAAGTATCATTATATTTAAAGGACAGATGTTATTTTTTAGGAAAATGCTCAATTTGATTCTAAAGTGAATGTAGACTATCTATGGACTGTTCATCTGTTACACCCTTACCTAAATTTCTACGGAAAACAGAAGAAAAACAGTAACAACAAAACCCAGGAAGAACCCCTGTGAACACAGAGTCGGCCCAACTTGCTTTTAAATTTATAAGCTATTCCTCAGGACATATTCCTTTCTGGTTCTGCAGATCCTGTTTTCTGGCACTTTGCAGGCCTGAAGGTGATGATCGGTCTAAAGGCACAGGATGTAGAAACAGCAGAGGCAAAGCATCAAATGCAACAGAGATGGAGTAGCCCCTAGGAGATACCACTTGTTAGAACACACATGTAGAAATAGTGGAAAATTCCACCTGCCAAAATATCGGAAGCAAAGAAACTTGATAAAATAGGATTCAGCTCAGACACTCTCCTGCTTGCAAACTTGCGGAGAATTTTAGGAACTTTCAGAGAAATAAGAACACAGTTTATCTCAGAAGAAAGATGTTCCAGCTGTGCCAGCTGGGTGACTTTACTGGTCACACATAGGCATTACAAAAATGGGAATAGAATGTTCCTCTGTGTCTATGAATACCTGGATTGAGGAATAAGATTTTTAGCACTAATCCGTGATCCAGTAGAGGAGCTTCCATATTCTGGTTCAAATGGGCTCCCTGTTTTATTAAGTGATGAAAAATTGTCCTTAAGAGAGTTTCTGTAATAATGAGGTAAACACATTTGCCTGCTGAATAAGGTCGTTGGGGGTTCAGATTGTGTCAGCGTGTGGAGGTGAGACAGGAGCGAAGTGAAGCCACTGGTGGCAGATGGTGGCACCTCTGTTCCTTCATTCTTGCAGTCAACCCTACAGATCAAGAATAGTGGGCATCACTGGGGCAGAATGGGTAAGAATGGGAAAGTGTGCAAGAAAACCCTGTAGATGCATGCACTTAGCTTGGGCTGATGTTGATAGCCCACTTGGCAAAACATTGTTAGTTAGCCGAGCAAAGTGATCACCTCTGCCAGAGTCCAAGGGAATGTTTACCTCACTTAAAATAAAAAATTGCTTTCAGGTGTGAACTATCTGTAACCATTTGAATAATTGCCACGCTGCCTATTGACAACCGTGCTTAGCTAGTCATTAAACTTAGTCCTTAAAGGGCCAGCACTTGCCATTTTTTTTGTTAATGCAGTTTCAAGACTGCATTTTGAACCATATTAAAGCTATTTTTGGAAAAATATTTCATAGTTCCATTTGAAATAATGTGATTGTACTGAATTGTCTCACTTTACAGGTGAAAAAAGTTGAAGAACTGACAACCTGCTCAAGATCCTATTTTGATCTTGATCCTATCAAGACCTCAAACTTTAGTTTGAGAGTAGTAGTAGTACCCCAGACAGGGAAAGGGAGACAATCCAAACAACATATTTTCTAGTAGAGAGCATGTCAGGACTTTAGCCAGGAACATCTATGAGTTAACATCGTTAAACCGTAGCAGAAATGGGGCTATACCTGTCTTTAATTGTCCAGTAAATGCTCCTCAAAGATTTTAAGGTACCATTTATGGTATTGAGCTTAGAAAAGACATCCAGAAAGAGAACATTCAGCAAGATGTATTCTTAGTGAAAGGAGGGTACATTACAGTTTGGCAAATATGACCAACTGGCTCCTTGGGATTTCTGTTTCTGGTGAATGGATTATCTCAGCCTTTAAGCAACCTTCTCTCTCTACCTCTGATGTTGCTTCTTGATATTTCTCTGTGCATTTACACTTCACCACAGGGCAGAGAAGGAAGATAAGGTGGAAATCAGTATTCATCATGGGTTAAACCTCTAATTGCAGCTCTTAGGGTGACTGGAGGAAGGGGTAAAACGAGGTCTGGGAGTTATTTGTTGCTCTGTGTCCTTGTTCCCAAACCCAGTGCTATCCATCAACTGTCCTTGGCTTGGCAAGGCCCCCAGAAGTGTAGCTGAGCTGATCTGAAATGTAAGTCAGACAAAGATGAGATGTCTCTTTTTTGACTTAAAAGTATTTTCCACTGGAAAATTGAATTCACACTGTAAAGGAAAAAATGTTTTAAACAGACTTAGTAATATTGTTTTAACTTGGCAAATGTTCTTGTGTGTGTATATGTACATACTTGTAACATGTTCTCTAAATATACTTTTAGTGATTTATGGGAACAGATAGAGATGATATCCAGATAGTCTTGTGTGGACAAATAGGCGTAAGACTTCAATTTTGGCCACCACTGCCCACTGCTGATTTTCCCCCTAATTAAGACTTTGATGGGAGTCAAGAATTAGCTGAACAGTATTTTTACTTCTAGAACTGGGAGGTACCTGATGATCTTCGGTAAAGTCTCGCCTTCTTGTATCATTTTCCGTGGACAGGTGATGCCAAGGTTAGTTAATTTAAGTTGTTTGACAGTACTGTTACGAGGAGTTTGATGAGAAAAACAACAAACTCCCGATTGTCTAAACTGCCTGGAAAATAGCCCTCTTCTTTCCTTCCGCTGTTCCCTCCTTCCTTCTCCTCCTTCTTCCATAGACATTTAAGTATCTACTAAATGCCAAACGTGTACTGTGCACTGGTGATGCAATAATAAATAAGTATGATTTCTGTCACCCTGGCATTTGCAGAAATTGATTATTTTATGTGCATAAGTGATTAATTAAATGAAATTATGACGTATGCTCTCAGGGGTTCTGGGGAGAATATAAGAGGGCAGAGCAGGGTCCTCCTATCTGGTCTTGGGGAGTCCTAAGAGATTTATGTTGTCACAAAGGAAGTGACATTTAAACTAGGTCTTAACAGAAGAGAAGGAATCTAGGTGAAGCTCTGCGGTGGCTGGCCAGACAGGCTGTGTGCAAGGAAGAGAGAGGCCGAGGGGTAAGGAATGGCCTATGCAGTCTCTGAGGTGGGAGAAAGTTTGAGGCGTCCAAGGAATGGAAATGGTGCAAAGATAGCGAGCAGGAGAGGACAGGCTGATGGAGTGGGGGGCGGGGGTCAGAGGCGCCTGAGCATGGTGGCTTTCTGCTCAGGTCCACTACACAGGCCTAGAGGATCTCGGGAGCTCTGGGGAGTCATGGAGGCCTCACACCAGACAGTGACAGCGCCTCTTGCTCTTAGAGCTGGGCCTGCTGCTCTGTGGAGAATGAATACGGAGACAGGCGGAAGAGAATTTAGGGGACCAGACAGGAAGCTCTTTAATTGCAGAGGGTGAGAGGGCACTGGCCAAAGAGGGTGGTGGTGAAGGTAGATAAAAAGGGAGTGACTGAATGCAAAATCCAGCTGGGCCCTGTGATTGCTCGAGTGGGTGCGTGAGGCTGGGTGGGTGCCCAGGACAACTCCAGCCTTGGTCCAGCATCCTGTCTTTGGACCTGAATGATCTCAGAGAACATCTGTTTCGTTGTCTCCTGCCTTACCCGCCTTCCTCTTTGTGGAAATAAGGAGTGGGGCGCCTTAGAGTTCTTTGGACAACCCCCTGTCCTGGCCACCTTCCTTGCTCTGACAGGGCACAGATGCCATCGTGGCCTCTTCATCTGGGGTTTCAACCATCCCTGGTCAGCTTCCTTGGCACCAGCTCTTTTACTTTCTCCTCTACCAGCATTTTCCCTCCTGCGTCCCCCTTCGTTAGTCTGGAGGCATCTGTTACGCAGCTCTTCAATTTGGGCCATTTAAGTAGTGAATCCTCCAGGGGCCACATGTGCCTATTTGACCCCTTGCCTTGGGCCAGCCCCTTTGATTTCTTTCCTCCTCTTTTTCTGTGTCCTCCCCACATGGATACACCTTGCCTACAAAAGAGTGCATGCGTGTATCCCACTTTGGCCCACGGTAGTGGCCTTTCTCAGCAAACTTGTCTGGATTTACAGATTTTATTTATTCATTCATGAAAGACACACAGAGGGAGGCAGAGGGAGAAGCAGACTCCCTGCGGGGAGCCTGCTGTGGGACCCCATCCCAGGACTCTGGATCATGGCCTGAGCCAAAGGCAGATGCTCAACCACTGAGCCACCCAGGTGCCCCATAAATCTATAGTTTTGAGGCATCCTTGTAAGGAATTGTTTTATGAAATGAACAATCCTTCTGCCCTAATCATTGGATTTCCCACTCTGCCCTGCCTCATCTCTTCCTCTGTCTGGAGTGTGAAGGCTCTGTGTCCCATGCTGGGATGTGTGGGAGAATCAATCACAGGTCTGGGTCCACAGGAAGCTGAGGGCTTAGTGCCGGCTCTGGTAGGGCAGCCCCACCATGTCCTGCACCTCCATGTTGGTAAGCTTGGCTCAGCATCTGAGGCATCAGGACAACACTGTCCCCAGCGGTTGTTGGTGGCATGCTTGCCAGCTTGGTGTTGGCAGAGAATCGAGGTGGCCACAGAATGAGAGAGGGAGAAGTGGACACCAAACTTTAGGACACATGTGAGATACATGCAGAGAAATCCCAGAACCATCTGGAAGGAATTTGAGGAGTAAGTAGGAGTGGGTGGGGGCCGAGTCCAAGAGGTGCTGTTTGCTGACTGACACTACCCAATGGATGGGCCCAGGACACATGGTTTGTGGAAGACAAAATTACCAGTGGAAGAATAGTGAGCACAGACCAGATTATGCTCTAAAGACTTTCCAGGGTGGCATTTCTCAAATGGGATTCTGTGGTCAGTGTGGGTTCTGACTCTTTTGAGCTGGTGGTGGTTGGGGCAGGGGTGTTGCAATTTCACATTTTGGATGAGGTGCCAGATGATGCCAGTACTGCTGGTCCTTAGGCCTCACTTTGAGTAGTAAGGATCTAGTTAAAAAATATAAATGGTATGTAGGGAGACTTGGTGGAAATCTTAGATCCAAAGCCTTAGATAGTAGAAAGTTTAAGAGATTGCTTCTCATTTTTAAAAAATTAATTAAT
This sequence comes from Canis aureus, assembly GCF_053574225.1. Taxonomy (NCBI): domain Eukaryota; kingdom Metazoa; phylum Chordata; class Mammalia; order Carnivora; family Canidae; genus Canis; species Canis aureus. The sequence goes on from NC_135618.1 coordinate 23,661,061, forward strand.
TAATTAATATTTTTCTTTTACTTATTTATAGGTTTTTAATTTTTTAAATAAATTAAATTCAGTTAATGGACATACAATGTATTTTTGTTTTCAGAGGTAGAGGTCAGTGATTCATCAGTCTGTTATTACAGCGCTGTGGGATACCAGAGTGTTTAGCCTTGGAGCTCATCTGGTCTGAACTTCAGATCTACCATTCAGGGGCTGCATGGCCTTTGGGAGTTATCTAAGCTTGTAAGGCCTTGGTCTCACCATCTGTAAAATGGCAACCTCCTCATAGTACTTATCTCATAGGGGTTGTTAGTTATATTATTCACTTTGAAGAATCTGGGTTGACTAGATTGAAGTTGGTATCTTCGCTGCAGGACTTTTCAGGACCCTTAATTTGCAAAAGTGATACTCCAAGAAGGAGATATGATAAGTGACATTTCCCAAACTGATTTGACTGTTGAATTTCTGATTTTCTTGGAGCATTTGTTGGGCCTCTGGAGCCCCTGTCTTAGGAGAATTGATCTGTTGGCAGACAAAAAGATGAGTTCACTTGGGAAAGACTGCGGCTGGGGCAATTCTCTGGGACCTGAGTCTGGAGGAAAGGGGTGCAGCCAAATGTCCGGATATTGAGTCATTGAAGCAGTGGTGTGGGGTAGAGAGGAAGAAGTGGTCAGAAAAAAAAATACTCTGAGGTTGAAACAGGCTGGAGGCTTAGAAAAGAGGGTTAGGAAGAAGGAAGAGTCATGTAAGATTCTTTCCCACCTAGAGAGAAACAGAAGGCCAGGAGGGAGTGCCATGTGTTTAATTTTCCATCCTGATTTAAATTCTGCTGCTTGTTGCCCACAAACTAACAGCATGCCTCTTGAGTCTCTAGGGCATTTTACAGTAAAGCCACATATTTTCTGAAGCTGGGTCAAGATTGAGCATATGAAATTCCTCAAGTGTGAAATTCCACTTAACCCCATTAATGCTTATAACCCTGAGTAGGTATTGTTTATAATTCACTTCTAGTTAACCAGTGGATATTTACATTTGCCAAATCTTTTCAGTTCTATCTCAAACTAAGTTTATTTTAGGGGAGAAAATTTGCCTTCCTGTCAAAAAGCTGAGAAGAACCAGCCTCCCCCTCCCACTCCTGTGGTTTGCACATTTAGCTGTAACTCGTGTGTGTGTGTGTGTGTGTGTGTGTGTGTGTGTGTGGTATTCTGAATTCCATAATACTTAGAATACTCAAACCTTCATTTATAAGAGCCTCTACAGTTTATCAAAGGTTTTGACATAATGATCTCATTTTATTTTGACAAACCATGAAATGGGTATTATTTAGCATATCTGTTTTTTTTTTTCCCCTTACAAGGCAAAGAAAGTGGGGATGGGATACAGTTTCATAGGCTGATCTATAGATACTTTCCTGCCCCTGGGAATGTTCTACAGCTTTTATACAAAGCTTTCATACTTGGTTGGTACTGAAAATACCAAAGCAATTATTTGAATTACAAGGATAAACCCATTTATGTGTAAGTGCAGTTACTGAACCATGCTCCCAGTGTAAAAAGCCTAGTTGAAATGCAGCTGGAATCATGTTAGCCCCCTCATTCCTGCTCCCAAATCAAATTGTATACAGTAGCTTCATTTAACACCCCACCCTCCCTTGCAAAACACACACATAAAAACACATGCTGATATTAAAGTCACACGAATCAGCATTCACTTTGGGTTTAAAAAAATTTTTAATGGCCTTTGACTTTCTCTAAAGTAATTACTCTAGTTAATATTTTAGAATCACTTGATAAAAGTCCAAGATATAAATCTTTTTGAGTGCCATTCAAGTGCACTCTAGGATGAATATGAAGCTCTACATTTTCTGCAGATAGGGAACTCTTCTGGCCACCACCTAGATTTTAATTAGTGAAAGTCTCTCATCCCACTTTACAACACTGGTTTTGAATTCAAGCTTTCAGATTTTGTTTAACAGTTAGCAGTAAAGGCTACCACTGGCGGCACATTTACTCTGCGTTGAATCCTCAGAGTTCTTTTGTGAAGCCAGGATTCGTGCTCCATTTTCAGAAGAAGAAACTGTGGTGTGGAAGACTAAGAGGAGGAGTCCATTTCCACCTACCCCAGAGCCTGGGTCCCCACTGGCTTGTGGGGCTTACAAAGGTGGTTTGAGATTTTGTTTAGAGAGTTCATGTTACCTAGAAACTCGGAAATATTGCAAAGCATCCGATTTAACTTCCACTCTTCATAGTCTGTTTTTTTGTCTCATACAAAGGGAATGAGGAAAAAAAACAAGTGATGAGTTTTTGGCAATAATTTCATCTTTTAGTTTTAATGAGGCTGTGGCTTTTGATATGTAAACATAGTGGATGAATATTCACATTTAACAGGCAGGGTGTGGAATTGAAGGAAACTGTTGCTGGGGTATATGTATAGGCAAGCACTGAGGTGTCCTGCCCAGATCACCTGTGAGGCTGGTGAGCGCATTTCCCACCTTTGAGAATGGGCTCCTTATGCTTACAGCATCCCCTTCTCAAGAGAAGCACTATCTGCCTCACCCTAAAGTCTCTCCCTCATCTCCAGGTTGGGCTGATACTGAGTATCTCGTAAGTAATGAAGATCTTTGTCTGCTCAAGACTGTCCTACTTTTTACTTTTAATGCTGAATGTCCCATGTCTCTCTGTAAACCTCTTAATCCAAGGCAAACCAAGGCAAACCTCTTAATCCAAGGCAAATCCAAGGGAGATTGGTCAGCCCTTTGTCCCAAGGGGCCCCTCAACTCTGTGATGCAGTGAATGGGCCAGAGCTCACTGGGCTGAAGCTGATCTCCAAGCAAGATCCATTCTTAGAAAAGAGGTTGCAGAGCTCCATCACCCTTTTAGCCATGTGAAGTCACAGTGAGAAGATGGCTGTCTCTGAACCAAGAAGTGGCTTTTCACCACATATCAAATCTGCTGGCCTGGACCTTAGACTTCCTGACCTCCAGAAATATGAGAAATACATGTCTGTTGTTTATAAGCCACCCCATTTCTGGTATTTTTGTTATAGCAGCCCAAAGAAACTAAGACACATGTCAAACCAGTAACATTTTTATTTGAATTCTCAGCTGATGCTCAGGTGTGAAGTGAAAAATGGGTGTATGTCTCCATATATTTACAAACCTGGCTCAGTGTTCTAATCATAATTAAACTGTGGTTCATGTCAAGGAGTATTTCTGACTTGCAGAATGTAATGTAACGTGAGCCTCTCTGCATGTGTGAGGCTGTGGTGTATGTGTTTGTGTATGTGCTCTCACAGTGAGGCTCCGTTCGTCTTCCATGTTCTGAGGATGAGCAGGGTAATCCTCAGCTGGGGAGAACAGAGTGTCTGCAGCATTATGGAGGCAGCATGACAGGCTCACACCGTGGCTAGGAATCCTGCTTGCAGTCAGACTCAGATCCTGGCTCTGCTGCATGATCCAGAGCTGCATAATCTTGGGAAGTTGCTTAACTCTTTGGAACCTGTTGGCCCATCGTAAAATGGGACTAAATGTAGTATTTAGGATTCAATATAGCAACACATAGTGCCTTGTTGATGGTGAGTACTCTATAAATATTTGCTATTATGATTTTTCTTGTGGTAGGATAGTTGGCTGAATTTGTTTTATGCCCAATTTTGGAGTATTTTATGTAGATAACCTTACGAAGCACACTACTACTTTCCCCACCTTATACTTACATAAGGCTTTTGTTTCCCAGCAGGCTTTAAATGGGGTATCTCATCTGAAGTTTATAGCCACTCTATATAAAGTCATCAGAAAGGCATTTTAATCCCCTTGGTCAAGGCTACAGAGGTGACTTTCAGAAGTTCATATCTCCCACTCACTGGTGTTGCTTCCTAAGGTAAAATGGGCTTGTCTAAAAGAAGGAATGTTTCTTTTTCATCTGAGAACAATGAGTACAGCAATTTCTCAGGTTTTTCAGAACCTTCTGAACCCAAATTAATCCACACTATTCCTCTGAAAGGAACAAAGGCGAAAAATACATGCTCTCGTATTCATAAGGATTGCCAGTGCTCTTTTTTTTTTTAATTAAATGAGGATGGATACCTTCACTCATCCACCCTCTTTTTAATTTCCTATGTTCAATTTGATTAAGATGTGTTTCTTGAAGATATGTGCTATCTGGTTCTTGTTGTATAAAAAGTTTAATATCTTTCCCCCTTTTATTGGACTAGTAAGGCATTTGACATTAAAAATAATAGCTTTGAATTTTCCTGTTGCTATCTGGATTCAGTAGGGGGAATATTAAGAATAGATGGGAAAATTCATTTAGTTCTTTCTCTGAAGGGTCCTTTCAAAGCATTATACTTAACATGATCTACTCTATAATCCACAGATGCACAGAATAAATAAAATAGAATGATAATATAAGTTCCTTAGTGTCTAATCCAGGAAATGAATGTTTGTTAAAGAAATATGTCTAGCAATCTTTTGAAAAGTCACTGAAAACTTATTTCTTCCCTTTGTGTTTAGCTGAAGTGAGCATGTGAATTTATTTCCAAGTAGGGGAATTGCAAGAGAACTTAAAAAAAAAAAATTCTGTTTTACTATTTAAACCTACCAAATTAGCACAATCTCGGAGGTGTGTTTTATTGTTCCACCCCAAGTCTTTGTTTTCAGACAAACACAAAGACTTGGTTTTGGACAGGACTTCTAATATCTAGAGACTGGGGGAAGGAAGGATGATAAACAGGTTGAGAGTCTTGCACTAAAGTACACCAGTGTGCTGATAAGACTTGCAGCCATGCTGGAGTCAAAGGTATTTGAGTAGAAACTCTCGAGTTGAAGCCAATATGTGGAGGGCTTTCAAACATGAAGGGTGGCCCACTAAGTCTGCATGTTTTATTCCGTATTGGCTTATAATAGCTCAGTTGTCCTAAAGGATTTAGGGCTCCAAATAGAATAACAACCTCTAGGTTTAAATCTTGATTTCTTTAGTATGAACTTTACTCTTTGTGCATCATTTTTTGTGTGTGAGTGTGATAGCCAGCTTCCAAGACCGCCTCTGATGATCCCTAACTTCTCATATTGACACCCACATGTAATCACCTTTCATATTTACCAGTTGGTCTGTGTAACTAATAAAATGTGCAGAGATGATGGTGTGTTACTTCTGAGATTAGGTTATAGAATACCAAAACCTCCATTTTAGTGGCTCTTGCACTTTAGAACACTTGTTCTGGGGGAAGCCAGCAGCAGTGTTGTGAACTACCTTACGAACTCATGTGGGAAAGACCTGAGGTCCTCTGTTAAAAGTCAAGTGAGTGAGCTTCGAAGTGGATCCTCTAGCCTCAGACAAATCTTCTCATGATTGCAGCCCCAACCAACATCTTAACTGTAACCTCATGAGATTCTAGGTCAGAACTCTGTAGTTAAGCTGCCACTGGATTTCTGACCCTCCTAAACTATATGAACTAATACATTTGCTGTTTTAAGTTGCTATGTTTGGGGGATAATTTATTATGCAGTAATAGATAACTAATAGAGTTTTCTTATTGACAAAGTGGGAATAATAATGATAATAGTCCTGGTACCTGCCAAGGTACTAAGTGACACAGCATATATAAATGGCACAGAGTTAAATGTTCAAAAAATAGTGGTAGCTATTGTTACTAGCACTCCTGAGTTGACCATTTGACTCTTCTCTGATCTAGAAATAGTGTGTAAACTGTTAAGTGCTGGGACTTGTTCTAGTGCCACTCTTTGGATCTCCTTTGAGCAAATTTTCTTGTCTCTTTTTTAGCCAGTCCCGCCCTGCCTCATCACTGCTTCTAGTGGAGGGATAGGATTCAGCCAACTTATTAAATAGCATTTGTTGAGTCCCTGCCTTGGTGTGTCCCAGATGCTGGGTGAAATCAGCTTGGAAAATCAGCCCTGAGAACAAGAAGGGTGCTTTGGAGTGAGACATTTGAAATTAACTTTTCTTTTTTGACAACTTCTTCCATCTTGAGAGAAGATGGAGAATAGGTTGGACAATGGAAGGGATATGAGTGTTGAATAGAGTCGAGGTAATGATTCTAAATTTATTTTTTAGTAAAAATGCAAGAAAGCTTTTTGATTCTTTTATAGTTTATTTTAATTTGTTTTAGTGTGAGTATATATTTGTAACACAGTGATTATATAGAACTGATTTTCTTCTCCTAGGGAAGGAAAACAAAGCTACTCTCAAGTATTTACAAGAGAGGCGCCCCGGCTCTTTCGGGAAAGTCTTCTTGGTTCTAACTTCTAGTCCAGGAATTGTAGGAGAGGAAAGAGGCACCTACCTGGTGGGTCAGTATGAGAGAATAGACCTTGGCAATCAGTGAGAGAAATAAATGTCACACATGGATATCACAGACTGTTCTCACAGCCCAGTTCCTTTAGCATTCACAGTTGTATATGCTATGGATGGATCAATACCCTTTGATAAATGTGTTATTTTCCTCCATAGTTAAAGATTTTGGTCTAAAATGGTCTTTGCTGTGAGAGGTGTGGAAGATAATCAAAATAACTTCTCTCACAGTGGGGTAAACTGACCCACTGAACAATTATTTATCTCAAGATAGATAAAACCAAAAGCCAAGTTCTTAGCTTCCACAGTAATCTACAAATTGATACTGTTTCATTGTTATTGGTGTTGGTATTTTTAAATCAATGCAGCAAGCATCCAATGAATGCCACGGGTTGTGTAAATAATAGATTTGTTTTTGTGAAAGTGGTATCATTTTTAATTAGTTTACTTCAATTGAATATATTCAGATGAATCACTTAGATGTCTATGAATCTTTTAATTCCCTTTAGTCATCAAATCTTTGGATACCAAAGGTGTGCTGGAATAGTCTATGGGTTAAAAAAGAGCAGTAGATTTATCAAGGCTAGACCTATAGGGAAGAGATGTAAAATAGTAACCCAAGGAGGCAGAGTGGTTCTCTAACCTTTGTGTGGAGCTGTTGATGGAGCTAGAGCTTGATTGTTTGTTCTTGGAACAGTCTCAGCTATGTTTCAGTACAGCCTAAAGGCTCCTGCTTCCTTTCTCTTTTTCTGAGTCACTGCCCAGTTATTAGGAAGACATATGCCTTGGGGCCCAGGTCAAACAGGAATGAGAAGTGTGAACTTTCACTTGTGTTAATCAGAGAACTGTAAATTTAATTGCTCCTAAATCATGCTGTGCTATAGCATATTAATTTGCTAACTATAAGTTGAATGTTATTTGAGAAATGGTTCTTGTTCTATCAGTACTTTTCCAGGTTATTTTAATTAACCAATTTTTTTCACTTAATGCAGTGGGCCACACTTTTCAAAGCATATTTACATATAATGCTTGACTGAATCTCATACAACATCTTTGTCCATATAGTTGTGCGTGTACTTTAGGGTATTTCTGAAAAGTCCCCGTCATTGTGATGATGCATTTAAATTTCTTTTCAGGGACTTTCACATGAAATGATCTGGCAAATGGTTTGTACCCTTGAATAAATTACCAAGAGTGCTACCTCAAGTGGTTCCTCGACAGGGCAGATAAAGGGCAAATGTTTCTTATAGAATAACTAGCAACTTCTAGAAATCACTGATGAAATAATTGAATTAAATAAAATCAGAAGTGGAAGAGAAGACATTGCAACCGACACCACAGAAATAGGAAGGATTTTCAGAGACTACTACGAACAATTTTACATCAGCAAATTGGACAAACTATAAGAAATGGATGGATTCCTAGAAACAAACAACCTACTATCAGTTACTCTGATACACCACATTAACAAAATGAAGGATAAAAATCATATGATCATCTCAATAGATGTAGAAGAGCATTGGACAAAATTAGACATCCTTTCATGATAAAAATTCTCATCATGATAAAAACTCTCAACAAAGTGGGTATGGAGAGAACATACCTCAACATAATAAAGGCCATATATGACAAGCCCATTGCTAACATCATACTCAATGGTGAAAAATTGAAAGCCTTTCCTATAAGATCAGGAACAAGTCAAGGTTGTCAACTCTTACCACTTTTATTTAACATAGAAATGAAAATTTTAGGCAGAGCTATTAGGCAAGAAATAGAGCATCCAAACTGGAAAGGAAGATATAAAGTTGAGTCTATTTGTAGATGGCATAATATTTAATATAGAAAACCTGAAAGATGCCACAAAAACTGTAAGAACCAATAAACAAATGCAGTAAAGTTGCAGGATATGAAATTGGTACACAAAAATCAATTGTATTTCCATACACTAAAAACAAACTATCAAAAAGAGAAACTAAGTAAATAATCCCATTTACAATAGCATCAAAAAGAATAAAATACCTAGGAATAAATTTAACTAAGGAAGTAAAAGACCTGTATACTGAAAACTATAAGACATTGACAAAATTTGATAAAATTAAGGAAGTTTACTTCTTTGTCTAAGAACTCTTTTTTTTTAAGATTTTATTTATTTATTTGAAAGAAAGTACATGCACGTGACAGAGGAGAGGGAGAAGGAAGTTTACTTCTTTGTCTAAGAACTTTTTTTTTAAAGATTTTATTTATTTATTTGAAAGAAAGAACATGCACGTGACAGGGGAGAGGGAGAGCATGGCTGAGCAGGGAGCCCAATGTGGGACTTGATCCCAGGACCCTGAGATCAAATTGAAGAAGACATGAATAAATGGAAAAAGCATATGTGCTCATGGGTTGGAATAATTAATATTATTAAAATGCCCATACTACTTAAAGCAATCTACAGATTTAATGCAATCTTTTTTTAATGCAATCTTTATTAATATTTCAATGGCATTTTTCAGAGATAGAGCAAGCAATTCTAAAATCTTTATGGAAAAATTAAAATAAAATAAAATCTTTATGGAACCACAGAAGACCCCAATAGCCAAAGCAATCTGGAGAATGAGCAAAGCTAGAGGCATCACATTTCCTGATTTCAAACTATATTACAAAATTATAGTAATCAAAACAGTGTGATACTGAGATAAAAATAGACACATAGATCAATGGAATTAAATAGAGAGCCCAGAAATAAACTCACACATATATGATCAATTAGTTTATTATCAAGGAGCCAAAAATATACAATGAGAAAAGGACAGTCTCTTCAATAAATGGTGTTGGGAAAACTGGACAGCCATATGCAAAAGTATGACACTGGACCACTATCTTGCTCAGTGTTCAAAAATCAACTCAAAATGGTTTAAAGATTTTTTTTTTTTTTTTTTTTTTTTTTTGGTTTAAAGATTTGAATATAAGACCTGAAACAATAGAACTCCCAGAAGAAAACATAGGGGTTAAGCTTCTTAACATTGTCTCATTTAAAAAACTGATTAATAGAATCTCTTTAATTATTGTGAATATGAAACTATTAATGGTTACATGTGTTTTGAAAATCTTCTCTCATTTGTTACTTGTATATTCACTTTTGTAATGGTGTATTTGATAAATAGAGTTCTTAATTTTAATGTGGTCAAATTTATTAATATTTGTTATGGTAATGCCTTTTGTATCCTACTTAAGGAATATTTATCTATCCAAAGGTCATAGAGATGTTCTTTACTTTTTCCTTCCAGAAGGTTTATTATTTTGTCTTTTCATATTTATATCCATGATAAATCTAGAATTAATTTTTTTGTGTATGGCATATAGTAGAGGTTAAGTGTTTCTAAAGTGGATATTTGACCCAATGTCATTTACTAAAAAGAATATCTTTATCTTACGGTGTCTGTGGTACCAAACTGGGTTGTTAGTTAGGCAACTTTATATGTATGGTTAGATTTCTGGACTCTCTTCTGTTCCAACAATCTGTTTTTCTATTTTTGTACCCAATACCACACTGTCTTAATGTACCCTTAAGAATAAGTCCTGGTATCTGGGAGAGCAGTCCTAACTTTTCTTCTTTTTCTAAGATATCTTTGCTAGTTTTGGTTCATTGCATTTCACATAAAAGTTGAAATTTTCTTGTCAATTTCCATGAAATGTATCTTTTGGTAATTATACTGAGTTTGCATTAAATCCATATATAAATTTAAGGAGAATTATCATGATGTTGGATTAATTAATTCATTAATATGGTAAATGGTTTCATTTGTTTAGGTTTTCTTCAAATTTACCAAGTAATGTTTTATAGTTTTCTGTGTAGTAGTCTTATAGATCTTTTATTAGATTTACTCATATTTATTATATTTTTATAACATTATAAGTTTTATTCTTAATATGCCATTTTCAAACTGTTTTTGACTAACATATAAATAAAACTGTTTTTAAAATATTAAACTTTATCCAGGAAACCTGATACATTTATTTATTAATCCTAATAATTTACTTATACATTCTTTATTAAAACAGAATAATATCATCTGCAAAATAATGAGAATTTTATACATTTTTTCCAATCCTATTGTTTTTTGTTTCCCTTTCTTACCTTAATGTACTGTCTAGGCCTTCAATCAATAGTGAATAGAAGTAATGTTAGAGGTTTTCATATCTCATTCCTAATGTTGGGGAAAGTTTTCAACATCTAATATTTAAGTATCACATTTATTTGTTCACTGTGAGCTTTGATAAAATTACGGAAGTTTACTTCTTTGTCTAAGAATTTTTTAAAAAGATTTTATTTATTTATTTGCAAGAGAGAACATGCACGTGACAGGGGAGAGGCAGAGGAAGAAGCAAACTCCTGGCTGAGCAGGGAGCCCAATGTTGATCCCAGGACCCTGAGATCATGACAGGCACTGAAGTCAGATACTTCGACTGAACCACCCAGCTGCCTCTAAGACCTTTTTAAGAATAACTGTGAGTGAATTATGAATTTTATCAAACTTTTTCTGCATCTATCAAGTAATCTTATGATTTTCTCCTTTATTTCATTAATTTGGTTAACTACATTATTTTACATATCTATTGTAAATGGCATATACTTAAAAAAAATTAGCCTTTTTTTGTTCTTCAATTGGAACATTTATTCCCTAAATGTATGACGTGATTTCTAATATACTACATTTTTTCCTTTTTTTTTTTTTTTTTTTAGAGAGAGAGAGAGCGTGTGCATGCACACACACACAACATATGCCCGTGAGCAGGGGGAGGGGCAGAGGGAGAGGGAGAGAGAGAGAATCTTAAGCAGGTTCCATGCCCAGCATAGAGCCTGACTGGGCTCAATCTCAACACCCTGATATTATTATCTGAGCTGAAATTAAGAGTTGGACACAACCAACTAAGCCACCCAGGCACCCCTCAAATATAAATTTAAATCAATAATTAACATTTTTTTGGTCTCCCTGTTCTATGTATTTTTTCTCCTTTCTTATCTTTCTTTGTTTTTTTTCTTTTTTTATCTTCTTTTGGATTTATTATTTTTATTATTCCTTTTCTACCTCTATGCATGCAGTAGTAATATTAATATACTCTTTTTCTTTTATTGGTTCTTCTAGAGATTGCAAGGGTGTATTGTGTGAAATATGTCTACCATCTGATATTTCCTATTCTCCTGTGTCATTCTTTGTTGTGTTTAAAACTCCAAAAATGTTTACTGAAATGGTAGAAAAAAATCCTGATGTTGATAGCACAGTTAAAATCTAAAATGGGCATGTAGCTGCCTTCTTAATGCATGCTGGAATGTTCTCAGCCTACATCTCCTAAATGCCAGATAGCAAGGGAGAAAACGTGGTAGCCATCCCCACCATCACCATCACCCCCACTGTGTGGGCCCTTGGTCTCAACTATGATACCTGGGCCTCCTTGGCTCTGCTGTCCTGTTCCATCCCTCTCTGTCAAGGTAATATTTATAATAAAGGCAAACAGAATTATTGCTATTTTCCTGACAAAGATTTCACTCTTTTTGCCTTATTCTCACATATTTTCACTGGTGTAGCTCTGCATCTTTGCCTTTCACTTTTGAAAATGGTCATTTTTTATTATTTTCGATGTTTCCAAAAGTTATAAAAATGCCCTCAGGTGTTGAAATGAACTCTTAGGAAAGAAGTCAAAACAGTCTCCTCAGGCAGTTTGGTCAGACATATTTTATTTGGCCCACAGAGTATTTTTCAACATTATTTGAATTTTCCTGTTTTCTGTGAGCCATGCAGTCTCCATCCTCCCTGTTGCCTTAAGCCCACCTTCCAATATCACGTTATCCTTTTCTGGTCCCAAACATTTGGCAAGGTGTCTTATAAGAAACTGGCCTTGCTCCTGCACTCTTGCAGTGAGAGATTTGTCTCTTCAGCAGGACCAGAACCAACCTAAAACATTCTGAAAAGGACAATTTGATTTCTCTATGGTATTTTCTTAAAGAGAATCTGAAGATATATTACTGAAACACTGCATCTCCCCCACCCCTCCACTTGAGTGATGTTCATCTTTGCTCATGAAGATCTACGATGAATCCACTGGAGTGGGGACATGAATAGAGCTGTTAAAGTCACCTCCTTCGAGAGGTCTTTTCCATTCATATCCTGCAGGGTAGTTTCTCTTGTTACTCGGCTTCTCACCCCCCAGTTTCTTTCCTTCAAGTTTATTTATGACATTTGGTAGTTGTTTTACTTCATTATTTGCTTACTTGCTTGTCTGTCATTCCTTCTGGACCTGACAGTCCTCTCAGGTGTACGCTGTTGTGTCCTTGGCAGAGTAGCCGTGCTTTGGAAGAGGAGACACTCAGTAATGTTTGGCTTAAGTAATGAATGAAAACATGCTGGTGAGGCTGGCGTTCAGCCCCATGGTAATTTCCCCATTGGTGGCTGTGAGGAAAGCAATGAGAAATCTCTTAAAAATGAACCTTGCTATCTTTCCTGGGGAAGATATCTCTGTATGGCGTGCGTGGTATAAACAATAAGAAAATTGATTAGCTCACACACCTGGAAGTAGAGAGGTAGGGGAGGGATTTCAATGTTAGTAACTGATGATCTTATAAAAATCCAGATTCTCTCTGCAGCTCTGCTCTGTTGTCCTGTGCTCGGGCAGGAGCTCCTGGTGGATACAGAGCATAGGACTGGGAGTCCATGCTTTGTCTTTCACATCTGACTCTGTGTGTGTGTGTGTGTGTGTGTGTGTGTGTGTGTGTGTGACAGAGAGAGAGAGACAGAGAGAGAGAGAAAGAGAGAGAGAGAGGAAGAGAGGAAGAGAGAGAGGAAGAGAGAGAGAGAGAGCATGCTAACCTCTTCCCTAGCCACTTAACAAAAGGCTTTTTCTTTCCTTTTAGCTCCATTGGACCAAATTGGGTCCCATGCCCATGTCTGAACCAATAATCCCCTCTGGCCTTTATTCAAATATCATCTTCTCAGTCAGATCTCCTCTGGCCAAGCACAACCCAACTTTGTGGCTTCATTCTGTCTAACTCACCATCATCTAACTTGTTATGCCTTTTACTTAACTTTTCCTTTGCTTCTTGTTTGTAATCTCCATAAGTGCAGAAATTTTGTATGTTCGATTTCCTGTGTTATCTTCTTTGTCTAGAACAGTACATGACTTAGAAGTCATCTAATAAATATTTTTTTATTGAATTAGCAAATGAAGATGCCAGGGGGATTTCATGGGACCGTTGGCTTTAGCCTTTTTTTTTTTCTTTCTAGCAGCTTAATTGAAGTGCGATTCCCATACCATACAATTCACCAATCTGAAGTGTACAATTCACTGATTTTTTAGTATCTTCACAGAGTTGTGCATCCTTCACCACATTAGAACATTTTCATTACCCCCATAAGCAACTCCCATTCCTTTAGCCATTATCCCCTACTTCTTTCATTACCCTCAGCCTTAGGTAGCCACAGATCTGCCCTCTGCCTCTATAGATTTGTCTATTCTGGATGTTTCATGTAAGTGGAATCACACAATACATGATCATCCGTGACCAGTGTCTTTCTCTTACCATATTTTTAAGTTTCATCCATGTTATGTAGCCCATGTCAGTATTTTCTTTCTTCTTGTTGCCAAATAACATTCCAGAGCATGGATATATTGCACTGTATTTATTCATCTATCAGTTGATGCACTAGCTTTGGTTCTTAAACCAGTCACTATGGCGGGGGTGGGGGGACGGGTTTGCCGTGATTGATTTATAGCAATCACAGCCCCTCTTCCTTGTGTCAGTTCCTCCAACTGAAGCACTCCCTCGAATAAGGGGAGGGACATCATGGATGCTGGCGGTCAACCATCAGCAGATTGGTATCATGTCATACAAAGTTTCTTCTTTTTTCCTTCTGTCTGCATTGTCATATTTTCCTCCTTCCCGTCATTATTATTGCTTTACATTGGAGGGTCAATGGCTTGTGGCATCAAAACCATAGTAAGACAGAAGGTCAGCTGGCAACAGGGTGAATCATATTAGCTCTGTCTTCAGTTTAATTTTTTCATGAAAAATTTCTCATTTTTCAATGGACACTGAGGTGTTACTCTAGAGGACTGCAATAAAAAAATATCACCATTCACCTAGGATGTAAAATATTTTCCCAAGGCAGTCTCTTCTTAATTTCCTGTGTTCTGTCTATTGGAAGGCTCGCTGGTGCAAAGCCAATATGAGCTATGCTATATTTCAAACAAATGCCTTTTTGTTCTGGGGGACTGGGCATTCTTTTTTTCTTTTCCAAGTAATTAACTCAGTCAGGGAAAAATATCAAAAGTCATTTTGTCCATTTTTGTTTCCCTTTTCCTCTCTGGTCAAGGTTGGAACATTCTTCTCATCAAGAATATATCCAAAGACAACTTTGTGTAGCCAGGAAGGACATTGTCCACACTTTTTAATTCAGTGGCAGAGGCTTTGGGAAAACAGCAGGCTACTTGTAGTCCAAGCAAAAAGGTGTAAATGGCTTTATTGAAAATCAATATGCTCTTGTGAAGTGCTGCTCATTTCTGAGTTCTTCACCATTTGTCGTTTTGCACCGATGAGAGTTGGAAGGAGGTTTACAGCTGTGGGTCTCTGAGTTTGAAGTTTGATTTTTTTTTTCCTGTGTTTTCTACCATGAACATAAGGTTAAAGGATCATTTGGTGTTTTATTTCTTTACTCTTTGGAAGAAGAGATGTGTGCTTTTTTTTTTCCTCTTTGATCACAGGGGTCGACAAATTCCCTCCCACGAAGGAATATGGCTGTCATTCACAATGTGGTCTCCAAAGTAAGGTCAAATTTGGACAGACTTTGGACGGGTGTTTAGGGTTTCTTAAAAATTCTCTCAGGATGCTGTAGAAACTCTCCTTCATCCCAGAGAGTGAAAAGATGAGGCACTGAGTTCAGTCAGTACAGGAAGGCAAATGTCTTCATACTCTGTCATGAGTTCTCAGGTCCCTAAATTAGGTTTAATTGTGACCATTACTATAAGAACACAAACTGATTTTAATTGGTCACAGTTTTGGCGAAAGATTAGCCATGAGATGAGATTTATCAAAATTTATGTGCTCGTTGCGGTTAACATGGCAGCATCTGAGAAAGATCAGGGTCATTTGTAATGACTTCATTTGATTTGTACAGATTTCGATGACTTACAACATTTCTCCTGTGCTGAGAAACTAGATATTTCCTCATAAATTTCCAAAGACCCTTTAAAAAGTTTAACCTTCGTTTTAAGCCTAGAGATAACATAAATCTGAACAGTGAGGTATGGGTGACGGTAGCTGTGTCATAGCAAGGTCTTAATGAAATAGAGCCTAAGAGGGGTCCATAGGAGAGAGGACTGGAGGGTATGCCCTTGGACAATTTCTTAATGAATCAATGTCCAAGGGTCACTTTATTTATTTATTTATTTATTTATTTATTTATTTATTTATTTACTTATTTATTTAATGCCTTGCATGGTATTTGATGCATTTAATTTGAGACCTGAACTCAATGGGATTTACGGAGAGAATGACACGTGACACAAAATAATTTGAGAACAAATTGTTTGAAAGAGGACAAAGTGTTTTACTTTTTGCTATTTTGAGCCAGGAATGGGGGTGAAGACAAGCCCAGGGGCAGTTCAATAGCTTTGTTTCTTAGCTTCACATTTTTTCCCTATAAAATTCCTACCTACCCCTAAGCAAATAATATTATCTTTGGCCTCATTTGCTACATCCCTTACTCAGACTGGTGCCTTCCTTTCTTTACAGTAACTTCTGAAACCTTTAAGCAATCCCAACAGGGCTTGCTATGTTCCTAGAGGAGGGCTCTTACTACAAAGTATCACTAATATTCCATACTGTAACTTAAACATTGCCTGCTGTACAATTTGATTAGTAGTTAATTAGGATTCTGTTTAATTTGATCAGAACCTCTGGAATTAAATCATTTTATATTAAAAAATCATAAAATTTCATTGTTCCAAGAAAAGATTATTAGAATGCCAATCAGATGGTTAGAAAAAAATTGTCATCAAATAATAAGACTAATTTTATAAACGAGTTGGAAAACAGCCAGAGAAGCTAGCCTAAGTTTGTTCTCAAAGTGTGTCCCCAGGGAACTTAGAGCCAGCAAAAATCTTCCTAATGGTTCTATGGGCTGACCTCTGATAGCTCAGATGGTTGTAATAAAACAGATGCTACAAGTTTGTTGTTACATGGATTGAAAATTTACTTGTGATATTTAGTAAAATAAAGCCTGAGTGTAACCACCATTGTTTTGACTCATTTAATGATGTTATTCATTTACTTACTTGTATGTGCATACCTTTATATCTCTGGTGATTCTTTAGGTGACATAAACTATATTACTCTTGAAAGATCTTCTGGAATATACTCTATTTTGCAAAGTTGAATCATTTATCTGGTAGTGTTTGGGCAACCAGATCATTTCTTTTCTTCTTGTCTGTCAGATTATAGGTGAGAGTTGATGCCATTTATTTAAGGTGTATTGAGAGGAAATGGCATTGCAGGCATCTGTTAGTAAGATTTTAAAATAGTTTCCTGGGACGTTTGACTCATCTCAGTCTGGGTTGACCAGGTGAGAAGAGGCAAAAGGACAGCTAGCACCGGCCAGTGCGTTTGGTTGTCCCAGTTACACATAACTGAATGTCTCTATGGTGAGGGGACGTGATCATGAATTTACTTTTTGTTTTCACAAAATATGACTAATTTTGGACATTTAAATACATATTATATGTTATTAAATAAATGAGGAATACCACATGGAGTTTTAAAAAAAATGATGAAGAAACTTCTAACTACTGAACAGTTTATTTGAGCATGTGGTCTAATACGCTACATTCAGTTTTCTTATGGAATTTCACAGAGCTAGCCAGTTTTGCTTATTCTCTACTGTATTGTGTTTTTGTTTGTTTGATTGGTTAGTTGTTCTCATAAACAAACCTTTTATCTCAGATGAAGGCCCCTATTAATCTAACTTTCTTTCAGAGAGATATTTTTCTATTGCTTCAATTCTCTCTTGCAAAACCTGATAGGTTTCCTCCACCTCTCAAAGACCATGTTTTGTTTCCTTTGTTATTTTTTGCCAAAATTTCACTTAAGGAAAAGAAAAATGAAGTGGATATTTTTTCACAGATATAAAAAGAGATCTTGGAAATTCTGTAGATCATTATTGTTAAGAAATATTGTTACTAGAATGTGTAATATTGTGGCTTTTGTGGAGAATGTATCTGTCCCACTGTCAGGTCCTGGAGATTATAAGGAAAAACACTCACTTATTGCCTCAATAGAGGAAGATTACTGGAAGGATATATCAATAGCTTGAGTATAAAAGAAGTTTTCTCCTGTATCAATTTTCCTGGACTCTGTAATATGCAGTTAGTTTCTTAAATACTAATAATATATCAATAACAGTGTGAAAATGTTAATAGCTAACATTTATTGAGAAGTTACTAGGTGGTACACATGTTCTAGGGATTTGTAATCAAATCTTCAAAGCGGTTCTGTAAGTTAGGTATACTATCTTCATTTTACATATGAAATGTTGACTTGGAGAAGTTAAATAATTATCCAGAGTCACACTATTTTTAAGTGGGCTGGGACTACAGATAGATAGAATCCAGACCTTCAGCTATATTGTGTATGGGGTTCATATACATTTATAAATGGTTAAAATCTCATCCATTGGCTTAAAAATCTAAATGTAATGATCTTTTTTCCATCCTCATCTCTTCTGCGATTCCCAATCCCTCCAAACTGGTTAAGTCCTCTTATTAGTTTCTTTATAATTACCTGGAGTTTTCTTAATGCACATGTGAACAAATATAAATATAATATTCCCTCACTTTTTAAAACACCAATTGTAGCGTTTATACAAAAGACTGTGCATGTTTGTCTGTATCTTGTAGAGCCTAGCCCTTAACTCTCTTACTCTCTCCACCTTTCATGACCAGAATCTCTAAACTGTTTAAACTCTGTCTACACCAACCACCTGATTGATTGGTTTAAGCAATGGAAAGCCTGGTAGGGCAGAGTCTATGCCAGCCTTCTCAAAAGTGGCTGTCCTTCCTAATGTTAGGGCCAAACATGATTATCTTAATGGATTCCTCCACTGAGGCTGAGACTGACTCTATCTCTAGTGAGTGAGCAGCAGTGAGTTGGAAATGCTGCTCAGAAACTAAATGTAAATGACATAGGTACAGGCTTCCCTGGTTTCTCCGTATGTCCTTTTAGTATTTTATATATATATATATATATTTATAGTTATAGTTATAGTTATAGTTATATTTTAGAGAAGTTTTAAGTTCACAGAAAACATTGAGCAGAATGTACAGAGGGTTGCTGTAGACCCTCATCCCCATACATAACCTCCTCCACTATCAACATCCTATACCACAGTGGTACATTTTTTACATTAAGTTAGATTTTTTTTTGCTTGCTTTTATAATATACTAACTCCTGAACAAGACTTATATTTAGTTGACAGTATATTGAAAGCATTTAGTTTCCTCAGGGCTCCATGTTGTCCAGGCACAGTAGTGAGTGAGAGGAGGATAAGCAGAAGTACTAAAGGCAAGTAAAGCATGGTGGTGAGTGCTCTCAGAAGCCCAAGTCAAGTTGGGAAATCAGGCTACATACATAAACTGACTGGGGAATTCACTTCCTGAGAAAAAGTACATTAATAAGTGGAAAGTAATACCCCATAAAAGGCACATTTACTACTTCAGTAATATAGATCTTGAGATCATGTATGCATGGACTGGGTTGAAATTTACCTTCTATACCACTTAAGATAAAGGGTAGTACCAAGGGTGTAAATCAGTTTATGGAGGCCACACTTAGTCTATTTAAGGCAGTGAATCATTTTCTAGTATTTCCCAAACTACTTTAGCATCAACCACTTCAATGGCAACAATACGCTAGTAATTATTATAAATGGTTCTTAGTCATTTATTAAAACAGGCCCAATGAGAGCTTTACTTAACAATATTTGGCCTTTAGTCAACATTCTTTTTTTTTTTTTTTTTTTAGTCCGCATTTTTTGAACTACTTCTTTGTGACCACAAGAGGCAGCATGAGGCCATGAAAAGAACATGGGTTCTGGTGTCAGACTGGCTTTTTTTTTTTTTTTTTAAGATTTTATTTATTTATTTATGAGAGACACAGAGAGAGGGAGAGAGGCAGAGACATAAGCAGAGGGAGAAGCAGGCTCCTTGCAGAAAGCCTGATGTGGGACTCAATCTCAGAACTCCGGGATCATGACCTGAGCTGAAGGCAGATGCTCAACCACTGAGCCACCCAAGCGTCCCATTTTTTTATTTTCTTACTTTTTTTGTACCTTAATCATATACTAGCCTGTGAGCTTGACCACATGACTTTGTCTTTCAAAGCTTAAGCACTTTATAATGTCGATGTGAGGGTGGATGAGACAACTCATTTCAAGTGCCCTGCAAGGTGACCAGAACATGGTGGGTTCAGCATGAATATATAACCTCTTTGTTCAAAAAATTGGAGAAACCAGACTCTCTTTATCAAACAAGATTTCCAGATCTTAACCATTAGGGAATATAACAAAATGACCTTAAAAATATACATATTATAATTGCAGTTGATCCACCCTCAAGTTATTGTAAATCACTGAGATTTTACTGTAGAATTGAATTCAGTGGGGTTGATGAAAAGCAATTAACTAATTGGGCATGTAGATAGGAAGGCTGTAAGAATCTGCTACATTTTTAGGCCTCGGATGACTCCTTGGGTACAGATATTCCCCATTTAAACATTCAGAGCCATTGTCAACAGCTTAGGCACTGCAGGGCTGCTATGTAGTAGTCCCTCTTGGGAAGCAACCTGTGGATCACCTGACTCTTGGATGATGTGTTTGTCTTTCAGCAGACAGGCAGTGGGGCCAGTTACTGATTACCCCCAGTGAAAGAAAGATACTTGTCCAGGAAGCAGTTGCCAAATCACTAGCCAAGCTTTTCTGTACTTGGAACATTTTATCCACACACTGCTTCCAATGTAGCCTATCTTCTAAAGAGATTTCTGTCCTTAGTTTTGGAGATAGGATTTCATTCTACCCTGCAGTCCCATTTTTTGACTGGTGGTCTTAAGAGGGTTATTACTTTGTTGGCTAAAGAGCACTAAAATTTTATGACATGCCATATGGAACTAAAGAATTAAGGAGGTGACTCCTTTGTATGGTATTATTAATTCTGATTGTCACCCATCTCCTGCTTTCAGCCATTTCTCTGGCCTCTGGATGAGGTATGTACCAGTGGTCTGAAATAATACTGTTTTGGCTTCCAAAAGCTGTAATTTCCCTGAGATGGCAGTTGTGGTAGAGCACTTTTTCTCTCTTTCCAATTTCCTGGATACATCCACACATGGAATTGAAATGGCCTCTCTCTACCTGCTGTGTGCATAGGACCTCTACACCTGTTCAGTCATGAAACCACTAATGAGGCCTCTCCTGTCCTATTCAGGATTTTGACGGAATATGAAATCTCATTACCCAGAGTCAATGAATGACATCTGTTCCCCATCCCCCTCCCAAAACCATCATTTCAGCTGCTTGGTGCTGTGAAAAAGATGTGCCGCTCAGAGAGAGAATTAGAGTCCAGAAAAGAAGGTCTTCCTTCTCTGTCAGCAACAGGGTGGATAGAGCTTTCTAGTGTTCTGGTTCCTATTTAGACCTTTGTCCTAAGAGAATTAACATAATGGAAAATTTCATTATTACAGGCTTTAAAAAAATTCTGACTATTTGCTTCTGAAACAAATCAAAACCAGGAAATATGAGGTTTTCCTGTTAAGGAAGATGTGGAAAGTATTAACCTGAAATCCAGCTCAGCGACTAAATGATTAAATTGATTAAATGTTAAGTTGTTTTTAAATGGGTATGAATACAAAGGTTATTTATATAATTTGGCCTCTCACAGATCCTTCTTTTAGGAAGAGGAGAGCTATAAATAAATAGACATGAATATAAAAAGTATATATATATACCATAAAGTTTTTTATTTGGGGGCTATTCATGCAGAGTGACCTATATGTAAGACAAAATCAACATAAAATACTGTACAATTAATTTATCCAAAATATTTCATTGTTTTCATTCATTATTCATTTATGAAAGTGGCCACTAAGTATTTATTAAACATCTATTATGTGCCAGGCATTATAATTGCTGCTGTGGATACAAAGATGAATAAAAGCTCAATGTTTAGAAAAGGAGATAAGATAAAGTTAATCATTATAGTCTTTGTGGGCTAAGTCCTACAGCTGATGGATTGGAGGAGTGGGATCATCCCTCCCTGGGGTGTGAAGGCCTGAGAGGGGTGGAATTGCTAGCTGGGTCTTAGGGGGCCAGGAGGACACAGGCAGGAAGACATTCAAGGCAGAGGGAGCGTGTACATGTGGGAAGGCAAGCAGGTAGGAAAAGGCATCCCAGGTTTGGAGTCTTACAAATACTTTGACCGATGGGAGACTATGCTCTAAGAGAAATGATGCTGGACAGATTCTTTCAGGGTCACATCACGGAGGGCCTTTGAGGCCAGTAGAAAGTTGGTGCTTTTTGCTGCGAGAGGAATTTTATTCTACTTTGTCAGGAGGAGACTCTCAATAAAAGTTTATTGAGCAAAGCTGAATTGCACTGAAGATTTTTTAATTTTTTATTTGTTTTGCAAAACTGTTATGTGCACATGGTAACAACCGAGCTATAATTGATTGCTTTATCATAAAACAAGCCTGCAATTCTACTCCTTCCCTCCCCAGATAAGGTCTCACTTCCCAGAGGCAAGCTCTTTCTCCTCTCGTCCTCCCCCTCCTCTTCTTCTTTCTCCTTCAGGCAGTTTTTGCCATATTTTAGATAAGATGTTTAGCTTTTATTTCTTGTTTGATCAATCTTAGGTAACACTTAGTGATGCCAGAGGTAAAATATGATGATTTAATTCACGTTTTTATGTCCCTTACTCTTTCTCTTTTGCTCTGAGTTAGATTCTCAAGGTCGTGATTATTTTTATTTCTTCCATTAATTACCATCATAACTTTGAATAACACACTCACATCTCTCGCTCTTGTTCAGGCAGATTTGGGAGTGTCTTTTGATTCGCCACTTTATACAATGGTTACCTTTCCCCTATGCTTTCCTCCCCGCTTCTTCTCAGCTTTGCTTGCTCCGTCTTTGTTAGCTGCTCCTCTTTTATGTTTGCTTTGTCAAGGTGGTCAAGGTTGATGTCTTGCACTGCGAGTCCCTGTGAACGTTAACCACGTTAGTCAATAATGACAGGTCGCCGTGTGCTAGGACACTACTTTGATCTCTGTGAGCCCTGTGTTGTAAGTTAAGCCAGGCGATGCAGACTATTCTTAGTGTTAAGATCAAAGGCAAATGGATTCCTCTTGCTTTCATTCCATCAATTGCTTGAAGATGATTCATTTTCCTTGATAGTCGGAGTCTCACTTCTGTGTGCACTTTGTGTTGTTTTCCGGGAGTTCTATTGGCTTTGTATTGTTCTGGCACGGTTCTCACTGAAGGTAGCTTCAATTTCTTCTTTAAATTCTTAATGTTGCCTTCAATCCTCTTGAGAGCTCATTCTAATATTTCTGGAATCCTCTCTCCTACAAGCCTCCTCTCTTCTACTGGAGCCTGGACTGGTGGCTTCCTGGGTGCACTGCACAGCCGCCTGCTGGGAGCTCTTCGAGTTGCTCCCCTGCGCTGCACCACTGTTTCCTGGTTCCTATGTCATCCTCTGGTTTGTATCCTTGTTTTGCTGGAAACTCTCCCCAAAATAACCTTCCTCTCATTTTTAAGTCTCTTCAGTCTTTATTCTCCAGTCCCTTTTCCATCCCCTTCTACTCAGGCAACAATTTTTATGTACTCATCATGCATCTTTTTTTGTGTGTATACGTTCTTGCAAAACGTTCTTTTGTTTGCATACTTGTTCTTTTTTTTTTTTTTTTCATTTAGGTAAACAGCATTGTATTACTTTGCTGGTCATTTTGCCTGTTTCTTCTCAGACCCATTTCCTGAATTTTTCTTGCTGGGTTCTGTATCACACACCAGGGCATGACCTACACAAAGCACGTTTCCCACACATGCCTGGCTTTGGTTGGGTTTTGAAGAAAGCACTGGGGTGAGCTTTGAGGAAAGGAGGAAGGGAAAGGGTGGTGGATTCTCCTCCTCACCTCTGCCTCGTGGTGACTTGCACAGTGGCTTCACCTACTGCTGTGCTGCCAGCACCAACCAGGTGGCCCTGGCTTCCAAGCTCTAGTAGCATCCTCCTGACATCTTTTCCCTTTATTCCTCCAACACATGCGTCCTGGTGGGGGAAATTTTGCCTTCAAAGAAGCTAAAATGGTTCTTAAGGGAGGGGAATCTTACTTTGTTTTTTTTATATACACTGCATAAAGAGATATACAATGTATCATGATGGGGGGATGATTAGGGAAAATCAACCTAAAAAAATCTTCTCAGAGGAATGATAATGAAAAAGAAACACCACAGCAGTTGTTGATTTGTGCTTTGCCTTGTATTCCTCTGTCTTTCCTTTCAGCCCTTCTAAAATCTTCTTAGTTTTCCATATTAAATGCCATCTATTTAACTACCTGGCTTAAGTTCTGTTTTCTTGGAAGATCCTTACTGTCATAATTATATATTTAATTTTTTCCTCACATTTCCCCCCACTAAGCATTGTATCTGGTAGATCCATCTATGTTGTTACATACATCTAACCCATTGCTTCTGATTTCTGTACAGTATTCTGTGGTGTTCCTCTGCTATGGTTAACATAACCTCTCTCTTATTATAGATGTTCAGATTGCTTCCAGTTCCCTGCTCTACAGAAAAGCTACACCAAGCATCATCATATACAAACCGCTAAGGACCCGTGAGAACTACTTGGAAGTGAAGATTCATGAGGGGAACTGCTGAGTCATGAGTAAAGTCATTCTGATTGCCAGATTGTTTTCCAGAAAGCCTGCATCATTGTATATTTTTACCCACTTTATAATTTTTGCCAGTCAAAAGATATGAAATGGTATCTCCTTGATATCTTAGTTTGAATTTCTCTATTTATGGTTTTTTAAAAAACCACTCTTCAAAAAAAAATCACTCTTCATTATATTTGTTGGTCTTTTGGGTTTCCTCTTTTGCAAATCGCCTATTTGGGTTTGCTTATTTTTCTTAGTGTGGTTGTTGTTCTTTTTCTTGTTATTTTGTAGGTGTTCCTTAAATATTCTGAATAGTGACTGGTTTAGACATAGATAGGTATCTCAATCTTTCATGTGTCTGTTGACTTTTCAATGGTTTCAAATGGTAAATTGAACTTAAATTTTGAATGTAATGAAATTATGAAATTCTTTTTAGTTTTATTGTTCATGTTTTTTAGTTTATTGTTCCCTACAGAAGTAGGGATGAGATACAAGGGAAAACCTTGTAAAGAAAGAGTTTTAAATAAAACTCCCAAATTCCTTTTCAGCCTCTAAACAGTGAAGATACTTTCCCACATTTTTGCCTAAGTTTATGGTTTTCTTTCATTTTTAAGCCTTTAATTCACCTGGAATATATCTTTGTATGGAGTTTTAGGTAGGGATCAACAATTATTTTCTGCATAATGAGGTCATTGCCCCAGCATCATCTACTGAACACAATAGATGTCTCCATGCTATCTATTCTGTTTAATATTTTTATTAGTCTCTTCTTGCGTGAATACAACATGATTTGGATTACTATGATTTCATAGCATTCCTTAGGGAAACTTTCCCCTCCTTACATCTCATTTTGTTAAGGCCTATTTAGTTATTCATGATGTTTATTCTTTTTTTTTGTAAATATTAGAGTATATCTATCAAGTTCCTCACAAAAATCCAAACTGGCATTTTGATTGGAATTATACTGAAGAAAAATAAATTTTTGAGTCTTCACCTGCCCTCAAACTTAATCGATAATTTGGCTTGGTACAGAACTCTTGGTTGAAGATAATTTTCCTTGAAAACTTGGAAAGCATTGGTCCATTGGTTTCTAGTGTCTGCTATATTGGTGAAAAGGTGTCCCTTACAGGTAACTTGTTTTGTTCTCTGGCAGCTTTCTGTTATATTCAGGTTTTGATATTTCACAATGATGTGTTTAGATATAGATTTTAAAAAATTCATCATGCTAGACATTTTGTTTGTACTTTTAATCTGAAGACACGTGTCTTGCTTTAGCCCTGGGAAATTCTCATATTTTTTTCAGTAATTTCCTTCTTTTCAAATTTTTTTTGTTTTCTCATTATGGAATGTTTATTAATTGGATGTTTGTAGTCTGAGTTTTTCAAGAAATATTTTTCATGTCTTTGTCCTTTTGCTTCAATTTTAGGAAATTTGACTTTATTTTCTAGTTTTCTTTTAACAGTTTCATTTCAAGAATGATCTTAAATGTCCAATATCTTAAATTATAACTTTCACTACTTATTCCTTTGTCATAGCATCCTAATTTTGTTTTATGACTGTCATAGCTTTTTTACTCTTCTTGTCTATGGTAATTAGACTTTAAAAATTATCTTTTTTTTCTGTGATTTCTTGAGGTCAGTTTTTCTATTTCTCCTTCATACTTCTGGTTCTCCTCAGTTTTTAGTTATCAATGGTCATCACTTCATCTTTAAGAAAGTAAGATTGGAAGTTGTGATTAATTTCCTCTCCATGATAGAGGTAATGTCATTATTTATTTTATTTATTATTTTATGATGGGCCGAAGGAAGCACCTCATAGCCATGGGCTCCCTAATGTCAAGTAAGAAGGTCTTTGCTCTGGGAAACCAGAAAACATGCTGCAACTATTTGCTATTCCCATCTGTGCAATATCTTTAGAGATCTAATGGCTTTTGATCTAGGAGAAAATGGTCTCTGTCTATATTCTTCGTTAGTTGGGGAGGTGATAGCTTGCATTTTTATGAATAGAAGTTACCTTGTACATGGTTTTAGAAGCTCCCCAATGAAGACTGTGTCCATGTTCATGGGAAACAGATGGCACCCTCGATATGAAATAATTAGAGGAGGTTTACTTACCAAGGGACTGTATGCTATAATATGAGTATAAGGAAAGTATAAGAAATGATGCAATAACTCAGTGTCTTAGTAGCACCTGAGTAGTTTCCATGCTAATGTACCAAGAAGGGGGGGAAGTTTTTGTAGAGCCAGGTTTGAATGGAGCAGTGACTTTTGATGGACAGATAACAAGCATCTGTCAGAAACCTTGTAAAGAAAGAGTCACCACCATTGTCCTTTCCATCTCTTTCAAGTGCTCCATTAGCTCAACCCAGGTGAAAGCAAGAGAGCATGTGAACCAGTTAATATGTTCCATCCAGATGATTTCCCAGGGCTGAGACTAAGGTGAAGAAGGACAGAAAGAGGTCTGTCAGGGCAACTGAAAAATAACGCAATAGGTCTACATTTTGAAGCTTACCTGTGGCTTCCATATATTTTGAGATGGCTTGGAACCTGAGGCTGCTTTTGTTTGTATACTGGAGATAGAAATGAATTAAGAGGCCTTCTAGCTTTCGGTGAATTTGATGCCACTATTTATTAACATGCCACAGAGGTAACCCATAGTGAGAGTATAGCAGGGTGAACCTAGTTGGACTTCAGGCCCTAAGTCCTGAAGTTGAACAAATATAGTTATTTAACCTGGTGAGATACATGACAGAAGTAGGGATGAGATATTTCTAGACACTAAAATGCAAATTGTTAGTGACTTTATTTCAGTAACTGGTAAGGAAATTTTAGGAAGCTGTGATGAGGAGATACATGGGCATTTGAAACATTTTAGCATTTAGAATTTTGAAGTTCCTAAGTCCAGGTTCTGCTTTGAGTTCTCTTGCTAGAAAGCAGAACTTCCATGCAACTCCTTCTTCTCAGCCCTGGTCTGGTTGCAGTCTCTGGATTTTGAGCCCAGAGGATTTCTGAGATTAACACTCATATCTGAGGTTTGTCAGTTCAATGTTTGGACTGTTGTTGGCTCACTTCACTCTTCAAGTGCACATAGATGGCAACTTCTCAGATCATTGGGAAATAGGAAATGTTTTGTACCCTAATTCCATGACCCTGGAATAATGTGATGTTGAAGGCCTGAGGATGGAATCCTTTTGAAATTGATTGTCCTGATTTTCTCACACTCTAAAATGATGGAGTATGCAAAGACATAAATATTTTTTCTTTTTAAAAAAGATTTCATATATTTATTTGAGAGAGAGAAAGCACTTGCATGAGTGAGAGAGAGAGAGCATGCACCAGAGGGTGAGGGGCAGAGGGAGAAGCAGACTCCCCACTGGGGAGCCTGCATGGAACTGGTTGGATCCCAGGACTGGAGCTGAAGGCACATGCTTAACCGACTGAACTTCTCAAGTGCTCCAAAAATCTAAACGCATACTTCTTCCAGGATTCTTTTTCTCCATACCATTTGAAGGACTTTGTTTGATATATATATATGATAAAATATAATAAACCACTGCCACCTTTTCCTCTTTTCAATACCTTAGATTTGCTACATCATTTTCTTGGAGTTGTAATCTCCATGTGGGTACACAGAGATACTGCTCTGGTACTCTGCATGCTAAAAAGCACCCGTGCTTTAGAAAATTGGTTACTTAGTTTTCTTGTTGATACAGACCCTCCATGTCTGAGCTTGAGGTTAACAGACAGCAGGGAAAAAACGAAGCACCTTCCTAATTTCTTTCAGGCTATCGGGGGTACTCTGCTGGTAAACTTTAGAAGTTTTTTTTTTTTTCCTAGGAAATTATCCACTATATTAAACTGGGAACAAAATAATCTGCTATGATTCCTTCAATTTTCTTTAGATCTGAGCTACTTTTCTCCTTTTATTTCTTATTTTGTATATTTACTTGATTTTACTGTTTTCTTAGAATTGATAATAATTTGTCTGTTTTTTGGTGTTTTTACCCAGTTTAAAATTTTTTCCTCTATTTTTTCCTCTTTAAATTCATTCATTTTTTCCTAATTTTTATTCTTTATATTGTTCTGCTTTTTAAAGGCTTATATTGAATTTTAAATTTGAATGCATAATTTTCACATTTCCTCTTTTTCTTTCTGTATTCAGTGGTACTTGAGGTTGCTATCTTTCCTCTGAATTCTATTTTAGCTATTTTCCATAGGTTATCATGTGTTGGATTTTTATTATAATTATTTTCTAAGTATTCTTGAGTTTCTGTTTGAATTTTCTCTAGTATCATCAAGATACTTAAAATTAAAAAAAAAAATTTAACTTAGGTAATCTCTGTACCCAATATGGGGCTTGAACTCATGACCCCAAGATCAAGAGTCACATATTCTTCTGACTGAGCCAGCTAGGCCCCCCAAGAATATTTTATTAAAAGATTGAGAAAGGCAACATAAGGGAATTGTTTTAAATGATAATATTCTAAATAATCAAACTTGAGAAAATTTAAGTTCTTAGTGATGAAAGTCAATGACAATGTGTGAGAGTTGAAGTGATTTCTTCATCAATAGCAAACTGCCTTTCCATGTGGACTTAGAGCCAGCTAAGGCTGGAAGATTCTACTAGGACAACTAAAAGAAGAACTGGAGGGCAAGTTTAGAGAAAACTAAAAAGAAAAACCTTGTTGATGTGTCAGTACCTTAAGACAGTATCCCATCTCCTCAAGCCCTTAGGATTTCTGAATGTTTGACCCACACAGAGCAGCTCTTGACTACATCATGGGACTCTGAGAGCTCATGCATTACACTGCAAATTCCCTGAGGCCAGATATTGTCCTTTGCAGTAATCGTCCTAGTGTTCACTTGACTTTTTTGTACTACAGCTGATCATGGTTTGTGAGACCAAAGTTGTACCAACACTAAACAATTGAATGCCATTAAATGTATTTCAAAAATAAGTAAAACTTTTAGAAGGCATCTGTTTTGAATCTAACTTAGATTAATTGACATACACATCTGCTCTGGATCAATCACTGGTTTTAAGTATTTGGGAAATACTGCCTCCCTGTTATATACACTGATGCAGATTTTTCTCAAATGTCATAGTATTCAAAAGTGAGTTTTTAAAAAGTTTTCAAAGTGTTCCTTACTTTGAAATTATGTCTTCTGTACTTGTATATTCCTTTGTTTGTTTTTCTCAGGTCTCAGGAAAATGCTTGTGTTATTGTCTGACCTTTCCACAATTTATGGCAGTGCTTCATGGTGTTCTTTTCTGGGCTTGGTCTTCTCTCAGTATATAGATATCTGTATCACACTCAGAATGCTTCCTGGATCTGCCTGCTTGGGCTACAGAAGTAGGGGCAGTCATTGCTCTGGGTGTTTAGAAGGCAATGCAAGTGCAGACTGAATGTACCACAAGCACATACAAAGATAATTTATTGCACATTCATTTATATGAAGACGCATGCATAATGTTTAAAAATCCATAGTGGGCAAAACCACTGCATTTAGTGATTATTGCATCTCTTTCTCAATCAATAATAATAATTAATAATAGCAACAATAGCAATAACACTAATATAGCAATTATTATTTATGGAGTACTTAACTCTGCATCAGATATTGTTCTTAGCACTTTCCATGGACTGACTCACTAAATCTTCACCTCCATTGTATGATATAGCAACTTTTACTTTCCCCATTTTGCAGAAAAAGGAACTAATACACAGAGAGGTTAAATTCCCTAGGTCCCTGAACCAGTAAGTGGCAACTATGGAATTCAAACCCCAAGCAGTACAATTTATAGCCCTCAAATGTTACTATTACAAATTGCTGTGCTTTTTTTTTTTTTTTGGATCTCAAAGAAAACTCTTTAATTTAACTTAATTTTATTTTATCCCACTAGAGTTGACATATAGCATTATATTAGTTTCAGGTACACAATATAGTGATTCCACAATTCTTTACATTACTCAGTGCTCATCACAACAATTACCCCTTAGCCTATTTCCCCATCCCCCAATACACCTCCCCTCTGATAACTCTCAGTTTGTTCTCTGTAGTGAAGAGTCTGGTTTTGGTTTGTCTCTCTTTTTCTTTGTTCATTTGTTTTTTTTTCTTAAATTCCACATATGAGTGAAATCATATGGTGTTTGTGTTTCTTTGACTGACTTATTTCACTTAGCACTATGCCCTCTAGATCCATCTATGTTGTTGCAATGGCAAGATTTCATCCTTTTTTTATGGCTAATTAATGTTTCACTACATATTTAGTAATATATATATTACATGTAACATGTGATATTAGATGTAGTAATATATATATTACATTAGATGTATATGTATATTACATCTTCTCTATCCGTTAATCTATCAATGGATACTTAGGTTGCTTCCATATATTGGCTATTGTAAATAATGTTGCTGTAAACATAGGGGTGCATATATCTTTTCCAATTAGTGTTTTTATTTTCTCTAGGTATATATTCAGTAGTGGAATTACAAGATCATATGGTAGTTCTTGTTTTAATTTTTTGGGGTACCTCCATGATGTTTTTCACAATGGTTGTACCAGTTTCCATTCCCACCAACAGTGCACAGGTTTCCTTTTTCTTTACATCCCTGCCAAACACTTGCTGTTTCTTCTCTTTTTTGATTTTGGCCATTGTGACAAGTGTGAGGTGATATCTCATCATGATTTTGATTCACATTTCCTTGATGATTAGTGATGTTGAAAATATTTTTATGTGTCTGTTGTCTATCTGGATGTCTTCTTTGGAGAAATGTCTGTTTATGTCTTCTGCCCATTTTTTAATTGGATTGTTTTCTTGGTATTGAGTTGTATAAATTATTTATATATTTTGGATATTAACCTTTTATTGGATATGTCATTTGCAAATATCTTCTCTCATTCAGTGGGTTCTCTTTTAGTTTTATTGATTGTCTCCTTTGCTGTGCTGAAAATTTTATTTTGACATAGTCCCAATAGTTTAATTTTGCTTTTGTGTTCTTTGCCTTAGGAGACATATCTAGAAAAATGTTGCTATAGCTGATGTCAGAGAAAATATTGACTATGCTTTTATCTAAGATTTTTATGGTTTCATGTCTCACATTTAAATCTTTAACCTATTTTTAGTTTATTTTTGCATATGGTGTAAGAAAATGGTTCAGTTTCATTCTTTTGCATGTAGCTGAACAGTTTTCCCAACACCATTTGTTTAAGTGTTTGTCCTATGGAAATAGGACATGCCTATTTTTTGGTCATAGATTAATTGACCATATAAGCATGGGTTTATTTCTGGGTTCTGTATTTTATTCCATTCATCTATGTGTTTATTTTTGGGCCAGTGTCATACTGTTCTGATTACTACAGCTTTGTAATACATCTTGAAATCTGGGATTATGATACTTTCAGTTTTGTTCATTTTTAAGATAGTTTTGGCCATTTGGTATCTTTTGTGATTCCATACAGATTTTAGGATGGTTTGTTCTAGTTATGTGAAAAATGCTGGTAGTATTTTGGTAGGGATTGCATTAAATGTCTAGACTGCTTTGGATAGTATGGACATTTTAACAATAGTAGTTTTCCCAATCCATGAGCATAGAATATCTTTCCATTTGCTTATGTCATCTTCAGTTACTTTCATCAGTGTTTTATCATTTTCACAGTACAGGTCTTTTACCTCCTTGGATAAGTTTACTTCTAGGTATTTTATTATTTTGGGTATAATTATAAATGGAATTATTTTCATAATTTTTCTTTCTGCTTCTTTACTATTAGTGTATAGAAATGGAACAGATTTCTGTATATTGATTTTGTATCCTGTGACCTTACTGAATTAGTTTATCAGTTCTAGGAATTTTTTTTTTTTTTTTGGTGGAGTCCTTAGGGTTTTCTATATTTAGTATCATGTCATCTGTAAATAGTGAAAGTTTTGCTTCTTCCTTATCAATTTTGATGCCTTTTTTTTTCTTTTTCCTTGTCCAATTGCTATGGCTAAGACTTCCTATACTATGTTCAATAAAAGTGATGAGAGTGGACATCCTTGTCTTGTTTCTAACCTGAGGTGAAAAGCTCTCAGTTTTTCCTCATTGAGGATGATGTTAGCTATGGGTTTCACAAATGGCCTTTATTATGTTGAGGTATAGTCCCTCTAAATCTACTTTGTTGAGGAGTCTTATCATGAATGGATATTGGATTTGTGAAGTGCTTTTTCTGCATCTATTGAAATGATCATATGATTTTTATCTTTTCTGTTGTTGATGTGATGTATTGCACTGATTGATTTGCAAATATTGAACCACCCTTGCATCCCAGGAATAAATCCCACTTGATCATGGTGAATGATTTTTTTTAATATATTGTTGGATTTGGTTTGCTAATACTTTGTTGAGGATTTTTGCATTGATGTTTATCTATATATTGTTGCTTTTTACACAAAAGTATTGCTTAAGTAAATATCTTTTCAGTGGCTTAGACATCACTAACAACAACAACCTTCAGTGAAATGAAACAATAGGGGTCAACTATTTAGTCCAATATTTTTTGTTTTCACATTAGAAATTGGAGGGCCAGAGGATTGGAACAGCAGAATCACAGAATTAGAAATGGATAGAACCAGGTTGTGAATTCAGATCTTCTGCCTCCCAGGGCAAATTATCTTTTCAATGATGTTATATTGTCTCTTCTTGGTTTTTATCACAAATTGCCTTATCTAGGCAGTGGGAAATTTTGCTATTCTTATTTTTAGTTTCTAGTTGTGCAAAAAAGGATTAGGGACATAATATTTGTTGAACATCTGTTATGTACTGGCTCTGTAATAATTCTGAGATGCAGATGCTACTATACTCTTTATCCAACTGAGGAAGCTGAGGCTCAATGATGTTAAAAAACTTACCCCAAATCCTAGAAATAGTAAGTGCTATTTTGAATTCTTATTCATTTAGCTTTGGAATTGACAGTCTTTATGTTCACTAGGCTGCCCCCTGGTTAAGGACTTCAGAGTGCAAAGACTTCATCAACTATGTATTTTTAGCTCTAGCTATTTATCCATTTTTTCCTACTGCAAAGATCCTTGTGGCTTTTGGAGATGTGCTCTCATCCAATTTTGCAAATATGCCTGCTTTGTCTATCAGTGATGTGGTGAAAGATGAGGTTTATAGATCTCTTTGTCTTTCTGACTGATGTACCTCCTAAAGAAATCCTCCACTAGCGAGAAGCTCTTTCATTTGTAATTGCTTCTTAGGTAAGACTATCAGAGATCTCTCCCTAGCTGCAATATCTGAGTTATAAATTGTCTGCATTCT
Source organism: Canis aureus (assembly GCF_053574225.1). Lineage (NCBI taxonomy): Eukaryota > Metazoa > Chordata > Mammalia > Carnivora > Canidae > Canis > Canis aureus. The sequence continues at coordinate 23,694,612 of NC_135618.1, forward strand.
GTCTTGCTGGGATTTTGTGGTTTAATTTTTCCATGCTACTTAACAAGGAGCTGCATTTACGGTCACAAGAGCAGTTGACTAATGTTTAGCTGTCTTGAACCAGCTTGCACTCTTGATTATCTAGTATCCCAGAAAAAGGGTTTGTATCCAAGATAATCCTTCCTCTGGCTTGTTTTCTTTCTGTGTTTTGACCTCCCCAGAAGCAGAAGAGAGTCACTTTGCATCTTAGAAAAAGCAGAAGAAAAAAAAAAAGAAAAAGCAGAGGAGGAGAAGGATTTTTGAATTGCCAAGTAGGATAGTATCTCTCACTCAACATTTTTCTTGTTGTGCGTGAGAAATTCTCTCACTACAGTCTTTGTTGGTGGATCACAGACTTCAAATGCATGGAATCTCATATCTGACAATCTCAAAGTCAATCCAGTGCATTAAGTAGTTTAATAAAAATGAGGTAGATTCACTGTGAAATGTCTGTAAAGATTTGGTGAGAAATTCTGATTTTGTTGTGGTGGCTGTTGCTCCAGCCATTAAAATACCTGGTGAGGCTAATGGTGCTTGTTCTTCATCTTTATTGATACTCTCTCTTTGATTCTTTATGAAATCTGTTCTGGAAGTCTGATGAAAAAAAGCACAGTGACCTCCTTTTTAACTCCAATGATTATGGTGGCAGTGGAGAGCTTGAGTAGGGACGGCTTAAATGATGAGGCAAAGGGTGAAAGCCTAGACCTAGTCCATTGATTTCCTTATTTCTCTCATTTATCCATTATCCATAAGGCCAGTGGTAGTCAATCAAGCAACAAGAGGGGGTCCCAGTCTTGTTTAATCTTCCTCATAAAAGCAATTAATTATAGGAGATGAGGAAGTAGCAGAGCTTATATGTTGTCTCTGGGTTCTGTTGCATCTAGCTGTCCTCAGTACCAAAAGGCCATTTCCACCTGAAGGACCCGTGCAGTTCTTTACAATGTACCATTATAGCAGAACTGCTTTCCTACTGCATGACAACCCAGATTAACATAATCTAATCCTAATGGGCCACACCATTTTCAACTTGCCAAATATGTTTAAAGTATGTTTCTCAACAGCACTGTCATACCCAGTCAATCAGATAATCCATTTACCCACTCGCTCCTGACTGAAGGAAAGGTCATATGTCTGTCTTCTAATGCAAAAGAGAATTGTTACAGGCTGAGTCCTATTGTAGTGTGTTTCAAATGCCTTTGGCTACCTGAGTAGCCTTCAACTTGACTAAGCTCATGATAGGGGTGAAACTACAAAAAAAAAAAAAACAGACAAAACAAAAACAAAAATGTTTCCACTCTTTGATGAAGGGCATTACTACAGCCTTTGTTTAGAAAAAGATGATTGTTATCCATGTTCAGGAAGTCTCTGTGAGTTGTTCAATGTGACATGGCAATAATCAAGAATGCGATGTGATGAAATATTGGAAAAGTAATTAGATTTTCCTCAGTTCATTGTTTAATTAGAGGGCAGGTTAAAGTCCAAAGTAATGAAATTAAAATCTAACCATGGTTAAGACTGTGATTTTTTTTTTTTTTTTTTTTTTTTTTTGCTCAGTGCCACCAGAGTACTTAGCACCAAGGGAACATATGAGGAATCATAGGCCCTGAGGCTAGGAGTATAAGGCTTTAGGTAGAATTTGACAGGGTTTGATCTGAAACAGGGGAGGCTAAGAACGAATCTGCAAGATGCCAGAACATAAGTATAAATCCTTTGTAAAAAAAAAAAAAAAGAAGAATATTAATGTATAGAAGTCCCAATTTGCTTAGCTTCCAGGTTATTCAAATTATGTTGATAAGACTAATGAAAGGTTACTTTTCCTTTCTTAATATAGTTCTTTAGGAGATGGGCCCATTTGTGGGAAATATGAACTTGCTAGTCACAGCAGTAGCTATGGCACCATTGGCAAATAATGAAATGTGTATAGATTAGAGAAAACCACAAGTTCAGCATGACAATTCTCAAAAGTCCCAGGACTGAGTCCATTACATTCTTAACAGAAGAATAAAAAAATAGAAGAAATACACTTTTACATGCACACATTTATAGATATGAATATACCATAGGATGGAGAGCCATAAATTATTAGCCCCTTTTCTGCCTGGATACCAAGAAAAGGTACATTTCAAGAGGATAGTTTCCTCAGGCAACCTTCCCATTCTCCCCTGGGTGGGCATTTTGATCTGGCAGTGACCAGCCAATGCTGAAAGCCCAAGAGAGCTTTTGTCTTTCTGGGAGGAAGTGGGCTTCAATATTTGGCTTCTTACCAGAGAAGACCTATATATAAAAGGAATAGCTACATTGGCCTGACAGGGCCAAATTAGACAGCACACACAGTTTTATGTCTCCAATATGGTCTGGGGTTGGTTTACTCAAGTGTTCACTTTTCCTTCTTCCATAGGTTTCTTCTCCTATAAAGATATAGGGAAACAGAGGGGTTATTTCATACCTGCTCCTAAATTGCCCACCCCATCATCATGTATTCCTTCTGTCCCTCAAGGTCTCCAGGCCCACCCACTCCTGCAGTTGTCCCTGCCTGAAATTCCTGCTGGAATCTACCATGGTATTGGTATTTACCATGCCTCCCTACATGAGATGTAACTCCCTTGGCGAGACATCAAAGCAATGAGAATATGGCCAACCATGCTTCCTTTGCCTGCTCATCTCTTGTTTCTGCAGGACTGTTTCACAGGGTTGCAAGATACATGATTAACTACAGGGAATTTTAGGGTAGGAGGTCTATTTAAGCTGGGCTTGAATATGACCTTTCCCATATCATATTTCACGGAAAACCCATCTTTAAAAGAGAATTCTCTTGCTGGTCCCCTAGTTATTAATTTTGTACTGTTTCTTTCTTTTTTTTTTTTTTAATTTTGTACTGTTTCTAAGTCAGCCATTTCAGCAAGAGTGTGTCCTTTTTCTAATCTCCACCACGTGACTCTCCATGCATCTTCCATCCGCAGAGATGGATCTTAATCTCCATCCCTAGTTCTTAAATGTGAATAACTCAGTTTGGACTAACAGTCCTCAGAAAGATCCTCCCGCTCTCACTCACAGCTCTGTATCTATAGAACTCTGAGTCTGTGTAGACAATCCAGAGTAGACTTGAGCATCCAACCTGGTCACCTAGGAGTTTGTCTTGTGGGTGGAGATGGAAACATATTTCTTTATTTTTCTCAAAATTCAAACTGTTGGAACATGTGTTCATACAGACAGATAGACAGACAGATATGCACACATACACACTTCCCAAGGACAACTATTAATTCTCAGAGATGGTATGGTTGAAACTCACAGCAAGAAATACTTTCCCACCTGCCCTAGTTTGTACCAACTAGTAGGGGTGTTCTGACGATGGTACCCCTTGCTTTCTTGTATGGCATAATGGGAGTTTAAGCTCCTGTTCTTTTTCTCTTCTCTCACATTCAAACTGTGTTTCTTTTGATCCAAAAGGAATAGAACAAAGAGCCTGCCCTGAGCCACGTATGTCTTGTGGTTGCTCGTCTAGCTGCAGGTAGAGCAAGAACCCATCAGGAGCCTTAGGAGGGCTCATTAAATGCTTAGCCCAAGTCATCTCCCATCCCAGGATGTGCCAAGGGAAGGGGGGGGATGGGGGAGTGAGGTGTGCTCACATGGGGGTTTGCTCTTCCAGTCTCTTGAGTAAATGTTGACATCATCTCTTAAAGCATATGACACAAAGCATATCACATTTTAACCTCTGTCAACTCACTTTCCATTTAAAGCACATTTTACAAGATCAGTGGCAAATCTGCTATTTTACTTGATTTTTAAAATTCCCTTCTAGGTTGGCTGACTTGCTCCTTCTCACACTTACTGAGCTTAAATGTCACCTTTTCAGAGAGATCTTCTCTGACTACACATCTGAAAGTGGTTCTGTGTGTACCTTCCACTATAGTAGCCTGTTTATTTCTTTCATTGCTCTTGTATTTATGTATTTACCTGTTTGTTACTTGTTCTTCCTTTCTAGAATGAAAATTCCTTGAGGACAGGGCAGCATTTCGCTTCACCATTGTCAACATACCCAACATACAGCACATATTAGACATCCAATAAAATGTTGCTAATATGACAGAGCAGAACAGGATGGAGGTAAAGAGAGTGTCTCTGAGACATGTTGCCTGGGTATGAATCCTGGCTCTCCCCCTTCCTAGATATGTTCTATTCTTCTGGAAACTCAATGACTAGTGGAGCTCCCAATTCACAGATGCTGTTTCTGGGGTATTTCTCTGTGCCTCAATTTCCTCATTCATAGAACAGATAATAATAGGGACCACATCAATGATGGAGCTACTGGGAGCATTCACAGTGAAACATAAAAGTACATGAAAAGTGAAGCAGATTAAATACTATTTGAGTTTGCTAGTATTTCTGAGTGATTTTATTTACATTGATCAAAAAGTGTATTCAGTGTCCTATGTGGCAGGCCCTATGCCAGCATAACCAATATGCTGAACAAGCATTCTTATGAGATGTAATCAGTAGGCACTTCTAGTTTTCCTGCTACTATTCCTTGAAATTTTTTAGCTATGGATGTTGTTTTCCTGCTACAGAGTAAAAACTCTGGCAAACTCCATGACTTTTGTAATCTTAGTTCCAAGACTAGAATGCTTGGTCCAATTAAAAAAACCTAACTCGGTTTTGAAGTAAACATTCTCCTTTTCCTCAGCTTGTGGTGGCTAGCGACCTGCCTTGTTACAGACTACAGTATACTTTCTTCTTTTTCTTTTTTTTCTTTCCCAAGTTACTAGTTGTGGGTTCTGACCCTTTACTCTTGGAGCACAAAGAGGCAGGTAGGAAAAGTGAGAATGGAAAGTTCTTACTTGACCGGTACTATCATAAGACAGTCTTGCATTTTCTGGCTCAGTTATTCAAAGCTGAGTCCCTTGGACTGGTTTCCATTGATTTTTAGGAGCGTCTCTGCTGGAATCTTGGAACTATAACCTTAAGAAGTACATTTTCTCCTGATAGCCAATATCTAGCTTTCTAGGCTTTCTGTGTAGATAAGACTCTCTCTATTGGCATCCTTTACCCTTGCCAAGGTGGTCCTCTTGGGGAGCACTTAAACTGGCTCCAGGCTATATCCCCCCATGTGGGAAACACTCATGTATTCGTTGCCTAGCCATTGGTGGGGGGGCACTTACTTCTCAAAGACAGCAGTCTATTGCACCTTAGCACCACCTTAGGCTGATAAGCACAGCCTCTCATTTCCGGATTCTTCGGATATGCATCAGGACCAGTCTCCTAAGCCTTGCACCAGGAGCATGTATACACATCAAGGCCTCCTTTCAATGGTTGAGTTAAAGCCCCTCTCACTAGGCTCGAGCTGAGAGATCACACAGTCCCTCTACCACCTTTGGAGGAAGGGAGAACATCAAACTCCAAAGTTTTCCCAAAGAATAACTTCTCATTCATCTTTTCAACTCCACTTTCTTGATGCACTGATATTCTCCTTGAGAGTTCTGGAGTTGTCTGTTTTTTGGCACCTGTTGTGGACTGAATTGTGTCCTCCCCACTGACCCAAAGTCATGTTGAAGTCCTAACCTCCAATGTGACTGTATTTGGAGATAGGGCCTTTAAAGAGATAATTAAGGTTAAATGAGATCATGAGGCTAGAGCCCTAATCCAACAGAACTGGTGTCCTTATGAAAAGAGAAAGAGATACCAGGACTTTTTCCCCCTTGCTTCATGTACACAGAGGAAAGGCTTCGTAGGGACACAGTGAGGACACAGTAGAAGGTTGCCATCTACAAGATAGGAGAAGAGGTCTTGCCAGAAGCTAATGCTGATGGCACCTTGATCTTGAACATCTATCCTCCAGAACAGTGAGAAAATAAATTTCTCTTATTTAAGCCACCCAGTCTCTGGTATTCTGTTATGGCAGCATGAGCTGATTAATACAGCCCCACTTTGAAATTTCTGTGAGCTGCTATCTCATTCTGGCATTTTCCATCATATCATAGAGCCTCTTGAAAACTTCCCACATAACAATCACTATACCAGGAGCTGGGAACACAAAGTAAGCTGTAGCCCAGGCCTTTGGAAAGCTCCTGGTCTAGTGGAACTTCCAACTCATGGGCCCAGTTTCTGTCTGACATACATCAGACTTAATGGTCTCCCCACCTCTCTGTCTCTGATTATTGATGCACATACATTTTATTTTTCCTTGTGTTTTATTCTCCATGCTATTCTTGGCTTCTTCTTTCTCTCATCTTCCTTTTTGTTTTCCATCCTTTTCTTTCTCCTTCTTTACCTCCTTTCCTCCTTTCACACATGTGCCATGTATGTCATTACCAGGCTCAGAAATATCTGTTGATTTTATTATGTTTGTCCTTTTTATTCTTCCTTCTCAGCTTCTAAACAAATGGGCTACTTTGTTCCTACAACAATTTTGTTTTCTATAATAATTATCTCTTGATTATTCCAGTCTGACTTTTGTCCTCAATATTTGAAAGCTGTGTATTTTTTCAACCTTTGAAAGCTGCCTATTTTTTTTAGTTCTGTAAATATCTACATATAATTATTTGATGTCACAAAAACAAAGATCTGTACACTTCCTTCTAGTATACCTATTTACCTTGGCTTTTCTTTGGTAGTTCTTGATAAATTTGGTTTTGGGGATGCCCCTCCTCAAGGGCAGAGGAATACTTGCTTATTTTTATATCCAACTTGAACATCACAACAAAGCACCTGGTAAATATTTGGAATGGCTCAGTAAATGGATGCAAAGCTTACATTTGCACTATCTTTGTTATCCATTTATTTGTTAGCTCTTCTCAGCCATTTTATTGGGTTCTTATTATGTGCCAAATATTCTTCTGTGTAGTAGGGATCCAGAATAGCAGTAGTTCTTGTTTACATGGAGTGTATATTCTAATGGGAGGGGGAAAGGACATAGAAAAATAATTTAAAAATACTAATTTCAGATTGTTATCAATGTTATGAAAGAAAGAAAGTAGGAGGTTGTTACAGGGAGTGACCAGGAGAGAGAGAATTGGTAGGCTATTTTTGTTAGGTAGTCAAGGCAATTACTCTGGAGTGATTCCATCTAACCCAAGATCCATTTTGACCAGAAGAAATAAGCCATAGGAAGATTTGGAGAAAGAAAATTCTAAGTAGAATACATTGTTTATGCAACATTTGAAGTGAGATAAATCTCAGTATATTCAAAGAATAGAAGAAGAGCCAGCATGACTGGATTTTAATGAGGGAGAAAGATAAGCTCATTCAAGTCAGAGGCCAAATCATACAGGGCATTGAAGACAGTGTAAGAGGTTTGGGTGTTGTTCTAAGAAGGATAGAGAACCACTGGAAAATTTCAGACGACGGGGGAGGAGCATGATCTGATTAATATTTTAAAAGGTTTCTTTGGTAATCAGAAAAAACAATTAGGAGGCTATTGTATATTTCTGTGAGCTGCTATCTCATTGAAAGTTGAGCTCTCACTTCATGAGGTGAGAGATAAATGTGTCTTGGGCTAGGGTAGAGGGAATGGTAATGGAGATAAATGATGCATTTCAGATATTCTATGGGGTTAGATTACTGGACTTGATAATTTGATATAAAAGGTGATGAGAAAAAGAGGTTAAGGGTGAATCGTAGGTTTTGGCTTAGAAGCTGGGTTCATGATAATGCCATTTCTGAAACAAGGAAGCCTAAAAGAGGAGCAAGTTTAGGGGAGAAAATTAGGAGCTCTGCTTAGACACATTAAGGTTGACATTCTATTAGGCATTGATGTGGAAATGTCACCTAGGCCTTTGGATAGCTGATTAGAGTTTAAGGGAGATACTTGTACCAGAGATCTCCCTTGGAAGTCATCAGTATATGGATGGTATTTGAAGCCATAGGACTGGATGAGATCTCAATGGTGTAAGGGAAGATAGAAAGGAGAGAATTGCATTCAGTTATGGGACATGCCAGGGTTCAGAAGGAAGCCGAGGATGATGAATTGCAAATGAGACCAAGGGGACACCTGTGTTTAGTAGGAAAACCAAGATATCATAATGTCATAATGTCAAAAATGACAAAAGAAGAGTTTTTCAATGAGGTGGTGGTTGAGAAGTTGAGGTGAATGAGGTCAGAAATATAACCATTATATTTGGTAACATGGAGTTCACTAGTGACTTGAAAAAAGCAGTTACTGTGCCATGGAAGTCTGATTAGGGTGAGGTGAAGAGACATTGGGGGTTAAGGAAGTAAAGATAGTCACTATTATTACTATTAATGTTTTGCTGTGAAATGGTGGCAGTAGCTGAACAGGCACATGGAAAGTTTTTGTTATTCAGTATGGGAGATTTGCAGTGCTCCTGGTAAAATATATATGTTTTTTGGAGCAAGAGATAGATTGGTGGTAGGAAAAAGATGTTATTATGTCTCCTGATCTCTTTATTATTCTTTTCTTCTAAATATTTCTCACACCTTGAATACGTAGTTATCTCTTTTACAATGATAACTATGACATATACCTCTCTTTTTTTTCCAGATCCTTAAGACTTTTTCTATTGCTTTTTTTTTTTGGTAAAGATTTTTTATTTATTCATTTGAGAGAGCACTTGTGCATGAGCAGGGGGCGGTGCAGATGGAGAGAGAGAAACAGGCTCCCTGCTCAGCAGGGAGCGGATGTGGAGCTTTATCTCAGGACTCTGGGATCATGACCCGAGCTGAAGGCAGAGGCTTAACCAACTGAGCCACCTAGGCACCCCAAGACTTCTTCTATTTCTCATGGCAAGCCACAGGACTTTTTTTTTTTTTTTTTAATTCATAGAGACAGAGAGAGAGAGGCAGAGACACAGGCAGAGGGAGAAGCAGGCATCATACAGAGAGCCTGACGTGGGAGTCGATCCAGAGCCTCCAGGATCACGCCCTGGGCTGCAGCGGCGCTAAACCACTGAGCCATGGGGGCTGCCCAAACCACAGGACTTTTCAAGGAAATATTTTTCTGCATGTTGGTTCATTTCCTCACAGTCAGCTTTGGGGCCGTAGAGCTTTGGGCCGAAAGATGTGATTCCATGTCCTTTTGGGACTGAGCTTACATCTGAGGCTGGAAGAATATTCTGACAATTGAATGCTGTTGGTTTCTGTCCATAAAATCCCGTTGGGCTAGTCATTACTGTGCCAAGCGACTCAGAGTTTCAAAAGGGGAGACTGTTGTATGATTTTTTTTTTAAATGTAGGGATGTGCAAAGAATGGAATGCAATAGTACGATTTTCACAGCATCCATAGCTTGAGTATGAGAAATATCTTAAAAGTCTATTTTTAAAAGAGGAACCTATTTTTGAGAGGACTTAAGGTTAGTGAGTTTTTCATATATTTGGAATAAAAGAAATGTCCTAATGGACTGGTGAGTAGTACCGTGGTTTATCCTGAGCAAGCCAAGGTGAATAGGTATTAATCTATTCTCTGCAGAACTGGGTTTTGTGCAGCAAATTGGAATTACCCGGGTTCCTCTCGACAGTCTGTGCAACATGAAAAGTCAGTATAGAAAATCCTTATTGACTTGATGATATGGCTGTGTGATGAAAGCAGTAATCATGTTTAGAACAGCTATGAAACAAAATGCAATCCTCACGCTCGCTCACTGCCTGTGATAGGATTATATTCTGATTGACTGAAAATGTGGTCAGCAGGAGGATCATTTGGCAGCAGAAGAGGCCGATTTTTCTGATGATCCAGAAATCAGATTTTGATTCTGATGATTAGATATTTGGCTTACAGTCTTCTCACTCCTAAAGAATGCTACCAAGGTCAGTCTGTCTTATATACTTTAGAGAATGAATGAATAATGGTTTATTATAACAACAAATAAGTCAACTTAAGCCTTGTGACTCACTGCTGTTATCCTTCACCAAGCAAATTCAGCCCTCCTGTCTGGATGGGTAGTATGAGATTTACAGATGCTAGAGAACTGCTGTTTGGTTTTCATATTTGAGGAAAGAGTATAGACATTTATTTTTGAGTGGAATTTAATTTGAGAATATGACAAATATTGAAATACGTAGGGAATAGTCTTTTAAAATAAATTTCTGATATGATTCTTTAACTTGAAATTTAAATTGAGAATTTTTTATTGTAAATGTAGTATGTTTGAGTTGAAAATCAAACAGTATAGCAAAGTATAAAATAGAAGTCCCAGGCAAGCTCCAAGCCCAGCCCTACTTCCCAGAGAGAACCACTGTGAATTGCTTCTTGTGCAGAGTGCTAACTCTATGTTCAGTATTGTGCTAAGCAATTTACATGTCTATTTTGTTTAGTTTTCACAGCACTAGGTAAAGTACATAGTGTTATTCTCACCTTCAATATGTAGAGGTACAGAGTGGTCGAGTATTTCCACTTAAGGTCTTGAAGGTTTATGAGTAGGAAACCTGGTTGCAACGTAGGCTGTGTATTTTCAGACATCATGCCTTTATGATCAAGGATTATACTACATATTCTGCTCTGAAGTGATCAGCTGCCCCTGATCATTTACTATTTCCTAGTCATCTTTCTATAAAGATAGATGTAGATCCATCTTGTTCCTTCTCACATTGCATAATAGTCCATGGTATATTCATGTTATAATGCATTTATCAAAATCTCTATTGAAGGTTGTTCTCAGTGTTTTTGCTACTACAAATATCTTTCTACAGATACCTTTACACACATATCAATTATTTTTGTAGGGTAAATCCTTATAGGTGAAATTTATTGGTCAAAGAGTATAGTATTTATAACTTGGATTAATATTGCCATAGTGGCCTCCAAAAAGTTTGTACTACTTTGTAATCTTGCCAACAGTGTATGAGATTCAAGATCAAGTATTATAAAACTATTAAAAAGCATTGTTAATCTATAAAATATGGTATCTCATTTTTGTTTTAATTTCATTTACTATGAGTGATATTGAACATCTTTTCATATATTTACTGATCATTAATATTTTCAGCTGTTGGTTTATGCCATTTCCCAATTTTTCTGTTGGATTATTTTTTCATATAAACAGTCTGTTATATGTATTATAATCTTTTTCCAAGTTTACAATTTTTATTTTGACTTTTTTTGTTTAAAGATTCCATTCATCTATTCACGAGAGACACAGAGAGAGAGAAGCAGGCACCATGCAGGGAGCCTGATGTGGGACTCGATCCCGGGACTCCAGGATCACGCCCTGGGCCAAAGGCAGGCGCTAAACTGCTGAGCCACCCAGGGATCCCCTTATTTTGGCTTCCGTCAAAAAAAAAAAAAAAAACTTTTTAGGATTTATGCATTAAAATTTAGCAATCTTTTTATGGCTATGGGCTTTATTTCATGTTTAGAATGGCCTTTACTCTTCTTGAATAATAATAAAAGAAGGTTATTCACATAGGTATTATTTTAGTATTTTTGTGCTTTCTTATTTATCTATTTGAGTTTTTGTTCCATCTGCAACTTATTTTTGTATAAGCAGTAATTTAATTTTGCAGATGGCTATTTAACTGATTCAATATTAAATATTAAATATTTGCACAATGTTTATTTATCTAGTTTATCCAATAAACATACTATTTAATATGCTATTTATTATTTACCTTACCATGTATCAAGTATCTATATTTATTAGGTCTGATTATACTAGCGTCAATGGCAAACTTTCTACTTAGCATAACTTTACAATATATTTTCATATCTGATAAAGCTATAACTGCTCGTTCTCTCTGTTCTCACATGTTTATTTTTGCAGATGAACTTCTGTATCATTTTATCAACTTGAAAAAATATTTCTAGATTAATTTAAGGGGAACTGATATTTTTATAATACTCTTTTCCTATCCAAGAGTAATATATATTTTCTATTTATTCAAATCCTTTAAGTCTCTCAGGAGTCTTTTATGGTTGCTTTAAGCAGGTCCTGCTTATTTCATATTACTGGAATTCTAATTCTTAATGATAATCATAATATGGATCTTGTGGCAATGATCCACTTTGTTTCCCTTCTCTCTCTTGTGTTCTCCACTTAGTTGTCTCTCTTCTGTCCCATTTTCCCACTCTTCTGGCTCCCTATTTCTTGGTCTTCCCATCTGCTCTTCCTATTGCTTGTTTAGCTCAGAGGGAGGACATACTGCAATGGTAGAGAGATAGTAACAGACATTGATAATCTGTTTTTCTCTGACCATTGGCTTCCTGCAAAAGAAAGAAACTGTTCCTTTCTATGTTTCTTTTCCTTACTCCTTCAAATATGTTGAAGAATAAGAAATTGTTTTTTACCAGTGTTAAGGGAAATTTGGGGTTGGGGTATTTTGCAAAGTGTGGTCCAGGAAATTCCAGAAAAAAAAAAAAAACACCAGAGATGCTTGGTAAATTATAGCTCCCTCAGCCCATCCTGAGACCTGCAGAATCAGAATCTTTAGATGCAATGCCTAGAAATCTGCATCTTGAATAAGTACCTCAAGTTGGGGCTTCTTAAACTGAAATGTGCATGGGAATCCTGTTATAGTGCAGATGCTGATTCAGTGGGGTTGGGGTAGGGCTGAGATTCTGCATTTCTGACCAGCTCTCAGGTGCAACTGTTCTAGCCATACCTTGAATAGCAAGGCTATAGAAATTTTTTTTGCTCCTTAAATATGACAATCTTTGAATTACCTGGAATAGGGTGCTAAGGAAAGAAAGAAGACTTTCTCTTTAAAAAAAAAAACAAAAAAAACAAAAAACAGTCCTTTTGAATGTACATTCCCGTGTTGAATGTAGAACCCTGCCCCTGCTTCTTTTTCTCTGCTTCAAAAAGTTTAACTTATTTATCATGTCCACGTGATGGTTTAATTTACCTTGATTCCTGAGCAAGTTCTAACAAAGGCAAAGGCTGTGGAAGATCTGGTACCCATTCCCCTTCCATCTGGACAAACTGAGCTGGTGTGGGAAGTGCAGTGTGATTAGAGGGCCCCTGGCATTGGGATATTACTAGAATATTATATAGACTACATCTAATAAGCAGAATCACTAAAGGAAGACTAAGAGTCTCTTTTCATCTGTACTACTGACCATGAGGATGAAAACCTGAATGACCCATGCAGTTCTCTCTTCTATGGCTTTTGTCAGCCTTCAATGCCCTTCATCCTCCCACAGGCCTTGCCAGCACTGTTTTGTTATTGGCATCCCATATTTGAGATGGCTGGCCCATCCTACTGGGTTAGCAAATCTATATTCAGAGAATATCACTTGTTTTTAAAAAGATTTATTTACTTATTTTAGAGAAAGAGAGAGCATGATTATGGGGGAAGAACAGAGGGAGAGAATCTCAGGCAGACTCCACGCTGAGCAGGGAGCCTGATGCAGGGCATATTCCAAGGACCCTGAGATCATGACCTGAGCCAAAGGCAGATGCTTAACTCCCTGAGCCATCCAGGCACCCCTATAACTTTTTGTTCTTATATAGCACTTCGGTTTGTTTGGAGGCCACATCTGCCATCTTGCCCTCCATAAACTTTATGCTAACATTGTAAGTAAACAAGCTAATAATGCTCTCTTCAGCATTAAAAACTCCGTCCTGGGTATTAGCAGGGCTGCTGAATATGACTATGTATTGTGCAACTCCAGAGGATGTGATTCACATTTGCAAATAGCACTCCTGAGGTTCTTTGATATGGTGGCTCTGACTCTAAGATGTTTGTAAAGATCATGGAATTGGGAGGCTAATCTTTGTAGTAGGGGAATATTGGTTAGAGAAAAGATAATGGAAAGGAAAGGAACATATTGAGGCTACCCAAGTTTTTTTGAGGAAAGAGAGTATGTCCTCCCTTACAAATGGCCACAAAAATTGAGAACAAATGATAAGATTGTGTTAGGACTCTTATACAAAACAACAGAAACATAAATCAAGCCAATTTAGATAAAAGGGGAATTTATTGGCCTTTGTAATCCAAGAAGGGATTGAGTAATGAAATGTGGGGAGAGCAGTGATACAGCTAGACCGAAAAACTATTGTAACCAGGGATTCGAATGCTTTTAACATTCTTCTTTTGTCTCTGAATGTTGGCTTTATTCTCTCTTAGAAGGCTACCTTCCAATGTGCAGTAGAAAACATGGCCTGCTGATAGCTCCTGAGTTTTACATTTTAAATTCTCCTTTCCTAGACACTGATTCTTTTTCTTGGTTCCAGTGTACAAAATCCAAAGGGAAGGCTCTGGTTGGCCCGGCTTGGACCAACTGACTGTGGCCAGGTAGGGAGGCTCATTGAAAAAAATGGCAGCTCTCCCATAGTAATCACATAGTTAAAGTGGAGTTAGGTTTGGAAAAATCCCCAGAGGAAGGAATGTCTGCTGGGCAGGCTAAAGAGTAAATGTCCACTATGAAGCTCATTTGCCCTTCTACGTACACTGTAATCGCTGGGGATCGCTATAGACCACATGAAACCCCATCCATATTCAGTAAGAATGTAGCTCTCTTCCGGCCTGTGGTTCCACTAAAGGCTTTGCCCTAATGTTGTTAGAAGGGGCAGCTGTATCACAGCAATAGTTGCTTATTTATTCACTGTAGTGACAGTTACATTTCATGGAGCAGCTGTTGAAGCCAAAAATGTTCAGCAAGGGCAAAATGTGATAAAAGCTCAATGCAATTTGCTTGTGCATTATTAAGTTTTAATTTTTGGTTCAGGAATAAATTTTGTTTTCTGTAGCTATTTGCAACTTGTTTCTATAGCTGAAAAAGAAATGAATTACTCCCATTCCACCAATTAAACTGCTAGAAAACCCTCTTGGATTTAAGACCTGAATTAACTTTGAGTTGAAACACAGGCAAAGTAGAGTTTATTTGAGGATGGAAGTAGGGTCCCACTTGTGCTAGGCAATGAGTTTACGATGGAGTTCACCTTTCTGCATCACTGTATCATTACCTGTAAGATGAGAAGAGAATTAACACCTTCCTTATGGATCAAATGAAGTAATGAATGCATGGCACTTTGGATGTGCAGCACTCAATGTTAGCTAATGTCAGTATATTGTTAATGCAACATTTTGTGTTAAATGAGCAATTCTTGAGTCAATAATTTTTATTTACAAATTCAAAAAGTAAGGTTTATTATAAAGCTACATTAGATAATATGGGCACAAAGGGCCTGAGATGAAGTATAGGGAAGCCTCAAATAGACAGGAATCAAAGATGGAAATAATCTCTTTTCCCGGGGCTATGTGGTTTCTTAACCTTCATTCTCTGTTTCTTTCCCATTCTCTTCTCCTCAGATCAGCTGCTTCTCTCTATTCATGTTTGCTGCTCTCATGACACATACTAGAACTTGCTCATGGCTTTGGTTTGGCACCAACTCCAACCTCACAC
This sequence comes from Canis aureus, assembly GCF_053574225.1. Classification (NCBI taxonomy): domain Eukaryota; kingdom Metazoa; phylum Chordata; class Mammalia; order Carnivora; family Canidae; genus Canis; species Canis aureus. The sequence goes on from NC_135618.1 coordinate 23,709,925, forward strand.
CTACGTGGTTCTTAGTTCCAGAGCCCATCACAACTTGATGCATTTTCTGTGTCTTAGATTCATGTTAGAGAGGAGCTGACCAGTCCAGGCCTTGGATGAAAGGTTCCATCTTGGGATATCTCCTGAGCTGTGATCAAAGGGCAGAGCTGTTGAGTCTAACTACCTGGGACTGCCCCTTCAACAAGGGCTAAGGGCCAGGTAATTGCCAGAGAGGAGACTGTGGGCAAGAAAGATGTCTGAGACCATATATATTACAAATGGTTATGAGTGAAATGGTGAGTTCCTAAGGTCCTTCTGATGATAAATCATAAGAATGGGATTGTTTAGTGCTCTGGGGTTACCATGCTGCAAAGAGTGCCAAACACAGTGGTCTAGAGGTTGGTGCCAAGCCAGTCTCTAGACATAAACATCTAGGGTAGTTACATTAAAGGATGATCATTCAGGAGAATAGCTCTTTAACGTGTTTGAACCTCATTTTCATGTAGTAAGGTGACAAGGTCTACCTTATAGGGTATTAGGATTCAGTGAGAACAGACATCTTATATCTAATCCAAGACACTTGGAACCTAGTAGGTGCTCAATAAATGTTATTTTTCTTCTTTTTTATTTCCCTTCAACTTATGCATTGCCCACTGTGAAAATACATCCATCTAAAGGAGACAGTTGAAATGATTTTCCTATTTTGTTGTACTTGAAAATAAATTTAATTATTTGTAGGTAATTGATTTAAGTAATGTCTAGCCAAACAGCTTACTAGATTTTTCCTGTTTCAGATGGTAAAAGGAAAATCAGAGCCACTTAATACTTTTTATTGATTTCTTGAGATAAATGCTGGCGTGATTTTGCAAATACTGTTTGTGTATTGAATTTGTAATAACAGACTATTTCAGGAGTCTCTCCTGGCACGCAGCTCTCTCTTTGTAAGAGAGTGGTGGTATCTTTCAGATGCAGCCCATCTGGAGGGGCAAATGTTTCCTAGGCTGCTTCCTGACCTCATTCAAGACACCTAGTTCTTTTACTTTTCAAGCCCCCTGATAATGTGCTGTCTTCTGGGCCAAGGGGCCTTACTTCTCTGTGCAATTCCGCTCTTAATCCTCTCTTCCCCTTCCTCTGTGCCCTTCCGTCTGCTGAATTTTTCACCTCTCCCTGAGGCCACGAAGTACTTACCCTTGCCCTCATCTTAGGAAAGTCCTCTCAAGCCTGCTTCCTTTTCCAGCTACTCCTATTTCTTTCCTTCTCTGCCAAACTTCCACAAAGCATGGCATGGGCTGATTTCTCTTGTTTTTTTCATGCCTCGGTCACTCTCGAACTGACTGAGCACAATTTTCTCTCCCATCCACTCTACAGATTGTGCTCTCCAAAGCCATTAATGGCCATCTAGTGCTAAATCCTATAACATCCTAATATTGTTACCATCTCTTTCTTGCTGAGATTTGCCACTTCCTTGGATTCTATGACACAAGACTTCACTGCTTATTTTTCTACCTCTAAGTAGACCTCTTTTTCTGCTTGCCACCTCATATTCTATCTCTTCTTTTATAGAAATTGACATAATTTTTTAGCCTATTTATCTAGTATGTGTCGCCACTAGACTATAAGCTAGTCTATAAGGCACAGCCCATGCCTATCTTGTTCACCATTGCCACCCACTGATATTACCTTTCTCCTGCTCTCTGAAAACCTGTTTGTCTTCTCCCCCTTACCGGCTCTGTCTACCCAGGCACTGAGGCCAATTTTACCTCCAAGGCATCTCTCAACTTGATCTGTCCTTTCCCATTTGTATTGCACAGCTTGAAGCCCTCACCATGGTTCAGCAGAGGCAGCTGAGGAATGAGTTGGTACGTTGCTATCCCTGCTTCCAGCCTGTTCTCATGCCCCTCCCTCCCTTGCACTGCTATCAAATTGACCTTCCTAAAAGCATAGCTTGGGTCATCTCACACCCTGTTGTAGACTTCCAATTCTTCATAATAGGTTATTGAATCAAGACTTGATTTTTTTTTTAAGATTTTATTTATTTATGTGTGTGTGAGAGAGAGATAGTGAGAGTGAGCACAAGCAGGGAAGAGAGGGAGAAGCAGCCTCCCTGCTAAGCATGTGGGTCTCAATCCCAGGACCCTGGGATCATGACCTGAGCCAAAGGCAGACATTTAACTGACTGAGCCACCCAGGTGCCCCTCAAGTCTGTATTCCTTTCCCTGCTTATGCCAATCTCAGTTTACCTCTGATGCTTTCTCTCCTGCTGCTCCCCATCCTGCCGACTTGTGTGTACATGAGAAACTGGGCTGTGGTGAGGCTGCCAGGGAGGAGTGATGGAGCCACCTGACACTTCTCTGCACTGGTGTCCATGCCATTCTAAGAGCTCCAGGATGCACCTACTCAATTGGGAAGGTAAGAAACTTAAATAGTATCTGTAGGACAAATTACAGAAAAACAATAGCTAAGCACAAGCAATATACTGTTTTATTCAACTTGGAACAAATACACTTGACTCTGATGGCAAGATTAAACCTAAATGTCTCAAGACAGAAAGAGACATTAAAGAATGGTGATTGAGCACACAGCCTCTGAAGCTAAACTGACTGGATTTGAGAAGCAGTTCTGCCATTTATTAGCCATGGGACTCTAAGCAAGACACTTAAGACCTCTGTGACTCAGTTTCCCCATATGTTATATGGGGATGATGGAATTGTGAAAATTACATAAGTAAATACATATAAGATGTTAAGAAGAGTATCTGGCACACAGTAAGCCCTATATAATTTTTAGGTATTAGTGGTGTTGATTCAACAAATACTCATCAAATATAGGGCATTATATAACTAACTACTGGTAGAAGTAGGAGGAAGAAAAGGGGGAAGGAGAAGGTGAAAGTGGGAAGAGAAAAGCCTAGGATAATCCTGACTTGCACAGTGAAATGGATACCGTTTACTAAGGGAAACGTAGAAAGAGTCACCAGGAGCAGAACCCTACGTGTTTAAGCTTTATGTTATAATTTCCACTGGTTTATTCTTAGACCTTTTCTAGTTGAAAAGGTCATTACTTTTCAGAATAGGGAACACACAAATATATATTATTTTAAAATAGCTTTAAGGACCAAGAAGAGCGTATCTTTAAGTAGATGAGAACAAGCTTTCAGAGATGGGAAGAAGGAAAGGTTTGGGTCCCATATTCCTTTTCCATACAATCCCCAAGAGAAACCATTGGTGAAATCAGGAAATGCTGCCAGAAGAGAACATGATAATGGGCTGCTCACTCTGCTTTCTTGAAGTAAGGTATGGAAGTGAGCACCTGCTTTCCCCCTTTCTCCACAGGCCCAGCCGGGATCACGGTCTAAGTCTGAGCTGCCCAGTCTTTTCTTTTTAAGTTAAAGCAACTGATGTTTAAAGAAAATTGAGGGCAGCCGGGGTGGCTCAGCGGTTTAGCATCGCCTTCAGCCCAGGGCGTGATCCTGAAGACCTGGGATCGTGTCCTGTGTCAGGCTCCCTGTATGGAGCCTGCTTCTCTCTCTGCCTGTGTCTCTGCCTCTCTCTCTCTCTCTCTGTGTGTGTCTCCCATGAATAAATAAATAAAGTCTTAAAAAAAAAGAAAATTGATATGATGATAATGGCAGATATGGGAAGTTTATATTGTTATTCGTGATGATAGCCATCACTTCCTCAGCACTTATGTGCCAAGTATTATAGCAGATATCATAGTACTTAATATGTATTAGTTAAGTAGGTGGAATTTAATTTATTCATAGAATATTAGGGCAAGATGGGGCCTCCCTCTCATTTTGCAGATTATCAAACTGGGGCCTCCAAGGAGGTGCAGGAGCATGCCTAAGGTCACAGCACCATACTGTGACTAACAAGCTGGCAGTACAACAAGGCTGACGAATATCCAACTGGACACTCTGAAACCACTCTGATTCCTCAATTTTTCTTCAGATATTGACAAAAACAAGTAATTTCTACACCGTGTGTCTTTGCCTCACAACTTCACTAACTCTGTACCTGACAGTCTTTTAAAAAGACAGAGTATAATCTTCAGAAACAGCAGCATGTCCTTTTGAACCCAACCCACTTAGGTTTTTGAAACACATGAACATTGCATGGAGCTGAATTATTCCTTTTTTTTTTTTCATTTGCTCCTTTTAATACCCCAATTAAAATAATTTAAATAGGAAAATTGTGATAGCATTTTGTCTGTGTGTATATGCGTGTGTGTTGGAAAGGAATTGACCTAAAGTTTCTCCCTCCTGAAACAATCCACTTGCTGCGCTCTGTGAGCACACACCTTGCCTCGCACTAAAGTTAGACACAAGAATCCCGGGGCTGGAGGTGGGGAGGAGAGGCCGCTGCCCTCCCGCGGGCTCTGGGTCCGCGCTCTCCCGGCCTCGCAGGCTCTGCGCCCTGCTTCTTGCAAACCCAGATGCTCTGGGCCCGGCTCGGCTCTGCCTAACATCTGATTTGAAACACTGCGCCGAAGCCATCTGCTGTACTTGGGGAATAAAGGCGCGGGGGCGAGCAGCTCTTTTTGCAAATGTGCCCAAATAGGGCAATCAAGGGACGGACGGGGTGGGACGGGGGTGCCTGGTGGGTGCGGGCCCGCGCGGCCCCCGCGACTCTCCCGGAGTCGGGCCGCCCCACCCAGCCCCTGGGCCTCTTGCGGGCGCCTGACCAGCCGCCTAGCGGCTCTGGCCTCTGACCAAGCTGAGCCTTCTCCCCGGAAGCGAGGATGCGGAAGCTCAGAAACAGACTGCGGCGGTGGTGGTGGTGGGGGGGGGGGGGTGGTGGTCCCTCTTGGAGGCGCTGAGCGCTCAGCACCCTGGCGCCCCGCGGGCCCCCACAGCTGGGAGGCTCGTTCCCCCTCCCCGTGGGCCCACTGCCAGCCCCGGGACCTCGGTGGGCTGTGCGCGGTTTCACCCAACACCTGCAGACCCAGCTCCGGCTGCTTGCAGCGCCCACGTCGTCGCTCTGGGTGCTGGCGGCGGGCCGGGGAGAGGCCCGGGAGAGGCCGGGGAGAGGCCGGGGAGAGGATGGGGAGAGGCCGGGGAGAGGATGGGGAGAGGATGGGGAGAGGCCGGGGAGAGGATGGGGAGAGGATGGGGAGAGGCCTGGGAGAGGCCGGAGAGAGGCCCGGGAGAGGCCCGGGAGAGGCCGGGGAGAGGCCGGGGAGAGGCCGGGGAGAGGATGGGGAGAGGCTGAAGAGAGGCCCAGGAGAGGCCGGAGAGAGGCCAGGGAGAGGCCCGGGAGAGGCTGGGGAGAGGCTGGGGAGAGGCTGGGGAGAGGATGGGGAGAGGCCTGGGAGAGGCCCAGGAGAGGCCCGGGAGAGGCCGGAGAGAGGCCCAGGAGAGGCCGCAGAGAGGCCGGAGAGAGGCCCGGGAGAGGCCCGGGAGAGGCCGGGGAGAAGCCGGGGAGAGGCTGGGGAGAGGATGGGGAGAGGATGGGGAGAGGCTGGGGAGAGGATGGGGAGAGGATGGGGAGAGGCTGGGGAGAGGATGGGGAGAGGATGGGGAGAGGCTGGGGAGAGGATGGGGAGAGGATGGGGAGAGGCCGGGGAGAGGCCCAGGAGAGGCCCGGGAGAGGCTGGAGAGAGGCCCAGGAGAGGCCGCAGAGAGGCCGGAGAGAGGCCCGGGAGAGGCCCGGGAGAGGCCGGGGAGAAGCCGGGGAGAGGATGGGGAGAGGCCTGGGAGAGGCCCAGGAGAGGCCCGGGAGAGGCCGGAGAGAGGCCCAGGAGAGGCCGCAGAGAGGCCGGAGAGAGGCCGGAGAGAGGCCCGGGAGAGGCCCGGGAGAGGCCGGGGAGAAGCCGGGGAGAGGATGGGGAGAGGATGGGGAGAGGCCGGGGAGAGGCCGGAGAGAGGCCTGGGAGAGGATGGGGAGAGGCCGGGGAGGCGGCACGACCGGGTCCCGCCGCCGCCCTCGGGGCGCCCCCCCCCCCCCCCGACGCCGGGTCTGTGCACGGCCCAGGCTGTGGGGTTGGGGCTTGAGTGCGAGTTTTCCACGCCTCGGCTCCCGCTTGGTCAGCCCCCGGGCAGAGCGCACGGGTCCCCCCGCGACGAAAGCGTCTCGCGGGCCCCTCCCCCCTGGGTCTCGCCCCCACCCCAGCCCCCCGCGATGACTGCACCCGGCTCCCCTGCCTGTTTCCCTCAGTCTCGCTCAGGAGGGAGTGTTTGCTGATTTTTTTTTTTTTTGGTAACCATTCTACAGACGTGCAATACTCCCACAGTTTTTCACACAATCTGGGAAGTTCATATATTCTTCTCTAATCTTTGAAGACACCGATGGTCAATTTAGAACTTTAAAATCCCCAAATCTCAAGTCAAGAAAAAAGTTTTTCTTCTAAAAATACCCCATTAATCAATCTCTCAGGACATTTAAGCCTTCCCACCTCCCTCCATGGGCTAAGAAAGGACAATCACAAGAGTAAAAACTAAAGCTACTTTGGGCTGACCCTGGAGTTTTCTTGCTATAGAATAGCAAGAATAGATTAAAAATGCTTATGTTAATGGGTTTACATTGAGGGCCTCCTCCTCTGGCAGGAGTGCCCTGCGGAATTGTCCTTTGTTTTTGTATAAGTGGAGAAAAAATTCATTCCTCTCCTTCAAAGACCCCCACAGTGATGTTCAACTTAATAAATGGAAATAATACCACTAACGACTATTATTTACTGACTACCACTGTGGGCCAGACCCTTTATGAAAGCTGCCTTCAATCCCACAGCATCCGTTCAAGCCATTAGTATCATCCCCATTTTGAAAAATAGAAAATCGAGGCTCCAGGTGACATGAATTGATTAAGCTCATACAGCTGAAGTGTAACGGGGTTGGAATTTGAACTCAGCTTTCTCTGAACCTCAATCTCCTGATCTCTATTAATGTCTTTCTCTAGTATTAATTGCATTCTCTGCGAGGACTAAAAGTGTCGAGCACATTGTAGTTGGGAGACACTGGTAATTAGGGCAGTAGGGGTAGTGATCACAGCATTTGCTTATTAATTACGGAGCCACAGCTCACTAACAGCAGGAGCCGTTATATGCATGATCATCCTTAGTTCTCACGACAACTCTAGAGCCTGTCTTCTTCGACCTTTAAGTCACCCTAGCACAGTGATACACTTTGGAGTCCCTGCTAAGTGTCAGAACACAGTGCAGTCATCTACCAACATTGCCCGAGACCAGGCACCAGGACACACCGCCTTCATGCCTGACCGGCTTCTGCTTGGTTCTAGTCACTCAGTCCCAGCTCCAAAGAACATCCTTCTTCACTTTCAACCCTGTTTCTCTCTTTATGATTTATTAACTGTTATTGTTTGTCTCAACCCCAAAGACTTTGGTTGCCACACCATCTGATGTTATTTGACAGATCTGCTAGGACAGCCCACCCAGAATCAAATTAAATTGGAAGGTCAGCTCAGCTGGGAAGTTGTCAGGGAGGAGGCCCCATCCAGACTCAGCTTAAACTGGCAGGTCAGCTGGGTCATTTCCTATATTGTCAATAATTTAGAGCGCTAGAATATCCTTGGGGTCTGAACTATCCCTGGAAATTTGAAAAGATGGAGAAAAATGACATTTCTGGAGCTCCTCTCAGGAACAATACTGTCTATATTATAAGAAAAACACAGAGAAGCTGGTTTGGAGGGAAGGTGCTAAGACACCCAAGGTAAATTCTTGAGTATTAATGGTTGGTAAGTGCTAAACTGCTAAGAAAAAAGGGGAGATGGAATTTGGTAGACAGAAGTTGTTCTTTCTCATCGCAGCCCTCAACATCTCCAGTAGATATTGTTGAACAGATATTAAAAAAAATACATAACAATACCTGATTAAAGACCACCGAATTGTTAGCTTGCTAGGTATCCAGGATGTCTTGGTCTGATGCTGACTCCACCAGTCCCAGAGCCTAGTGGTAGAACTAGGCTCGTTGGCTACTCCTCAAGTGTCAAGCTCCTTTCTACTCTTGTGAAGTCAATTTAGACTGGTATATAGGTATTGTCATCATCATCACATTTTCGGGTGAGGTATTCTGAGAGGTTAAGTAAAATACGCAAGGTTTTTCATCCAGGAAAGAGTGATGGCTTCTAAAACTACACCTTGAAAGGCAAACCAACACTACTCAAAAAATCTAACAGTGGTCATGGAGGACTGGAACTGGTCTTCCATGTTTCCTGTGAAATGGGCTACTTCTGCATTTCTTTCTAGAATGTTTTTTTCATAAAAGCATCCTAACTAATGCCCAGAGAAAGTGAATTCTATTACTACTTGTTCTAGAACAGGTTCTCAAGGAATAATAATGAGCACATATGTATCTATGGTGACCACATTTAAGGGATGTTGTCGTATTTTTTCTCAATAGGCCGCTGCCATCATGCTTTCATCTGACCGAGAGTAATGTTGGGTTCCCTTGGTTCAGGAGCATTTCCATTAAAGTGTCCGCAGAGTTCTTTTCTCTAGGACCAGACAGCTGAGAGAGGAGGAAATCAAGATGACCTAGGAAATAAACCCTATATAGTACAGCAAGAGCGAACTTAAGTTTGAATATATCCTCAAAATTCAAACCATATTCAGGCATCCCTGTGGTGTGAGAGTTCTGATGCATTCCCACTGGAGCATTCTAGAAGCTCTAAATTGGAGGTGGTTTGGGGGTGGTGATGCCCTTCTTCAGCCACTTTTTTTCTCTCTCCTCTGTGGCTGCGGCTCATTCACATGCACCCCACAGCTGCCTGGGCTGGAGGCAGCGTCCTGGGACCTCCTCTAGCAGCGCTGGTCCTGGTTGTTAGACAAGTGCCACCCGCTGAAATTGTTCGGGGAGAAGCCTATGGCCCCGCCAGACTGTGGGGCTGCTTGTGAAGTCACGGACCCACTGAGGCAATGTCACTCCCAGCTTGTCATTCTTTACCCAGAGAGTAAAGCGTGTCTGGAGCTGCTAGAACTGGAGGGGATGGGTGTCTCTCTTTGTTCCAATGGTTTAAAATAAACCAAGAGTAATAATCTGGGGAAGATTCTTTAAAAAATAAAAGCAAGAAAGAAAAGGGAAGGAAAGAAGAAAAAAGTCAGGAGGAGGCTAAAAAAAGCGGACCCAGGCCTTCCACCCTTGCTGCATCCGATGGGCTCTGTCATTATCCCGTCTTGTGTACTGGGGTTCTTATTCTGAATATGATTTTGATTGAAAAAAGGAGTCTACAACCAAGGGGAACAAATTAAAAACCATTCGTCTCGTTCAATCTCTTCATTACACAGATGAGTAAAATGTGGTCTAAGCAGGTTTGAATAGCTAGGGAATATTGGAAATACCGCATATTGTCTTCTTTTGGGGGGAATTAGGAAAACACGTTGTGGGTTATTAACGATGACCTACTGTGACTGAGCTACGTTAAGGTTAGGTACAACCTATATCCGTACAGTCTTTTCAGAAAATGTTGCTCCCATCCCATGGCAGGAGTGCTCAATTCCCTCGTGCGGGTGAGAAAAATTTCTTGGGAATAATAATATCTTCTCCCTTCGAAGTGCTTCCTGTATTGCAAAGTTGCTGCCATATGGTTCCTATAAAGGTTCTGCCAAGATTCCCGTGGTTCTCACAAGAGCTTCTATCTCCTCTGTTCTTTTAATCTCCTGCTGCGGGCGGCAGACATGGGGGAGACAGACGAGCTGCAGAGGGAAGTCGATGAAATGAAATGAAAGCCCTACAACTGTGTTGGTGTCAGTGTAGACGCGCCCCCCCACCCTCGTTTTGCTCGCAGAGGTGGGTGTGAGAACCCATGGGAGCGTCTGGAAGAGATCCTGTGCAAGTCATTCTGCCCAGAGCTGGAGGAGAAGCAAAAGGCAAGTGTCAAGTCTCTGGAAGGCCTGGGGTGGGGGAGTAGGGGTGCAGGGGGCTTGGGGGTGGCCTTCCAAGGGGAAGAAGCTTCCTGGGATTTTTACTTCCTAGAGGAAAGAGAGCGGTGGCTGGAGGCTGGTCTGCATTTGTAAAACAACGTGACAACGTAGGGAAAGACACCACCATTCCTGGTATCTGTTCTGGCAGGCAGAGGAGAACCGGGCTTGGGGCCCATGTGGCGACTGGGGTTTCCTCCTTATAGGATTGCTTGCAGTCCCTTCTGCTTCTTGGTGAGCTGTGTTATGCTTGCTAGGTTGGGTGTGGAGTCATTTGTATACCCGTGTGTGCACTGGGTTGTTTTTTTTTTTTTAATCTTTAATAATAACTTACGTGGATCATCTGTTTCTATTTGGCTATCACTGTTCAAAGGAGGGGAGATGAAAGCAGAATTTGGGTGTCTGCGACTCAATGCAAAAATTAGGCTAAAGCAATAAAATCTCTAGTCCAGGCTCGCTGAGCCCCAATGGGGCTCAGGGTTCCGACCTAATGTCACTTCCTTCCCAGCTGTCCATGACGTGGACTCGGCCAGAGGAGGCTTGCCACACGTGTCGGGGAGCGGAGGGGTGAAGCAAAGGTCGCCAGGGAAGAGCCTGCACGCGGGTCTGTGGGTGTAAGTCCTGCGGGGGATCTGTGCCCACCTTGGCGAGTGGTTTTCACCGCGCTCCTATCCGAGGATCCCGCTCCTGCACCTGCTCGAAGTGTCGTGTCTCTGATGCCGCTGGTGGGCCTGGGGCTTCTGCTGGGTTGGACTGAGAGGGGGAATGGCTCTCCCTCCCCCCTGCCCCCCTCTCCCCTATTTGAATGGCCTCTGCGTGCTTGGAGAGGAGGTAATTAAATACATCCTTGAAGGATCCGGAAAGCAATAACACTCCTCTCCTTGCCTGGTGCTGGGGGAGTGCAATCCCTTAAACCACCAGGTTGGCTTGTCCAATGAGTTATTGTTTTTCAAAATATAGCCTGAACGGCATCCTTTATAATTAAGGCTCCTGGCTTTCAGTTTAAAGTGATATTTGCCAGTAAAAGCCTGCCAAAAAATAAATAAATAAAAGCAGGCTTACCGTTAAATATTGATTTAAGCTTGGAGACTGGCTCCAAATTTTGTTATACCAGTCTTGATCTCCGTGGCCTCTGGGCATCTGTTTCAATTTGGTCAAATTGAAATGGGGAGGGACAGTGCCAGGCTAACAGCAAGGTGATCCAATATAGTAGGATGAGTTGTATTTGATGAAAAAGAGCCAGGCAGAGTCATCTACAGATCCCGGGGACAGGTGAACTGGGCTCAGATAAAATAAGAGCTGATGGGCATCTTAACTCATCCCCTGGGCTGACCTGAGCCAGTGCTGAGTTTTCTGAAATGTAAAAAAGGTGGAGTAATCTTTGGAGGGGGGGAGCAGTATGTGTTGTTTGTTTTGTGTGGTTGTTGTTGTTATTGTTGTTGTTGTTTGTGTTTCTGCATATCCTGCTAAATGCAGGCTTCTCCTCCAACTGGGCATTTTGCTCATGATCCTTTCATGTCACTGGCAGGGACGTTAAAAAAGCCCAAATACAAAACTTTTTCCCGTGAACTGAATTTCTCGCTCCCTAACTGGAGGTTTTCTTCTATCCCGGAAAAAGGGAAGGTCCTCAGAAGAATCTTCTTCTCCGGAATGTATTTACTTGAGACTTGTTATTATCCACCTCCGTCTGTGACAAGAGAAGGCAAACAGGATAGAGGAGGGTTAAAAGTTCCTGAACAAAAGGACTTTTGATGCAACTGAGCTCTATGGGTGCAAAGTGCCCGAGATCCATTCGTTTTGACAACCTCAGTTATCCCGGTGCCTCTCATCATCTGTAAAGTTAACAAGGGCTGATAAGACATGATGAGGCAGGGTACTGGTTTGTATTTCCAGCCTCATAAATATTTCACAATACCATTTTCTTACAATCAGATACATTAGTTTGCCGAGTGTGGATGCTGCTGCATGTTCACTCAGTGGCTGGTGCCTGACAAAAGCTCTGCTTTTAAACCAGCACATCTGGGGCCTCGAGGTGCACACTGCTTGCCACTGTACCTGGCTTTCAAATGCGTGTTCTAATTCGGGTGAGAGAGTTGGTGTTTGACCTCTAGAAACCGCGGCTGTCTACCTTGAAAAATATATTGTTATGCTCTACAGGCAAAAAAAAAAAAAAAAAAAAAAAAAAGAAAAATTCCATCTTAGCCAGGTTCTCCTATTCTTTCTCCTTCTCCAGCCCTGCGATGCCCTTGCGTTTCTTTGTACTTCACACTGTGGACAGTAGAAACAGGAGCCAAGGGGTGAATTTAATTTGGAACAGACCTCTGTCTTGGTGGAACCGCCTCGAACACAGCAACCTGCAGCTTCCTGAGGCCGGGCCTCAGCCGGGGCTCTCACAGGCTCCAGAAACGAAGTCCAGCCTCCACGCGTGTCAGAGCCCACCCAGCTGCCACCACCAGCCACAGTGGTGTGGGCTCCCGAGGCAGCCGGGGAGCGACGCTTCTCTCCCTGATGTAATCAAACTGAGTGCACGGATATCACTTGATTAACAGCTGCAGTATTAATTTCCCTTTTTGGTTGCTTGACTCACAGCGAGAATCATGTCAAGGCAGCAGAGAAGCAATTAAATTGATTTTAATCTTTGTCAGAGAAGATAACATGCCTCTTTCTCTTCTCATTTAAATAATTAAAGTTTCAGTAGGTATTATTTCTGGCTTTAAAGAAATTGGTATCTTAATGTAATAGAATCCTTGTAATTATATACTTAATGGTTCTTAATAAGTTAATCATGGTTTTTCATTTAAAATGTATTTTTTACTTATTAAATTTTTTTGTTATAGTATCTGCTTTTAAGGAGAAGGGGGAGACACAAAGAGCGATAGATATAAAACAGTTCTGTCATTTCTCATTATTAATTCTTTCAACAGCCATCTCCTCCTCCTTTTGTGGTGCGTTGGACTTAAGTTTGAAGCAATATTTTTACATTTCAGTGCATTTAAAAGAAGCCCACTTCTTTTAATGACAACATATTTAATTTTAATGATGATGGAGTTTTTGGCTTCTGTGAAAATTTCCTTATAGAGCCATCCTATGTATTTCAATTGTGTGGAGGCCTTGAAACTTAACATTTCATTAAGGCCTTAGAGAAATGTTGAGAAAATATTGCGAGTGGTTTCGTTCCTCTTTGGTATTCAGTCACACGTTATACAGTTATTTTACTCCTCACTCCAATATTGTGAAATGTCTTGTAAAGAAAATAGGGGTAGAAGTCACAGATCGAGTGGCCCTCCTCATTAGATGCTGCATTTCAGCTGTAATGCATGTGTAGCCCCCAGGATATTGAACATTACACAATTTAACTGTCATCGACCCCCGTCGCTACCACTGGGATGAGTGACTTCTCAAACAGAGGAAGTGTTATCCCAGAGAGATACTAGTTCTCCCTTCAGACCCCCAATCAAGAAATGAATTTTTTTTTTTTTTTCAAAAAAAGGTTTAAAAACCACCTCCTCTTTCAGGATGGTGAATGCTGATCGAGGAGAGAGAGACCATGGGCTCTCGACCAGAAACATCGAGATTAGGGAGATGCAAAGCCAGCATCCTAGAGCTGGCCCCTGTACCCCAAGTTTTGGAGGGATGTAGTCTTCTGTAGAAATTAATTGATAAAGAAGGAGTTCGTCACTTGGTATTTTGAAAGAGAGTTTCTACAAGCTTATATACTATAAATTGCCAAGTGGCACTGCCTCTAGGTGGACAGATTACAAAAGACCCTCTTCCTCCCAGTATGGCCAGCACAGGATAGGCTGGATTCCAGTCCTTACTCTTACCACTCCCCCACTCCCACCAAGCTGGGTGCTTCTCTGTAGTGCACAATCTGCACAACTGTACATGGTTTGAAAACATGTGTAAGCAAGAACTAATAGCTTCTGAAACACACTCTGAAGCAAGGATTGAATAGATCATTGCTTATGGCAAAAAAGGTGAGCAGTATAGACAGACAGAAGTATCACAGAGACTGCAAAAAGAATGCTCTAGACCAGCCCATAGTAGACATTTCTTGGCCAGGCTGATTGAGGATTATCACTGGTTACTTAGGACTTGGAAACTTAGAAACACACTGAATATCCTTTCTAGTTTGTTATAGCATCTGTATATGCATTTCCTGTTATAGAGTGTATTTCAGTCGTTCCTATTTAATCTTGAGGCTGTTAATCCCTATATGACTGTTACATTGAAGATTCCAAAGCTCAGAATATTCAAAACCAGCATTCTTTTGAATGAAAGGATGGTTACACAAACATTGAGACGTGGAAGGGAGTTGGGGGGAAAAGGGAAGGCACATGTCATTCCAGGCAGAAGAAATCAGTTAGGCAAGGGTGTGGAGGTGCATTAAGAGTATATGGATTCTTTTAGGAAGTGTTATTTTGCACCTGATTAAATCTGAGTGTCCCTGGAGATACCGAGCTGATTATGGTACATTCCCTGCCCCGGAGGAGCTAGAAGTATTTTGACATCTACCCTATTTGATCTTCACACAAATTCCATAAATTAAGTAGCAAAGATCTTATCAACTGAAAATCACTGGGGAAGATATTGGAGCCTAAAAAAGTACCCAGCACTTATGGTTACACACCTAATTCTAGGTAAGCTGGGACTGAAACCCAGCCTCCCACTCACCAGGGTGCGTCTTTCAAGTAGATCATTCAACTAGACCTGTCCAGGGTGGGTCTTTCAACTAGAGGGGAATAGCTGTTTCCTCCCTCCTGAGGATAGGCAGCAAACTTTTTCTAAGCATTGTTGTGATTATGATTATGATTATGATTTATCAGGCAGTAAGACAGAAGGAGGAGACTATCATCAGGTCCATTCACTTCTCTTTACTAGTAGTGAAAATTAAAGAAAAAATTCTTGTAAAGGGAGTTAGCAGGAGTAAATGCAGTAAAAAGTATATGTGTGAACAGAATAAAGTTGATTAAAGAGTCTTGAGTATTGCATGTCTTTAAGGCAATATTATTTATTATTATAATAAATAATAATTTATTATTTAAAAAATAAATATTTTTTATTTAAAAATAGAGTTAAAAAATAACTACTGATCATGATGAACCCTGATTCATGTATACAATTGTTGAATCAATATATTGTATAGCTGGATCTAATATAATACTGTATGTTAACTATACTGAAATTAAACTTAAAAATTTAATAAAAAAATGAACTTATCCTGCCAAATGAATCTCTTGCAAACAAACATATACCCCCTTCAAGAACACTGACCACAAGGCATATTTCTAACGGGATACTACCCCTGTTCAGGGGTCTGTCTTATTTACTCTTTTGCCCCTAGTCCCTAGCATAATGTCTGGGCTGCAGAATTCATTCATTCATTTAACAGATATTTATTGAGCACCTACTATATGGCAAATACTACTCTAGGAACTTAGGACAAGCAGTGAACAAAATGGATAACTAATGGATACACCAATAAAGCATTTATTCTGGTGGGATAATTTAATATTTACACAGTATGTCAACAACCAAGATGTATTATGAGGAAAATCAAACAGGGAATGGGGTAACAATTAGATGTGATTCAATTGAGTGTTGGGGGGACCTCTTTGAGGAAGTAATATTTGAAATGATATCTGTATATCAAGATTCAAACGTAAGAAAAAGCTTGATGAGTCTTTGAGATGGAAGGAAGGACAGTGTGGCTTGAACCTGGATGGGAGAAGGGGTGCAGGGATGAATGGGAGGAGTTCAAGGTGGTCATGTCAAAGAGTAGGGTGAGGGAGTTAGGCAATATCAGAAGCTGATTCATGCTTTTGGGGTGTTGGAAACACCATGTGACAAAATTTCTTTAAAACTTCATCAACATTAAAAACGTTTGTGCTCCAAAGGACACCACGAAGAAAGTGAAAAGATAGTCTAATGGGAAAAAATATTGGCAAATCATATATCCCATAAGGGACTTATATCCAGAATATAATAAAGAACTAATCAGAATATATAAAGAACTTGTACAACTCAATAATAAAAAGACAAATAACTCAATTAAAAATTAGGCATTTCTTAATTATGTTTTTTTTTAAGATTTTATTAGAGAGAGAGTGAGAGAGATCACAGAAGGAGAGGAAGAGAGAGAAGCAGACTCACTGCTGAGCAGGGAGCTTGATGCAGGGCTCAATCTAAGGACCCTGGGATCATGACCTAAACTGAAGGCAGATGCTTAAGTGACTGAGCCACCCAGGTGCCCCTCAAAATAGGTATTTCTCCAAGGAAAGTATACAAATGGCCAATAAGCAAGTGAAAAGATGGTTGGCATCATTAATCACCAGAGAAATGCAAATCAGAATCATGAAATAGCCCTTCATATCTACTAGGATGGCTAGAATAAAAAAGTCAGATAATAACAAGTGTTGGCAAGAATGTAGAGAAATCAGGATCCTCATAAGCTTCTGGGAATGTAAATAGGAGCATAAAGTAGTATAGCCATTTTGGAAAACAGTCTGGCAGTTTTTCAAATGATGAAACACAGTTATCATATAGCCTAACAATTTTATTCTTAGGTATATAGCCAAAAGAAATGAAAGCATATGTCCACATAAAAACTTGCACTCAAATGTCTATAGTGGCATTATTTATAATAGCCAAAAGGTAGAAACAACTCAAATGTCCAGTTTGTCCAACTGACATATGAATAAACAAAATGTGGTATATTCATACAATGAATTTTAATTTCACCATAAGAAAGAATGAAGCATTGACATGCTACAACATGGATGAGCCTTGAAATTATGCTAAGTGAAAGAAGACAGTCATGAAAGACCACATAGTATATAATGTATTCGTATTAAATTTCCACAACAGGGAAGTCTGTAGAAACTATAAGTAGATTAGTAGATGCCTAGAGGATGGGAGAATGGGAAGATACAGGAGGGATAACTAAAGGGCACAGGATTTCTTTTTGAGGTGATGAAAATATTCCCAAACTCATTATGGAGATGGCTGCACTTATCTATGAATATACTAAAAACCATTGAATTATGTGCACCTGAAATGAATGAATCATATGGTTTGTGAATTATATCTCAATAAAGCTGTTAAAAAAACCACTAAAACAATAACAAGAAAACAACTCAAAGGCCTAGGGATACACTTCACACTCACTGGGAGTTTCAGGCTTTTTAGATAGAATTTACTAGCGTGGATTAGAATATCTTTGTGCCCAAGGGACAATGATTAATGAAGCTATTCTTAGAATGCAAAGTTTTCCTTTCTAAAATACTGGAAAGGAGCAACACCTTGAACACCACAGGAAACCCATAAATATCTAATTTGCACCACTGCATGATAAAAGCAGCTTGCTTCTTCCACTCATTAGCAACACTCAAAAATATAGTCTAGCTTTTTGCCTGCTAAAAGTATATTTACATTTCCTTTTTGCATCAACTACATAAAGCCGGTTTATTCCCATGGTTTCTCTGCAGCTCTGGTCCACTTAAACTGTGTTTGGAAAGCTGGCAGAGAGAGCGCTGTTTTGGGACAAACACAGTGGTGAAAAGTGCAAGTGTTGTATGAGAAGTCATTTAAATTAATGCATTTGAAATCATGGATTTTTAAATGAATTAAATTTGGAAGCTGTTTCAGTTTTCTAGATGACAGGAAGTCAGCCATTGTATTCTACTGTGAGTAACAAGCTCTTTATCCTGCAGATGATAATTGCTTGCAGAGGCAAATTTTAGGTTCCTTAAGATAGGAAAAATCTTAGTCATCTTTGTACTTTCTACACATCAGTGCTTTTGTACCTAATATGTGTTTAGTAAAATTTTTAATTGAATTTGAATGAATAGATTACTAGGGTTTGAGAATAAGATCAAGAAATTTTTTCAGTGATTGAAACGATTAAAATTTGAACATATGATGGATGCTTTAGCCATATTAGGTCTGACTCAACCTGGGAGCTAGGTTATAAATATAACGCTATTGGAGCCAGGGAGTATCCAACTGCTAATCAGGAAGCTCTGGTAGTGATGGTGCTATTGTAAGTTTGACATAAAAAGAAAATGGAAAGTGAGACTTTCCCTGCAGGTTTTAGCCCAGCCTAGGAAAGTAGGACACTCCATCTGGTAGATACAAGCATTCAGTTCAGTGGACTGAGACTCTCTGTGGCAGAAGAGTTCACCAGGCTTTGCCACAGCCTACATGAGTTATCTAATTTTCTCTTTCACTATGAGACAGAGTTTCCAGGAGTTGGAATAAATGGGGTTGTATATTTGCCAGTCTTAGGAATCAAACTCCTCTCTTCCCTTTCTCTTGCCTCAATGTTGGCCAATAACAAGGGACTTCTCATGTGCAAAGCCTTTTGGCTTCCCTTTGAAAAAAAATTAACGGTGATTCCAATCAGTTTCTCTCTAACCTTTTCTCTTTCATGCCATCTAGCAGACCAGGGCCTCTTTTCTCATCTTCCCTCTATCCATTCAGGTTACATGGATGAGTCTGAAATGTTCAAATCTCCTAAATGCATTTTTAAATGTAGGAGATGTGCTTTGAAATCCTAGGTGTAGGATACTGATGCCATCTTTACCACACATATGGCTCTTAGCACTTTACAGCTCAATTTTCTGCTTAAAAGGGTGCCGCTTTTAAACTAGCAAATACAGCAAGTGACTAATTAGCCAAATTAATGAGGGCTTGTTTACTCGAAGTCCCCAGTGCCCTTGGAACTTGGGATGTTTCATTATTACAATCTGCAAGTGGTTTCCTCCAATTAATTTTTAACATACGGCTCTTGCCTCTTCTCAGTAATATGTAATATCCTAATACTTCAGAGGAGCTTGCAAGCATTAACTCATTATTCCTCATAAGGGACTATTGGAAAACCAAAACAAAAAAGGAATCATAGTGCTTTTTTTGTCAAGACTGCTTTTTGGTATACTTTATTACAAAGTCTATAGGTCTAAAGCAAAATTAGTAAAGGGCAATTATTAAGGCCCATTGTCAGAAAAGGATGGAAAGGAAGAAACATATGTAAATATGAAAGAAATTTCTCTTCGACACAGAATAAATGATAAATAAGCTAAAAATAGTCATTCCTCTTACAGATCCTTGTCTTCTAACTGGAAATAAACTCAAATCTAATTGGGCACGTGAAAGCATGTATTTGGATGCACATTCAAAAGTGATATATGCATCTAGTTACATATAAAGAAAGAAGTGAGATGAACATCTAGAGCACATTCAGAAGTAATCTGTGCATCTAGAGCATTTACAGAAGTGAGGTCTGCATCTAGAACACATTCAGAAGTGAGGTGCGTGAGTGATGTCACAAGAGGAGTGAAGTAGAAAGCTCTAAGAATTGGTCCCTCCACTGAAGCAGCCATTAAACTGGTAAAGTCAGATAGAATCATGTTTTTCAGAACTCCAGAATCTAATAATAATAAAAAACAACAACCGGGGGAGAGCTTAAAGAAGAAAAAGATTGCAAAATTTCAGCATTTAGGGAAATCTCTGTGATATCACTGCTGAGAATGAAACAGATTTTAGGGATCACACATAACAAAGAATACAGTCACTGAAAAAGAAATTGTTTGGAAAAAGTCACTTAACAAATGGATGACTGAAAGCCTTAATAATCAATAATAGCAAACCCTGAAAGGAGAGAAAATATGATTTCCAGAGTTACTACATTGTAATGCCAAAATGTTAACAAAATCTTCAACAAAAATTACAAGGCATACAAAGACACAGGAAAGTATAGCTACTCACAGGAAAAAAATAAATTGACCAAGAACAGCTCTGAGCCAGCTCAGACATTAAACTTACTACACAAAAACTTTACATCTAGACATCTAAGTGAAATTATGGATAAATAACTAAAGGAAACCAGCAAAACAATGAAGAAATAAAGAATATCAGTGAAAACAGAGACATTTTAAAAAGAAATCAAATAGAAAGTCTGAAGCTGAAAAGTACAATAGCTGAAATCAAACATTTTCTAGAGAGATTTAGCAGTAGATCCAACCAGGCAAAGGAAAGAAATAGCAAACTTGAAGATAGGACAATTGAAATTGAGTCTAAGGGCAGGAAGAGAAAAAATAATGGAGAAAAATGACACAACCTAAAGGATTTGTGGGACTCTATCAGCTGTATAAACATATACATTATAGGAATTGCAGAGGATAAAGAGAGAGAGGAAGGGGAAGAAGTAATATTGAAGAAATAATGACTGAGAACTTTCCAAATTAGATGAAATACATGAATCTACACATCCAAGAATTTCAACAAACCTCAAGTAGGATAAACTTCAAAGAAATCCACATGAAGACATCTTATTACCAAACTCTCAAAAGCTAAACACAGAGAGAATCTTGAGAGCAGCAAGATAAAAGTGATTCATCATAGACAAATGATCCTTAATAAAGTTAACAGCTGACTTCATGTCAGAAAAGCATGGAGGGCAAAAGGCAATGGGTGACATGTTCAATGTGCTGATAAACAAAAAAAAGCCAAATAAAAATTCTATAACTGGAAAAATTGCTCCTCAAAAATGAAAAAGAAATTTAGACATTTCCCAATAAACAAAAGCTGGAAGAGCTCATCGCTAGTAGACGTACTCTATAAGAAATACTAAGCAGAGTCCTTAAGACCAGAATGAAAGGAAACTAGACAGTGAGTCGAGTCCATGTGAAGAAATGGAAAACTTTGGTAAAAGTAACTTACATAGGTAAATACAAAAGATACTAGTATTATTATATTTTGGGTTTGTAACTTTTAATTTTCCTGTATGATTTAAAAAACAAATGCATAAGATGTTCATTATAATCTATGTTAATGAGGACACAGTATATAAATATGTAATTTGTGATAATTAGAGTATAAAGGGAGAGAGAAATACAGGAGTAGAGTTTTGGGTATTAAAGCTACTAAAGCTTAGTTGGTATCAATCTAAACAAGATTGTTATAAACAGTCTTATAGATTTAGCATATTGATTATAATGCCCATGATAATCACTAAGAAAATAACTTAAAAATGTACAGGAAAGGAAATGAGTAGGGAATCCAAATGTTACACTAGGGAAAAAAAAAAAAAGAATCAATCACAAAAGAAAGCAGTGTCAGAGGAACTAAAGAACAAAAAAGATATAACAAATAAAGAAAACAAATGGCAGAAGTAGTTCTTTCTTATTAGCAATCATTTTAATATAAATGGATTAAATATACCAATTAAAAGACAGACTATCAAAATAGATTAAAAAATTGTTCAACTATATTCTGCCTACAACAAAAGGTAGAAGTGGGGTGTGCCTCTAGAGCACATTCATAGTGAGGTGCACATGTAGAACGTGAATAGAACCAAGGTCCATCCCTAATAGCATATGCAGAAGTGAAGTGAGCATCTCCAGTCCATTCAGAAGGGGGATAATTGGCATTCATGATTAAATTCTAATTTATTCAAGATTATCATTTCCATTTTTACCTAAAACTTAAAAGAAATTAATCATTCTATTTTTGTATTTTGACAAATGATAATCTTATATATTCAGGTATTGAGTTTGGAATGAGTTTTAAAAAGAAAGGGAAAGGGATTTTTTTGATCACCAACTACAAGATAATAGTTCTAAAACATGACAATAAGGTTGGGATGACTTGCATTTGAGTCAATGGAGATTTCACAAAAAGGCATATTTGGCATCTTGAAATTTGTGGAAACATTAAGAGCAGGAGAAAAAAATTCAGCATGTGTACATGCCAGCTATTTACTTAGGATATAGAGAGAATGGGTTTTGAGGTTGTGTTTGATGAAAGATAGCCTGGTTGGTTGACTTGGTGAGGAAAAAGAATATTCCAGGTCAGGGAGGAGGTAAAATGCACGTTGAACAGAAAGTGGCTTTGAAGGCTAAGAAAACAAAGGAAACAATGAGTCCAAACCTTCCTTGAAGCAGCTGATAAATGCAGGTTCTTAGGAAAAGAAACAACAATTTCATCCTTAAATAAGTATAATATTTCAAGTATCATTCTTGACACAGAGAAAGATAGCAATGGACTATTAGTGGCCTCATATCTTTCTCTCCTCCAACCATTGGATGTATTATTTTTTAAAGATCTTCTCTTCTTAAAACACTCTGATAACTGGCTTTCCATTGATAAGAGTATAAAGTTCAAACTTCTTGGCTTGAATTCAAGGCCTCCCACAATCAGGCTCTTATCTGCCTTTCCACCCTTTAATTTTTTAATCTTCTACCTTCTCAGGTGGTAATTTAGCTAGATGACACAGGCTCTACATATTTTTGATAAATCCCCTGTTTTAAAAAACTAGGTATTTGGATCTTATGATTATATGAAGACAGAGGTAACTAAGAACATTCTGAGCCTTTCCCATACTCTCATCTGCAAGAAATGGGTTTTGGCTTTGCCTGCAGTTTCTTTTCCTTTCTTGCCTCTTGAGGCATGTTCTGCTATTGCCAGGCCAGATTCCTGGGGATTCATGATGCAAAATTAGAAAGATAGGTGGGGAAGGTAGAACAATCAGAGTGTTCAGACAAGACATGGAAGAGGAGATATTTTTATTTATTTTTTAAAAATTTTAAGATTTCATTTATGAGAGAGAGAGACAAAGAGAGAAGAGGAGAGAGGGCACATAAGCAGGGGAGAGGGAGAAGCTGGCTCCCCACTGAGCAAGGAGACCAATGCAGGGCTCAAGCCCAGGACCCTGGGATCATGACCTGAGCTGAAAGCAGAGGCTTAACCAATTGAGCTACCCAGGTGCCCCGGGGAGAAGATATTTTTAGTCTCAAGGACAGCTGCATGAGGAGTGTTCCAGGTTATGAAAAAAAATAAATGGGAGAAGAAAGTAAGGTTTTAAAAAACATAACTATGAATTGTAATTCTTCAACTGTAATCCAAAAGGATTGAGTGATTTCAAAATTACTCGGTGTTGAACCACGTTTTGCTGTGTGCACTAGACTGAATCACATGGCTTCTGGCTTCAATAGGCTTACATGTATGACAGTCAAGTTCTGGAAACTAGTGAACATTAGGTGGAATTTGGATTAAAGGCACTGGTCCTTTTCCAATCCTATTTCTGAGACTCAAGTTTTTGTTTATTTATAGTTCTTTCAAAGTCATCTTTCAAGACTTAGCTCTAACATGACCTTCTTTGTGAAAGCTTTTCCTGATATTCTTCATTTCCTAATGGAATGGAATCCCTATCCTTCGGGTCTTTCTTCTCCTTTAGATAGATTTCTCTCACTTCAACTATGAAACTAAATTTATTTGTCTGTCTTACTAACTGACTGTGAGTTCTTTGAGGGCAGACACTACCTTTGTATCTTTGGATCCTAGCATGGCACCTGGCACTTAGGCGTTTAGGGCACACTTGTTGACTAAGCAGCTTATTAGCCATTGTTCCTGCTAATTGTTTCTCCCCACTTCTATGCCTACATATCACTGACTGATGAGTATTCCTGAAGAACAGGATATACCCAATGGCTCCACACTGTTAAAATGAGAGTTCAAATTCATTAGTGTAGCATTCAAAATTCTTGATAATCTGACTTTAAATTATTTTTTAGGCTTCTTCTTCCTTTTAAACCTCTTTGTTCTATCCAAATTGGATCACTTGTATAGTTTTTTTTTTTTTTTTCAAAATGGGTCTTTGTAGTGTGAAGGAAGAACTTTATAAAATATCCCAGCGCATTCCCTGCCAGCCTCAGAATTTGCACTTACAGTTGTTATAGTAAAGAGAGCTGGGACAAAAGGACAGGAGACAAAAGATGACACAGGAGAATGTAAGTTATTGTGAATGTTCCAATTTCTATGTTAGGCAATGGGATCACTGGTGTTTATATATTTTAAATAAGCAAGCAAGCAAACAAACAAATAAACAATAGCCGCATAGACCAATGATGAAAGTATGCCATAAAAATCAAGAGTATGATGGATCCAATTCCATGAATTTGAAATAAACAGAAGGGTAGCTGGAGTTTGTAGGGTAATGAGGAAGAAGACTACAAGTAACATACCTAAAACTGACTGTCCCTTCTCTCACATGTCTGAGATTCTTTCTGCTTTCTCCCTGACACCTTCATTTGTGAAACAGTCACAAATAATAGTGGACAATTTTTTAAAAAAATTTTTGTGTCTAGGTACCAATATAGAAAAGATATTTAAATTTTATGCTGAGAATTTCTCCATGACTTTTTGTAGACAGTCGTACAAAGCTTTAGTATGCCTAAGTATAACCTGGATTTTTTTCTTAGTTTGACATTTTGAATTTCTGTACCAGCTTCCTAGAGGTTCTGATTCATTAGGTTTGGTTGTATGATCCAAGAATATCATTTTAAGTAATTTTTCTTGTGTCATTTTGATGCAGATGATCCAAGAAAAATATGTAATTATATGACTTTGGTCAGGTTTTTTTTTTTTTTTTTTTTGACTATCGGGTGGAGCCAGACTTCTCAGTGGTGTAGAAATGTACAAAGACCCCGAAGACAGTTAAGAAGAACATCAGAAATGGTTAGAGTAATGGAAGGATTGATTTGAGGCATTTACCAGGTTTAAAGGATCTAAACGTGTCTAATCCTTAAAGCCTAGCTCAGTAACAACTAATGGGAGATGTGATAATGCTCTACAAATATTTGAATGGCGTAAACATCAAAGATGGAGAGAAATTACTTAGCTTGTTAGAAGAGAGTATGATTAAGAGTAACTAAAAATGACCTCTGGGCTGAATCTAGGATTAGCTTTATGGAAGTAAAGTGATTAGATTTCAGGGTAGACTTAACAGAAGTGATAAATCAATAGAGATAAATGTGAAGAAAAATTGATCTGTAAATAAGTTGATCTCACTTTTATTTAAAAGCTGGGAATGAGAGCTCCCAAATTTCCTCTAGTGTCCATTTCTTTTTTTAGTATCCATCTGGCCCTGTCTCCCATCTGCTTTCATGTTTGGCCTTGATAAATTTTGAGTTGTCCTTTTTCTTTTTTCTGGGGACATCACGATGATAGCCACACTTGATTTGACAGACAGTTGCAGGAGTCGCTTTCTTGCAATAAATACTTGTTTGTTTGTTTAGAGGTAGGGAGGGGCAGAGGGAGAGAGAGAGAGAGAGAGAGAGAATCTTAAGCAGCCTCCATTCCCAGCGTGGATCTCACAACCCTGAGATCATGACCTGAACCAAAATAAAGAGTCAGATGATTAACTGACTGAGCCACCCCAGGCACCAGTGATAAATATTTATTAATCATTTACTGTAAGTCTAGGCACTAGGTAACAAGAAAAACAGAGGCTTTAGGGAGCTTATATCCTAGAGGATTACTGATTATTATGTACTGAATGTTTTTGTCTCCCCAACATGTGTATCTTGAAATCGTGACCCCCCATCACTTTGCAGGCTTAAGATATGGGGCTTTTGGGAGGTGATTAGGTTGTAAAGATGGAGCCCTCATGAATGGGATTAGTGCTCTTACATAAGAGACCCCAGGAGCTCTTTAGCCCTCTTTCTCCGTACCATTTGAAGACACAGTGAGAAGTTGGCAGTCTCCAACCAGGAAGCACACTTTCACCAGACACCAAATCTATAGGTTCCAGCCTCTAGCATGTTAAGAAATAAATGTCTGGCTTTTAAACCAACAAATCCATAAGACTTTTGTTATAGCAGCTTGAAGCAAAACACTGATGATGCCCCACTTGATATGTTTCTAGCTGGAAGTGGTTGAGTTCTTTCTCCATTTCTGTTACACGGAGAGAACACAATAGCTCTCGGTTGTAGCTAACCCTATAAGACAGGTAGCTGGGAGAAAAACCATTAGAACAGAACAGAATATGAGCCTTCTTCCTTCCTTCCTTCCTTCCTTCCTTCCTTCCTTCCTTCCTTCCTTCCTTCCTTCCTTCCTTCCTTCCTCACTTCCTTTCTCTTTCATTCTTTTTCTAAAAAAATTGTATCATATTATCTAAACAAAAAAAAATCCCATGTCTGTTTACACGTTTCTACCACCCCTCATCCCCCATCTATTGCAACCACTTATTCTGTTCTTTGAATCTATAAGCTTGACTTTTTTAAAAAAGATTTTATTTATTTATTCATGAGAGACACACACAGAGAGGCAGAGACACAGGCAGGGAGAAGCAGTCTCCCTGTGGGGAGCCCAATATGGAACTCCATCCTGGGATCCTGGGATCATGCCCTGAGCCGAAGGCAGACGCTCAACCACTGAGCCACCCAGGTGTCCCTTGATTTATTTTTTAATATTCCATGTAGTAGAGATCAAATCGTATGTCTTTCTTTATCTGGCTTATTTTGCTTAGCATAATGTCCTTAAGGTCCATCCATGTTGTTGCAGATGGTGAGATTTTATCTTTTTTATGGCTGAATAATATTCCAATGTATATATACCACAATTTATTTATCTAGTCATGCATCCATGGACACTCAGGCTGTTTCCATATCTTGGCTATTTTAAATAATGTTGCCATGAACATGGGGGTGCATATATCTTTCTCAATTAGTGTTTTTGTTTTCTTTGGATAAATACCCAGAAGTAGATATTACAGTAGCTCTATTTTTAATTTTTTGAGAAACCTCTGTATTGTTTCCCACAGTGATTGCACCAATTTACATTTCCATCATAGTGCACGTTCTTTCCATTCTTGCCATTGTTTGTTGTTTTTTGTCTTTTTCATACTAGCTAGTCCAACAGGTGTGAGGTGATATTTCATTGTGGTTTTGATTTACATTTCCTTAATGATTAATGATGTTGAGCATCTTTTCATTTACTTGTTGGCCATCTATATGTCTTCAGAAAATTTCTACTAGATCTTTTACTTTTTTATTGGATTATTTGTGGGTTTTGCTATTAAATTGTATGAGTTCTTTGTATGTTTTGGATATTGTCCCCTTACCAGATGGATGATTGGCAACTATTTTCTCCCATTTAGTATGTTGCCTCTTCATTTTGTTGATGGTTTTCTCTGCTGTGCAGAAGTTTTTTAGTTTGATGTAGTCCCACTTGTTTGCTATTGTTGGTTTTACTTTTGATGTCAGAAAAACAAAAAAAACAAAAAAAACCATCACCAAGACCTATATCAAGGAGCTCACTGACTAGGTTTTCTTCTAAGCGTTTTATGTGTTCAGGTCTCATGTTCAAGTCTTTAATCCCTTTTCAGTTAATTTTTGTGTGTGGATTAAGGTAGTGGTCTAGCTTCATCTTTTACATGTGGCTGTCCACTTATCCCATCACCATTTATGAAAGAGCCTATCCTTTCTCCACTGTATATTCTTGGCTCCTTGGTCATATATTAATTGACCACATATGTGTAGGTTTATTTCTGGGTTCTTTTTTCTATTGATCTATGTGTCTGCTTTTATGCCAATACCATACCTTTTTTGTTACTATAGCTTTGTAACATAGTTTGAAATCAGAGAGTATAATGCATCCAGCTTTATTATTCTTTCTCAAGATTGCCTTGGCTATTCTGGGTCTTTTGTGGATCCATACAAATTTTAGGATTGTTCTATTTCTGTAAGAAAAAAAATGCCATTGGAATTTTGATAGGTATTGCACTGAATCTGTATATTGCTTTGAGTAGTTTGGACATTTTGACAATAGTACTTCTTTCAATCTATGAGTATAGAATATCTTCCAATTTAATTATGTCTTCTTTGTTTTTTTTCACCTAATGCCTTATGGTTTCCAATATACAGGTCTTTCACCTCTTTGGTTAAGTTTATTTCTAAGTATTTATTCTTTTTGCAACTGTAAATGGGATGGGTTTCTTAATTTATCTTCCTGTAGCTTGCTATTTGTGTAAAGAAATGCAACAGATTTTTGTGTATTGATATTGTATCCTGTAACTTTACTGAGTTAATTTATTAGTTGTAACATCGTTTTGATGGAGTCTTCAGGGTCTTCTATATACAACGTCATGCCATCTGCAAATAGTGACAGTTTTATCTCTTCCTTTCTAATATAGATGCCTTTTATTTGTTTTTCTTGCCTAATTGCTCTGGCTAGACATGGAGTAAGAGATGACTTTAAGGTAAAGTGGTGAACTTATTACCACTTCCCATCCTTCCTTCCCCCCAAAAAGGGACTATACTTTCTTCTTCTAGACTTTCTCTCCTTTCCATCTTAGACTGAAATTGTTCTTTTGTGATTAGCTCTTTTAAGGCTGGTATTCAGTTAAAATCAAAACACAAACATTTACTTAATCTTATCTATTTTTAAATGTTCTGGGGGGAAGGGCAGGACAGACAGATGAGAGATTTGGGCAGGGGTTTGTTGTGGGCTACACCACACATATCCATTCTCAGAAGTGTCCTGTGATTTAATCCAGGCAACCACTCCATTGGGTTTCATTTGGGTTATTCTAGTATGGCTTCTGCCTTGCTAACCTGAATCCAGTGAGACTTAAAGCTCTGGGGCAGGGACAGAGCCTTCTCGTTCTTTGGTAATTCCTTGCTAGGCTGATATTTAAAGGCTCTGTTGCTTTTCACACATTATTTCCTTTAATTTTCAATACAATTCCATGGAGTACCTACCTCTCCCAGCTAGGTGAGAACACAGAACACTTACAGTCTTGTCTTCTCTGATCTCTGAGTTTTTTCCCTTCTTATAGGCAGATATAGCACAGGCCTAGTTATTGGACCCCAGGATTTATAAAGAAGTTTTTTTAAAAAAAATATGTTTTCAGGACTCCTGAGTGGCTCAGTGGTTGGGTGCCTACCTTTGGCTCAGGTTGTGATCCTGGGATCTGGGATCAAGTCCTGCATCAGGCTCCTTGCAAGGAGACTGCTTTTCCTTCTGCCTATGTCTCTGCCTCTCTCTCTCAGTCTGTGTCTCTCATGAATAAATAAATAAATCTTAAAAAATTAATTTAATTTAATTTAAAAATATGTTTCTGGGTTGAAGTTAGAATTGTGATCATCTCAATTGGATGAAAATACTCAGCTGCCCTCTGTGAAGAGGACACATGCAGATATTTCAGAGTGATTAATGAATTGTGGAGAGCCTTCCGAAGGATCATTGTCTCTGAATATTTTTATAAACTGCTAGCAGAGATTAACTATTGTCCTTTTCTAGGGAAAAGTCTAGAACTGTCTGTTGATTATGGTAGCCACTAGCCCTATGTGGTTATCAAGCAATTGAAATTCATCTAGTCTGAATTGAGATGTACACTAAGTATGAAATACCAGATTTAGAAAACTTAGTAGGAAAAAAGAATGTAAGATATTTAATCATTAATAAATTCTTATATTAATTTCAAGTTGAAATTATATTTTGGATACATTGGGTTAAAACATATTATTACAATTAAGCTTGCTTGTTTCTTTTTACTATTTAAAAATGTGGCCCCCAGAAAGTTTAAAATCACATATGTGCTTGCATATATTTCCATTGGACAGCGCTGGGGTAGAAGAAAGATATCTAGAAATATGTGCTTCTAATTAAGCACACCTTACATTTTTACACCTTTTCTTTTCTGCTGGGACTGCTTATATCTACCATTTAAACAAGCTTAGAATTAAACTGCCACCTTTGCTTTAAAAACATCTGGCATGTAACACCAAGACACAATTATTTTTCTGCTGCAGCCATGTTGCCATAGGAGCAAAGTTATGGTGTAATAAAGAACAACTTGAGCTAATAACTTGTATATGAAAATAGTTACATCTTCATTGTGAGAACCACGAGGCACCCATACTGTTTCATTGCACACACAAATCCCTTTTATAATGATGCTTTTTCATTCATTTGGCATGCTTTTATTATTATTAATACAACAGTGAAAACTCTATATATATCAGGGTAAAAGCATCTATTTTGGATAATCAAACCTATAAATCTTGTGGCTGCTCAGATATAGCCAATTAACTCCCCTTCCTCAGAACTGCAGTATACCAGATGGTGCAAAAAGGGTGGCCACATACTTTTTGCAGTGCTTTTGACTGAGTGACATAGTCACAAAAGCCATGGAAACTAGTGGGGAGGGACAAGTGTGTCAGTTGCCAAAGACGCACATTTTAAGCTCTGATAAGAAATGTTTCTATTTCTTAAAATGTTGACATCTTCATTAGCTAAGTAGATTAACAGAATCCTTCATGGTGCACTGGCAGGGCCTTTATACCTCTGATATTCTATTGTTTGAGATTTTTAAAAAAATAAATAAACAATGGGTAATACTTTATAAAGAACTCAGGTCATATTTCATAGCTATTCCGTGATATTGCTTTATTTCTTTGCTTATAACACCAGGTGATATTATTGTTTTATATTTGGGGGGTGGTGAGAAAGAGAAGTAGTCTGTATATAAAATGTAGTGCATGCAGTAGGTAAAGTAGGATTGTCATTGGTGATGCTCTTTTATTTTCATGAACTATTTTTTATATCTATATAAAAATTCCTGGTTACCATGTTTAAATGATTTGATTGACACTACCTAAATATTTATTGAATTAACCAGTTATATCACCAAGGTAAAATACACACTTTGAAATTTCAAAGATTAGGGAATCATGCTTCATGATCACATGAATTTTGACTATGTGTGTATATGAGTGTGTTTTTCCTGGGTTCAATCATTTAGGATATCTTGGATCTAGGTTTTATTG